>NC_135887.1:90805420-91217581 GCF_964194155.1 Cetorhinus maximus
AGGTTTTATGCATAATCTTAAAAGAGGAAAGAGAGCAAGAGACGTGGAGAGCTTTAGGGAGAAAATTCCAGAGCTTAGAGCCTTCAGAGCTGAAGGCATGACTGTCAATGGTAGAACTCTCCAAGGCTCCTTAACAAGCACCTTCCAAACCCACGACCACTACCATAAGACCATAAGAGATAGGAGCAGAAATTACACCATTCAGCCCATCGAGTCTGCTCCGCCATTCAATCATGGCTGATAAGTTTCTCAACCCCATTCTCCCGCCTTCTCCCCGTAATCTTTGAGCCCCTTACCAATCAAAAACCTATCTATCTCGGTCTCAAATACACTCAATGACCTGGCCTCCACAGCCTTCTGTGGCAATTAATTCCATAGATTCACCACTCTCTGGCTAAAAAGGTTTCTCCTCATCTCTGTTCTAAAGGGTCTTCTCTTTACTCTGAGGCTGTGCCCTCGGGTCCTAGTCTCTCCTGCTAATAGAAACATCTTCCCCACGTCCACTCTATCCAGGACCATCTAGAAGGACAAGGGCTGCAGTTACATGGGAACACCACCACCTGGAAATTCCCTTCCAAGTCACTCACCATCCTGATTTGGAAATATATCACCGTTCCTTCATGTCGTTGGGTAAAAATCCTGAAACTCTCTCCCTAACAGCACTGTGGGTGTACCTACACCACATCGACTGCAGCGGTTCAAGAAGGCAGCTCACCACCACCTTCTCAAGGGCAACTAGGGATGGGCAATAAATCCCATGAATGATTTTTTAAAAAAATCAGGAACGCATAAGAGTCCAGAAAGAGAGGAGTGCAAATAACTTGTCTGGTTGAAGGAGATTCCAGAGATTGGGAGGTGTGAGGCCATGAAATGATTTGAAAACAAGGTGGAGAATTTTAAAATCAAGGCATTGCTTAAATGGGATCCAATGCAGGTCAGTGAGCACAGAGGTAATGGGACTTGGTACAAGTTGGGACAGGGGTAAGTAGAGTTATGGTGACTTCGCATTTACAGAGGAAGGCTCGTAGGACTATGTTGGAATGGAATGTGAAAAAATAAAGCTTTGATGAATAGAACATCTCTACAACAAAATTCTATACATCATAATACATTCACAGGCCTATCCACCATTTCTGTAAATGGTTACTGTGTTTGTTTCTGATTTTGCCTGACCAATTTGATTGAATTTTTCGAAGAGGTGACCAGGTGCGTAGATGATGGCAATGCATTTGATGTAGTTTACTTGGACTTCAGCAAGGCTTTTGATAAGGTCCCGCATGGGAGACTGAGAACAAAGGTAAGAGCCCATGGGATCCAAGGCAATTTGGCAAATTGGATCCAGAATTGGCTGAGTGGCAGGAAACAGAGGGTTTTGGTCGAGGGTTGTTTTTGTGACTGGATGGCTGTATCCAGTGGGGTTCCACAGGGATTGGTGTTGGGTCCCTTGCTGTTGGTGGTATATATAAACAATTTAAACTTGAATGTAGGAGGGTTGATCAGTACATTCGCTGATGACATGAAAATTGGTGGGGTGGTAAATCGTGTGGAGGATAGCCTTAGATTACAGGAGGATATAGACAGGCTGGTCAGATGGGCTGATCAACAGCAAATGGAATTTAATCTGGATAAGTGTGAGGTGATGCACTTAGGCAGGACAAACAAGGTACGGGAATACACGTTGAATGGTAGGACCCTGGGAAGTGCCGAGGATTAGAGGGACCTTGGTGCGCATGTCCACCAGTCCTGTAAGTTAGCGGGACAGGTAGATAAGGTGGTTAAGAAGGCATATGGGATACTTGCCTTTATTAGCCAAGGCATAGGATATAAGAGCAGGGAGGTCATGCTGGAACTGTATAAAACGCTGGTTTAGTATTGCGTGCAGTTCTGGAATCCACATTATAGGAAGGATGTGATTGCACTCGATAGAGTGCAGAGGAGGTTTACCAGGATGTTGCCTGGGCTGGAGAGTTTTAGTTATGAGGAGAGATTGGATAGACTGGGGTTATTTTCCTTGGAGCAGAGGAGATTGAGGGGGGACATGATTGAGGTGTATATAATTATGAGGGGCATAGATAGTGTTGATAGGAAGAAACTTTTCCCCCTGATGGAGGGGTCAATAACCAGAGGGCATAGATTTAAGGTAAAGGGCAGGAGGCTTAGAGGGGATGTGAGGAAGAATTTTTTTACCCAGAGGGTGGTGGGAATCTGGAACTCACTGCCTGAAAGGGTGGTAGAGGCAGAAACCCTCATAACATTTAAGAGGTATTTGGATGTGCACTTGCGATGCCATGGTATACAAGGCTATGGGCCTAGTGCTGGAAAATGGGATTAGAATAGTTAGGCACTTGTTTGACTGGTGCAGACTTGATGGGCCAAAGGGCCCTTTTCTGTGCTGTAGACCTCTATGATTCTATTTATTTTGCATACACCAGTTGATGATATATTTGTGGATTCAACATTCTGTAACAATATTTTGGATATTTTGTACTTCTACCAGAACATGAAATTTAAGGACTTGTAGGAAGTGAATGGTATGAAAATGAAACTGTGACATATCATTGTTGATTTGATAATTGGAATTTTTTTCATGGAGTGTTAAAAATGGGTTTTTATAACTTTTTATAGAAGTAATCTTGATGTACCATTTTTTGACCATAAAATATTAACCAATTTCAAAAATCTATCTTTGATATAGACATGATTGAACTGCAAGTATCTGATCTGTTTCATTGTAAGTGTGAGTCCTGTGAATGTGCACATTCAGAAGGAATCAGCTCCTCTGCACCGATCACCTGCAAGACTTACCAACTACTGGTGCACGTGTGAAGATCCTGCCAGAGAGAAAAGGCATATTAGGACTAACAAAATAAGAATTTTGCAAATGAATATTATGAAGATGATCATGTTTCAGTCGTGACTGAAATTCAGTCAACATGACTGAGTGTTTTATGATATATGTGCTGATGTTTAATTCTGTCACCAGGTAGCTGGGACGTCCCCATCTTCGATGGCCTGGGGTGCTGAAATGTCACTAAGCTCCGTTGTTTTCTCCTCTGTATTTATCACCTGTGAGATCTGCAGAGGCCCAGCTCCAGTTCTCTCCCTCTCCCTCCTGTTCTGCCTTCCCTTCTCCTGCACTGGGGTTAGAACAGATCTTTGTGTGATGGTAATGGCAGGTATTCACTTGGTGGGTGTAGTGCATTTGGTAAGGGCAACTATCACAGAGAGGCATCAAATTGCATAGGGATGAGGATGAGTGCCAATGTTGGATGGATGGATAGATGTGACTTGAGAAAGTGTATTAAAAGAGAAGATGGGTTTGCTTACATGGTAAGTGGGTGAAGTGGGTGTGAGAAATGATGTGTTAGAGTAGGCATGACAAGTCTGAGTGAAGGGTTTGGGTGATGTGGCAGCTGAATGTAGATGGGAGTGCAACTGTACTCATCTTTCCTGAACTGGAGGGTCATTAAAGTACTTCTTGCACTGAACCCAAAGCCTTGGCACAATACTCCTGCTGCTGACTTCCTGTGCCAGGTCCAGCCATGCCTTCTATGTGGCAGCAGCAGGTTTCTTCCTCCCATTGCTGGGGAAGTATATCTCTCTCTGACTTCTCATTCCTCACCCTAGCAACACTTTAAGAAAGGTGTGCTTCTGAGTGGCCTGAGTTCATGATAATCCTTCTCTCTCTCTTTGTTGGTAAGTTTTTAAGGTTCAGGAGTCACAGATTACCCAAAACAGGTGGTTGAGAACTCGTTATTGACTTTAAGCTGGTTTATTAAGTTTATTAAGAAGCAACAGTTGAGATATGATGCATAAGCTAAATAGATAGGAAAAGCATATAACCCTGACAGAAGAGAGCGGTTTACTGATCCCAAGGACAAATGGGTGAATGGCACAGAGTGAGTTTCCATCTCTGTAGCTTATGGCGGCAGAATTCTGCTCAGTAGCTGAAGTGTTAGGAAGCTTTTTTCCTCCACCTCTCCTGGTCTTCCTCTATCTGAAGATCAGGCAGTTTCCTGACAAGCACAGCCCCCTGCCCCTGAACACCTATTAATATATGTTAGTTCTCAGGACTGGTTGTTTACTCAATGTCAATCACTTTTTCAAACATTTCTAACCAATTAATACAGGACAGGTACTCAGGGTATTGGGGGAGGGGCCAATTCCCCCTTGTTCTTCATGTTAACTCAAGGTATTCTTTTAGTTTACCTCATGCTATCCATCTATCCACCCAGTGTTAGCACTTATCCTCATCCCTATGCAAGTGAGCACCCCCATTTTGAGCTGAAGTACAGTAAGCCATTCATCACACGGCCAGCCATAAGTCCAAAGGCCTGGACGACATACCAGCAGAATTATTTAAGATGGGAGGAGAATCGGTATTGCACAGGACGTTAAGAATATGCGTGATACCGTGGGAGACTGGTGATTGGCTGGAGGACTGGACTGATTCTACCTTTACCCCTCTTCCAAAAAAAAAAGGTGCCCTGAAACAGCACACAAATTATAGAACAATTGCTTTAATCTTCCATGCTAGTAAAATCTTGCTCAGGATCTTTCTGCAACTGATGTAGAAAAAGATAGAGAATGAGGTTGCTGATGAATGAGCTGGATTTTGACGTGGATGGGGAACCAGGGACCAAGTCACTAATCATCAAATTATAATGTGCAAAGTTCAAGAACATTAACAGCCAATATACAAGTGCTTCATTGATTTTGAGAACGCATACGATTCAGTCTCACACGATAAACTCTGACTAGCAACGTTAGACATGGGATAGCCACCATATTTAATCAACTTGCTATTCAAGCTTTATCATAAGCAATGAGCTCAGGTCAGAGTTGTTGACACCCTCTTACAATGATTCAGAATCAAAAAGGGTGTTAGACAGGCCTGTGTCCTCTCAACATATTTATTCAACATCGGAGCAGAAATGATTATGAGAAAGGTACTCGATGGATACAAAGGTGGGATACCGATTGGTGGGTGGCGAGTTTCAAATCTTCGATGTGGGAGGGGAGATGACATGACTTCAATGTGGTGATGACATGACTCTTGTGGCTCGCTAACTCAATCGAGGAGCTATAGGAGTTGGTGGATCGTCTTGATCAAGTTAACTGGAAATACAGTCTCCTGATCAATGTTGACAAGACAGAGGTGATGGGGATGGGTAGAAAGACCTGCAAGATTCTGATTAACAGAGTTCAGCTTGAACAGGTTGATACCTTCCACTATCTTGGGTCATTCATCCTGGAAGATGCAGAGCTTACTAAAAAAATTCGGGCTGGACTTAACAAAGGCCGTGGCCTTGGGAACTCCCTTGAAAGAGTATGGAGTAGACACAGCATCTCGATTACAATGAAAATTTGTCTTCTGAAAGCCCTTGTGTGGCCGGTGACAATGTATGGCTGTGAAAGCTGGACCATTAAGAAGAGTGACAAGGCTCGAATAAGAGCATTTGAAATGAAAGGACTCAGACGGATGTTACGTATGTCATGGTTGGCCAAGTGGGCCAGCCAGTGAGTGCTCGAGAAAGCTGGTGTTAAGAGGAACTTATCTGAGGCAGTGATATCCAGGAAACTCACATATTTTGGACACGTGATGCGAACAGGAGGGGAGTGTTTGGAAAAAGAGGCAAAGCAAGGCAAAACACCTGGAAAACATGCACACAGAAGGCCCAAGATGGCATGGATGGATAATATCAGAAGGTGGACTGGCCTCCCTATGGGACAAGCAGTGAGGGCAGTGGAGAATAGAAATCAAAGGAGAAAGATTGTTCATAGAACGGCCAATCCTCAGAATAAGGATGGATGAAAGACAAGGCAAGCTCTCATGTTGAGGGCCAATTGTTAACCCTCACCAGACACTTGTACAGCTAAGAGGGTATAGGACACTGTCCTATCGACGTCAACATGGACCATCCAAACCTGTTGACAGTTGACTGCACATGCCTGCAACCTTTTTGGTTTAGGGACAAAAAGTATGATAGGTTATTGAAAGGCTGTTCTAAAGTAAGATATGCATGTAGCAGTTTGAATGCACTTCATTGGTGTCACAAAAGGGGTTGTTGTTTATTAAATGCTGTACGCCTGTATGTGCCAGTGAAAGGCTTGATGGCTGGTACTAGCACGGTTGACTTTCGAAGTAGAAAATGTGCAAGAGTGTCACTCGGGCCAGAATTTTGAGGTTGTCGGATGGGCGCAGTGGGCGGGCTCAGGCGTGGCTGGGAAATGGCCCGCTGCCCGCGATCAGCCCCCCAAACCCGCTCTCAGCCTGGCTGGCCAATTAATGGCCGGCCAGCGTGAAAGGCGCGCTGAAATGCTCGGTGCTGCCAGGGTGGGGACGGGAAGAGGGCGAGCGCTGAAGTCAGCGCAGGCGCGGGGGAGTGCGGAAGGAAAGCTCCCTGAAGGCAGAGAGCTGCCTCAGGGAGCTGAAGAAATAAAAACCATCAAATAAAGATTTAAAATGCAGGAAAAATTATCCACACATCGGACTCACTCACCTAAACATATAGATTATAAAAATTCTGCCCAAAATTAATATCGAAACCTTATCCCACCCTTGGATGAGGTTTCCTCAAAAATCCAAAGGCTGCCTTGGCCGATTCACCATCCCGCTAACCGTAAAGTTAGACGGGCAGCGAAAAATCCAGGTTAATTAATACATTAATGGCCTTAATAGGCCTCTTAATGGTTAGTGGGTGCGCTGTGATTCTTACACGCACGCCCGCCGACCGAAATATCGCGTGAGTGCATGATGGCATCGGGACGCTCACCCGCTGTCATTGCATGTGATTTAATGCCCACGGGATGTAAAATTCTGCCCGAGGCCTTACATAGTGTCTGAGGCACCAACTCTGCTAGGAAACAAAGCATGATAGGCAATAGCTCGTTCACTTTCATTAAGTACCTGAAAATTGTTCTGTCCTGGCTCATCCATTCTTGAAGGTTGCCCTTAAGAAACCGTTCCTCCAAAATCTGTCATTCCATTTTGGAGAGGAGGGGTGAAAGGAGAAAATTGGACAGGAAACCATAGTGCGCATAAAAATCCTTGGTAATTAAATTCTTCCATCTCTTGCTCACAACCATCTTATGTTTATGTTAAGTATTTCCTGGTGGGCATGCTTCTTTTCTAGTCTCCAGGTACATATGCTGTGTGAATTAGGGCCAGGATTTTCAGCTCGGTGTGTGGGCGCATGCCTAACACGCCCGAGCATGAAATAGCACCGATGATGTCAGCTGAGTGTCCCGACGTCATTGCACACTTGCTTGATATTTTGGTTGGCAGGCGCGCAAGAGAGTCAGTAGTGCGCCCACCGAAAGTTAAGAGGCCTATTAAGGCCCTTAAGCAGCTAATTAAGTAGAACTTTTCGCTGCCTGTCCATCCTTACGGTTGGCGGCAGGCAAATAGGCCTTTGCATTTTTTGCAAATCTTCATCCACAGAAGAGTTGAGCTTTTCGACAATGAATAAAAATAAATACGATTTTTTAAACTCATTTTTAACATGTTCCTCTTCACATGACTGAGTCACATGTGGGTACATGTTTATATTACTTGTGAAATCTTCATTTTTCATTTTAAAAACCTTCAGCTCCCTGCGGCAGCTCTGTGCCTTCAGGGAGCTTTCAGTGAGCACAGCCCCGCGCATGCTCACACTTCAGCGCTCGCGCTCCTCCCGCTCCCACCCCGGCAGCACTGAGGCTCTTAGCGGGCGTTTCACACTGGCTGCCCATTAATTGGCCAGCCAGCGTGAAATTGCAGTGTGGGCCTGATCACGGGTGGCGGATCATTTCGCTGCTGCTCCCGGGCCCGCCCATCCGACAAGGGCAAAATCCTGCCCTTGGTGTCCGCTATAAATTTCATGATTTTAACTTGCCATATTAAATAGCTAATTCATTATATTCACCTCATCTGAATATTAAATTGTGTACGCTTTGACAAAAGAAGGAGCCTCTTACTATTATGCATGGAATCATGCCCATTGTTTTCACCCTAGCCAGTGTGAGGCAGTATTTTCTAATAACTTGGAGCAAATTTTACCCTTGGCGTGCGGGTGCACGCCTGACATGCCCGGGCGTGGAATAAAGTGCGTTGACATCGGCCGTGCGTGCCGATGTCGATGCACACTCTCGTGATATTTCGCTAGGAGGGCGAGCGGCACACCCGCCATTAGTTAAGTGGCCAGTAAAGGCCCTTGAGACACCAATTGTCTGTGACTTTACATAGTCCGTGCGATTTTCATGCCATCGCATGGGCAAAATGGGCAGGCCACAATTTGCA
This sequence comes from Cetorhinus maximus, assembly GCF_964194155.1. Lineage (NCBI taxonomy): Eukaryota > Metazoa > Chordata > Chondrichthyes > Lamniformes > Cetorhinidae > Cetorhinus > Cetorhinus maximus. The sequence goes on from NC_135887.1 coordinate 90,813,702, forward strand.
AAACCTCATCCACGAGCGGGATAAGAGGTTGTCAGTGGGCTTGGCAAAGTGAATAGTGAGTAGTTTTGGATATCAATTGCTGCTGCTTTCTTCTGTGAACATCATGGCTTACCCTGCACCTACAGAACAAATGAAGCATCCAGAGGCCAGATGCACAAATAAACATATCATTTACTACTGACTGACAAACATTGCAGAAATTAACATTGACCGGTGTTTTACATCACACCGTTAAAAAAAAACTGAAAAATGGGGAAACAAATATCACCCATGATCAGGCCGTGTTGTGTTTCAAGTGCTTTAAGTTTTCATTAGCAAGTGCTCCATCTGGGTGCTCCCCCCTTGCTGGCACCGGCATTGGAGACTGCGTGCTCACTCTGCCGTCTTGTTGGCCTTGATGACCTTTGCGGGCATCCTCTGGCCTGTGGAGCCTGCGCTGGCCTGGGTTGGGACCGGCCAGTGCCACGGCTGGCATCTCCCCAGTTGCCGCAGCCTCATTAGATGCCACGGTCACTGACAGAGGGGTGGAGGAGCTGCTGCCATCATCCAGAGCGCCCAGTGAGGAACCCACAGAGACAACATGCGCTTTGGACCTTCCTGCTCACAGTTGATGGGGGGACACCCAGCTGGGATACTGGGTGCCCAATCCATCTCCCACACTGACACTGACCAGCTGAGGTCATTGCTGGTGTGAGGGCTTGCAGGTCTGAGTGTGTCCCCAGGATCCCCTGATTGAGTCCCTGGAGCAGCCTCTCCATGAGAGTTGGCCTGGAGGAGGCATTGTGCTCGGCCATGAGGGTTAACGCAGTGCTTATGCTCCACGTGGACTCCTCCACAACAGACACACATTCCCTCATGTATCTCCACCAGATCCTCCCGCACACCCTGCTGGACATCCAGCAGCTGCTGCCTCAAGGACAACTCCAGAGGGACATCATCAGCCATCGACTGAACATGTTCCTGGTCCCTAGCAGTCCTCCGACTGCCGGTGCCCTGGGCATTCTCTGCCTCCACCTGAACCTCAAGCCAATGAACACTGAGATATTAGGCTGATGTTATGCCTACGAGGTGCTGGTATCTGCGCTGGTGCCTGCTTGACAGAGAGGGTGTGACGCAGATGCATGCTCAGCATGGTGGTCCTCAGGGTCAGAGGTGGGCCTTCAGGCTCCTCAGAATGAAGGATTGCTGGTGAGTCTAAAAGGGAGAAGAAGGACACATCATTATTTTTACTCATTAGATGTCAGTCAGCATGCCAGGCACCCTGATGAGACAGAGATCTGCATCATGGTGCCCTCGTCTTTCCATTATCAATGTGGATTCCAGGTTCAAGGCTCACATCAGTATGGAGACTACACTGTAATGGTTGCAAATAGCTACATTCCCACCTCAGTGCACTGCACTCTTACTTTCCTCTGGCACCCCAACCTCACCACGGCCGCTTGACCAAGGTGCATGGCGCCTCTCCAGTTCCAGGGCCTCCTGCTCACAGCGCGTGAGGATGAGGAGGTGTGGGGGTCCTCCACCAGTCGGTGAGCTCTCTGCATTGTTATGGGATGTTTTCTCCTGAGAGGATAGAGGATCATTGATTAGTCCATCCTCTACCTGCAACGTCATTGCAGCCTGGCCAACCCCACCTGGGGAACACCCGACTCAGTTGATTCATGACCCTGGAGCTGCAAGACACTCAGTCCAAGCAGCCAGGGCTCACCCCCTTAGCCAGATCCTGCCTCATTGACATTTGCCACTCACACTCTAACACCTCTGAGGTCCGCAGGGGAATGGCCAGATCTTACCTGTTCTCCAAAGTGACCCATGCCAACACTGTACTCACCCTTGCCGATCACAGGAGATCATTGAAGCGCTTCCAGCACTGCACCCATGTGTGCCTCACCACGTTGTGGCTGCTGACCCTGTGTGTCACCTCCTCCCAGGCCTTTATGATGAGGTGGGGGGCCTCATCCTCCCGTCCCTGGGGATAAGTGTTTCTCTCCTCGCTGCCACCTCCTCCAGGGGAGCTGCGAGGCACTTGTCTGAAAAACGCGGTCTGACTGCCCCACTGACCTGCCCTCTCACCTGCCAAGTCCACCCGCTATGGTCTCCATGCACAGGACTTCAGCGTCCTTTGATGGCAGCCTTCCAGGGGCTGCCAAGGCTGCCTTTGAATCGGCCACCGGGTCACCATGGCAGACATTAAGCCCGTGTCCCTGCCCGCCCCTTCGCGCTCATTCACAGGCCACATCTCACGTTGGGTGGACCTTCATTGGCCTGCCTGCATAAAATTGTGGTGTGCTGCTGATCACGGGTGGCGGTCGGCTTCCAGACCCCCCCTCGCCGAGTACCCGCACCAAGGGTAAAATTCTGCCCCTTGTGTATGACACTGCTATCTGTGCATTTTATTAATACATTTGAATTATGACAGAAACTGTGCAGACACAAAAGAACAACAAATGCACTATATTTTACTTTTTGAGCAAAGCTTGGCAAAGGCTCAGATTGATGAGAGAAGGCTATATTTAATCCCCAGAGAAAGCCAAACTTAGGAACAAGGAAATGTCAAATGACAGCATCACTTAATATAAGGCAAAAAATTCAAGAAGCTAGCAGAGGATTCTCACTTAGTGTAAATGCATGGGGCTTAAAGGAGAGGCGAAAACCTAACAGTCAGATGCTGCCAGAGTTGCTGAGTATTTCCAGCATTTTCTGTTTTTTGTCTTATTCATTGGTTGACTGAAGCTTGTCAGCTTAGTTCAATTGATATGTCAGCTTGGTTCATTAGTCATTTGTATTTCGAGAAGTTGGAGTCAGAAGGTTGGGATCTCAAGCCCCAGTCCATGGCTTGAACTTATAATGTGGGTTCACCCTCCAGTGCAGTACAAAGGGAGTGTTGTATTGTTAAAAATATTGTCTCTTTGATGAAATGTTAAATTGAGCCTTTTTGAGTGGCTCAAGTGGACTTTTTAAAAAATGTGTTCATGGGATGTGGATGTCGCTGGCAAGGCCAGAATTTATTGCCTATCTGTAATCCCCCTGGAGAGGGTGGTGGTGAGCTGTCTCCTTGAGCCGCTGTAGTTCTTGTGGTGTAGGTACACCCACAGTGGGAAGTTCCAGGATTTTGACCCAGAGAAAATGAAGAAACGACAATGCATGTCTAAGTCAGGATAGAGTGTGACTTATGGGGAACTTGCAGGTGGCGGTGTTTCCATATGCTTTCTGCCTTGGTCCTTTTAGGTGCTAGAGGTCGTGGATTTCAAAGAAGAGTAGGGAATTCTCATATAAAAGCAAAAAACTACGGATGCTGGAAATCCAAAACAAAAACAAAAATACCTGAAAAAACTCAGCAGGTCTGTCAGCATCTGCGGAGAGGAACACAGTTAACGTTTCGAGTCTGTATGACTCTTCAACATATCTAAGTAAAAATAGAAGAGAGGTGAAATATAAGCTGGGTTAAGGGGGGGGGGCGGGGGTGGGGGGACAGGTAGAGCTGGATAGAGGGCCAGTGATAGGTGGAGATAACCAAAAGATGTCACAGACAAAAGGACAAAGAGGTGTTGGAGGTGGTGATATTATCTAAGGAATGTGCTAATTAAGGGTAGAAAGCAGGACAAGCAAGGTACAGATAGCCCTAGTGGGGGTGGGGTGGGGTGAAGGAATCAAAAAAGGCTAAAAGGTAGAGATAAAACAATGGATGGAAATACATTTTAAAATAATGGAAATAGTTGGGAAAAGAAAAATCTGCATAAATTATTGGAAAAAATATGGGGGGATCGGAAAGGGGGTGGGGATGGAGGAGAGAGTTCATGATCTAAAATTGTTGAACTCAATATTCAGTCCGGAAGGCGTAAAGTACCTAGTCGGAAGATGAGGTGCTGTTCCTCCAGTTTGTGTTGAGCTTCACTGGAACAATGCAGCAAGCCAAGGACAGACATGTGGGCATGAGAGCAGGGTGGAGTGTTGAAATGGCAAGCGACAGGGAGGACTGGGTAATGCTTGCGGACAGACCGAAGGTGTTCTGCAAAGCGGTCACCCAGTCTGCGCTTGGTCTCTCCAATGTAGAGGAAATCGCATTGGGAGTAATGAATGCAGTAGACTAAATTGAGGGAAGTACAAGTGAAATGCTGCTTCACTTGAAAGGAGTGTTTGGGCCCTTGGACGGTGAGGGGAGGGGAAGTAAAGGGGCAGGTGTTGCACCTTCTGCGGTTGCATGGGAAGGTGCCATGGGAGGGGGTTGAGGTGTAGGGGGTGATGGGGGAGTGGACCAGGCTGTCCCAGAGGGAACGATCCCTGCGGAATTTCGCCATGGCGGGTGAAGGGAAGATGTGTTTGGTGGTGGCATCATGCTGAAGTTGGCGGAAATGGCGGAGGATGATCCTTTGAATGCGGAGGCTGGTGGGGTGATAAGTGAGGACAAGGGGGACCCTATCATGTTTCTGGAAGGGAGGAGAAGGCGTGAGGGCGGATGCGCGGGAGATGGGCTGGACACGGTTGAGGGCCCTGTCAACCACCTTGGGTGGAAAACCTCGGTTAAGGAAGAAGGAAGACATGTCAGAGGAACTGTTTTTGAAAGTAGCATCATCAGAACAGATGCGATGGAGGCGAAGGAACTGAGAGAATGGGATGGAGTCCTTACAGGAAGCGGGCTATGAGGAGCTCTCGTCTGGACCTGGAAAAATTTATTAATTTTGCTTCCAATTTCCACCCCTCCATCATTTTCACATGGTCCATCTCTGACACTTCCCTTCTCTTCCTTGACCTCTCTATCTCAATTTCTGGTGATAGACTGTCCACCAATATCCATTACAAGCCTACCGACTCCCACAGCTACCTCGACTACAGCTCCTCACACCCCGCTTCCTGTAAGGTGCAACACCTGCCCCTTTATTTCCCCTCTCCTCACCGTCCAAGGGCCCAAACACTCCTTTCAAGTGAAGCAGCATTTCACTTGCACTTCCCTCAATTTAGTCTACTGCATTCATTGCTCCCAATGAGATTTCCTCTACATTGGAGAGACCAAGCGCAGACTGGGTGACCGCTTTGCAGAACACCTTCGGTCTGTCCGCAAGCATTACCCAGACCTCCCTGTCACTTGCCATTTCAACACTCCACCCTGCTCTCATACCCACATGTCTGTCCTTGGCTTGCTGCATTGTTCCAGTGAAGCTCAACGCAAACTGGAGGAACAGCACCTCATCTTCCGACTAGGCACTTTACAGCCTTCCAGACTGAATATTGAGTTCAACAATTTTAGATCATGAACTCTCTCCTCCATCCCCACCCCCTTTCCGATTTCCTCCCACCTTTTTTTTGGAATAATTTATATAGATTTTTCTTTTCCCACCTACTTCCATTATTTTAAAATGTATTTCCATCCATTGTTTTATCTCTACCTTTTAGCCTTTTTTGATTCCTTCACCCCACCCCACCGCCATTAGGGCTATCTGTACCTTGCTTGTCCTGCTTTCTACCCTTAATTAGCACATTCCTTAGATAATATCACCACCTCCAACACCTCTTTGTCCTTTTGTCTGTGACATCTTTTGGTTATCTCCACCTATCACTGGCCCTCTATCCAGCTCTACTTGTCCCACCCCCCCTTAAACCAGCTTATATTTCACCTCTCTTCTATTTTTACTTAGTTCTGTTGAAGGGTCATTCGGACTCGAAACATTAACTGTGTTCCTCTCCGCAGATGCTGCCAGACCTGCTGAGTTTTTCCAGGTATTTTTGTTTTTGTTTAGGGAATTCTCATATCTTGGTCAACATTTTTAACTCAACTAACAGTTTGTTTTTTTATGGGATTTCACTGTGCAGAGCAGCAATCACTAAAGCATTTTCAGACATTTCTAAAAGCTCATGAAGTAAATGCAAGCCTTTCTTTCTTTTGTGGCTGTACAATAATATGCTTCTGTGAATTGGTAGAAGATTGAAGGGTGTTGGTCTGAAGCTGATGCTGATCCATTGATCACAGTTAATGAAAATGCCCCACTCTAATACGGCTGATATTAGTTGATAAGAAACTGACTGCTGGATACAATCTTTTAATGGGGAAGATTTCTCAGACACTAGTTGATTGTACTATTCTTAAAACAGAAATAATGATTTTTGGCTGGCATAATGGTTTCATTTTCATTATGGTGCCTCTATTAACTTTCTTCAAATGCACCTGAAATCAGACTAATTGGTGCGAAGACATTATATTGAAGTATTCGTTTAATGAACATAATGCCTGTAAACTGTACTATTTTTGAATTTTCTCTGATTAAAATTGGGTTGTTGGAATATTCAAATTTAGAACTTTCGCAATAGAACTCAATGATTATATTTGAATGATCCTATCCTATGGATTAATCAGAATACAGGGAAACACAAGCCTCATCAAAAAGCCATGTGATTATACTTAGTTTCATTTCTAAATTATTTTTGTACATACAAAAATAATGAACAGTAATCACAAAAGCTTTGCGATCTCTGAAAATAAAACACTTTAAATTCAAATTTATTTCATATCAGAGCTATAATGAGGTTTCAATGTTTAATAAAAAAAATGTGTGATTAGAAGTGTCCTAGATTTGATTGTTGCTCTTGGCTGAATGAATTGATCTATGGCTGCTACAATTGGATTCAGCACGAAGCAAGGAAAACCAGTCTTCCGTCAATGCTGAACCTTGGTGCTGCTTTGCAGCTGAATATTTTGCCGACACTTATTATCCAGGTTCCTTTCTGAAAGGATGTGATGAGGGATCAGAAAGCGAAGACAGCCCATGGAAACAGATCCCAACAATGAGCCAACCCCTTCTGGGGGAAATGGGAAAGGAAAAAAATAATAGAAAAAGCATGCTATTTGCTTACATTTTATTTTTAAGGCAATACAGTGACAGTAGGCTAATACGAGAACTGCTTTCTATTACACATACATATCATTTTTTGGCTTGAAGGAGAAGCGGAGTGTGTAACTAAATCTTTTATCATCCTTTATCTAGTACTCCTATGTAGAGCAGCCCCTGAGGCTTCAGCAGAGTTAGAGGTAGGCTACTCATTTCCTTGCTCTGACTGCTCAGATGCTTTTATCATCTGGATTTTGGAGCTATGCAGAAACAGGTTCAGCAGTTAGGGACAGGAGGCAGCATTTAGGGATGAGAAGTGGAAGTACTTTGAGAAGGGTCACCACTTTCATGTATTCTTTTTCTACCTTCTCACTCATGACCAGCCCACACTCCCTGCTAGCTAAGAGCAGGAGAGAACTTTGCTGCACTTAACAAGTCATTGATGAAGGACGGCATGCACTCATTTTCTGTCTACATCTGATGGTCCCTGCAGGTGACCACCCTTTCCAAGGACATAGACAAGTGCAAAGGCCTGAAACATTATGGCACTTTTGCTAGAGATGGGCTCCTTCAATCTCTCTCCATATATGTAAAGTGCCTCTGGAAATGTTACCAGAACGTCACATATTTTCTTCCGCTGCTCCGGCAGAGTCTACTTCTTCAATGGCTCCCAAAGCTTAGCATCTATACCTAGCTAAGCAAAGCTTGGAGGGTCCTGTGCCCTCTAATGGAGAGACTCTACTGCTGGATCTGTCTTCACCACCTGTTCTTGCTCATTGGTGGTGCGTGTTTCACCATGTAACAACTCATTATCTGACTTAGCATCTCCATCAGATATATTTGAGCTAGTGGAGGGTGTGCATAGGTCCTGTGATGTGGCTTCCTCAGAGCAGGTGACCTCCTCTGAGGAGTTTAAACCCTCATCCAGCACAAGCTACTGAGGGGCACTTGTAGGACTTGTGGGAGATGAAAGACATGAATTAGAACTGATAAGGTGGGAGTGTTCTAAGTCAATAGTGTGCCTCCTCCACAGCTGTCAAGGTGGAGATGACTGGAGAGCTACCTCTGGTTCTTTGTCTCACCCTAGTGTTCAGTGTTCTTTTCTCCTACAAGGCGAGAATGAAGAGACCTATGATTGTGAGAAATGGAATGTTTTAAGAGGATGGATGGACAATATTTGTGGAGGGTGACTGTGAAAGATGGGTGCATCATTGCTATAAGATGAGGGTGAGTGTCAGAGTTGGCTGGTCAGATGGAGATATGAGAAGGTGCATAGACGGAGAGAAACAGGAACACTGACAAAGTGTGTTGACCTGAGAATGATGTGCAGGAGAAGGCTGGGGATGGAAGAACATGGAGTTTGTATTTAAATGTGGCATGCCATTCGCCTCTCCTGCTCTGGTCAGAGCATTGAACCTCTTGTGGCACTATATCTAGGAACCAAGAAGACCAATGCAAATGCAGTGGCTGGATTAAAAAGCCACTGACAAATGCGCTGCTCAATCTTTTGTGATCCTGAAACATTGCTGATCTCCTCCACCGCAAGTGGCTTTGATAGTTAAAACTCAGCGCACTCTGTTTGCCCAGAGTTCAAGATTGACTAGTTGGCTACGTGTATGTTGAGATCTCTTATAATATAAGGCCTTCTGGCCTGAGGGAAACAGAGCAGGGTAGATTTTTTTATTTAAGTGCTTTGGTTCTAGGCTAGAGGGAAAGATTGCAAGCCCTTCATAGAACCGTCTAATTTTCATTCCAATAATTTCAAAGAATAAAGGTAAGGCTGTTTCTATAAAAGGTGGGCACCATCCTACCAGATTACTGTTCAGGTGAAAGTGAAAATCTACCCAAATAAGCCCTCATTTTGGAGTGACTTCCCCAAAGATATTCAAGGGCAGAATTTTCTGGTAGGCGGGCGGGTGGAATGGGAGCGGGTGTGGGCGAGAGCAGACCAAAGCTGCTGCAGCCTTTCAAAAGCTGTGAATCATGGCCAATGGAAGGGCTCTCCAGACACTGCTGGTGAGCAGGCCAGGCAGGAGGGTAGGGCCGGGGGGGGGGCACTGTGCCCCTCGTTTTTCTGACGATTGCGTTGTTGCCCTCCTCGAGGAGGTGGCAGCACAGCGGGAGGTCCTCGTACCCCAGGATGGGAGGAGGAGGCCCCCCCGCGTGACCACACGTGCCTGGGAGGAGGTGGTGGAGGTGGTGAGCTCCCGCGACGTGGTACGACACACCTGGATCCAGTGTCACAAGCGCTTCAACAACCTGTTACACTCAGGAAGGGTGAGTACCATGTTGGCATTGGTCAGTTAATCCAGCAGGTAGGCTTTCCACCCTAGTGCCCCCCGCTGCCCTCCAAGTCTGAGTGTAGTGACTACATTGAATCATTGACGGCATGTGTCCTTCGCTGGGTGGGCCAACAGATATTGCCCATGCCGAGGTCACCCTGAGAGGGTGGTGATGAGATGGGATCTGCTCTCGCAGCATGTGGTACACTGAGACCCACATTACTGTTTTGGGGGAAGCCTGGAGGAGCTGCAACCAGGGTCAGTGCTGGAACTCCAGGACATGTCAAAGTCACGGTGATGACATGCTGGGAGGGGAGCTTCAAGGTGGCGTGGCAGCGATCGATCTGCTGCACTCTGCGCTCCATGTGCTTGCGCCTCCTTTCTATGGAAGCGTGGTGCCTAATGCGATGTAGGCAGCATTTGGCCAAGGGGCTGGGTACAGGCCTAGCATCTTTGTGTGTGTGTTCAGCAGCAGCAGGGTGAGCAGACACTGGAGCCCTGCAATGTCCCACTCTGGTTGGGGTGGACCGTGTGCAAAAAGAGTCCAGGTACAAGTGGCACAAATCAATGCTCTTCTCTCCTTTTCAGGAGAAGAATGCACATAATGCCGCTGAGCAGGTGAGGACTGGCGGAGGGCTGGCTCAGGTGGTGATGCTTACCCAGTTTGAACAGGAGGCTCTAGATCTGGAGAGGCGTCATGTGCCCAGGTCCACTGGTGTTGGTGAGGCTAGGCTGCCACGGGCAGGTATGTATGCCCAGCAGTGAGTTCACCATAGTTCTCCCAGCAGCCATGGCAGTGCTGAATGTTCAGTGATTGAAGTTTTCAACATGGCTTGACTATTGCTTATGGCAGGATGAGCGCATAATGATCCAGGGGACAGGGATACACATTGACATTGTCTCCATGTTAACTGATCAAATGTCCTTGTTCTTCCTTTCAGCATCAGCGGAGCAGGGCCGGGAGGAGGAGCAGCAGATGCCCCCTCTCACACCTGAGGGCTCTGAAGTCTCGGACTCACCAGCGTCACACCACCTCTGTCAGGCAGGCACCAGCGCAGATACTAGCGCCTCGGTGGGAATTAGAACATTGGCTAGTGTCCCGGGGTACAGCGGTGAGGGCACTTCACTATCGCTGGAGGAGCTGACAGAGACAGAGAGTGCCCATGGTGCCAGCAGTCGGAGGACTGCAGGGGACCAGGCACATGCTTAGTCGGTGCCTGATGATGTGCCTCTGGAGTCGTCCATGACACAGCAGCTGCAGGAAATGCAGCCGTGTGTGCGGGAGCTTCTAGGGGAGATACATGAGGCTATGCTTGGCTTGGTCTCCGTGGTGGAGGAGTCTACGCGCACCATCGCCGATGCAATGAGCCTCATGTCTGAGCGCCATGCGTCCTCCATGGAGAGAGTGGCGACTCTCATGGAGAGGCTCCTCCAGGAGACCAATCAGGGCTTCCTGGGGATGTGCTCGGACCAGCAGGCCCTCATATCAGCATTGACCTCAGCTGGTCAGTGGCAGCTTTGGAGATGGTCTGGGCACCAAGTTTCCCAGCTAGCTGCCCATCCATCCACGGTGAGCAGGGAGGTCTGAACCAACCTCACGTCGGTGCAGCAGCTGCCTGTCGTCTCTGTGGGCTCCTCTCAGGGCGCTCCAGATGAGGGTGGCAGCTCCTCCGCCCCTCTCCCAGTGACCGTAGCATCCGGTGAGGCTGCAACGACTGGTGAGATGCCAGCTGTGGAACTGGCAGCTCCCTCCCAGGCAGGCCCAGCACAGGCTGCACGGGCCAGAGGACGACCGCCAAGGTCATCGAGGCAAACAGGACAGCAGGTTCAGCAGGCTGTCTCAGATGCCACTCCCAGCGATGGGGCAGCACCAAGACATAGCACCCGAAAACGTAAACATGAGGCACCTTAGGCACACCATGGGTTTATCACTGGTGCTTTTGTGTTGGCCCGCAATGAGGTCTTTATGAGTTGGTGTGATGTTTAACATCTTTGTCATCTTGTTCTCCTGAGTTCCTTTTGTTATAATGTTAAATTCAGGCATGTCACCATGGCTGAGGGTGCCTATTTTCCTCTGCAGGTGGATGGTTACCAATAATGTTATGAGTGATTTATGGGACATTCAGCTTTATTGACAAGGTCCTTAGTTAATGTTCCTATCCAGGCAGATTTTGCACTTAGGTATCGAGTATGGAGCCTGCAGCCCAAGCTTGTCCTGGAGGTCCATATGTGGTGTGCTAGCTGAAGGGTTATTGGATTAATGCCTCCCCGGTGTCCCTGCTTCCCTGGAGTATGCCCAGGACAGTGTCTACCCCCTCAGCATTTCCCTGTGCATGCTCATCCTCAGACTCACTGCTGGATTCATCGTGTGCAGCCGCAGCCACTGCATCGACAACTTTATCGTCCATAGCGTCTCCCCTTTCCAGCGCAGGATTGTGGAAAGTGCAGCATGCAACCACTATAAGCGACACACGATCTGGGGGGGTACTGGAGTGTGCCCCCTGAACGTCCAGGTATCGGAAGCATATTTGCAGATGACCGATGGCTCTCTCCACCACAGCCCTTGTGGAGGCAAAGCTCCTATTATACCGCTGCTCAGCTTCTGTTCTTGGATGGCAGAGAGGCATAATGAGCCACCTTCTGAGGGGATAGCCCTTGTCACCCAGCAGCCATCCATCCAGCCGAGCCAGAGCACTGAAGAGCCCCGGCTCCTGGGAGTGTCTGAGGATGTAGGCATCGTGGGAGCTGCCTAGGTAGCTTGCACAGATTTGAAGAATCAGCACCCTGTGATCACACACTATCTGCACGTTCATGGAGTGGAATCCCTTCCTGTTGACGAAGGCACCGAGCTCACATGCTGGTGCCTTGATGGCCACATGTGTGCAGTCAATTGCGCCCTGGACACGGGGGAAGCCAGCAATTGCCGCAAAGCCTCTGGCTCACTGTGTCTGGCTGGCCTGGTCCCAATGGTAGTGGATGAAGGTCAATGCACGCTTAAACAGAGCGTCTGTAACGTGCTTGACTCAAGTGTGGACAGCTGATTGGGAGACACCACAAAGATCACCCACCGACCCCTGGAAGGAGTCAGAAGCATAGACATTGAGGGCAGCTGTGACCTTTAGAGCCACTGGCATGGGGTGTCCACCCACACAGTTAGCAGAGATCTCAGGCCCAATCATCTGACAGATATAGTTGTCTTTCTCCCTTGAGAGACGGAGTCTCCTTCGGCACTGCACTTCAGACATATTGAGGTAGCTGCTTCGCCGCCTGCATACCCTGGCAGCAGGATAGTGGCGTCTTCTGCGGTCCCTTCTGCCTTGGACTACCCCTTTTGCTTGCGCCTGTCCTCCCAAAGGTGGCTCCCCTGGAGGCTGAATGTGCACTCATGGCCTCCTCCCCCTTCTAGCCCTCCCTTCCTCCTCAGAGGAGGTGCCTTCAGTGGAGAGTTCAACTCCCATTTCCAGGCTAAGGAAAGGCTTTTTGAAACCTGCAGGCCCAAAAAAGATTCTAAACTGCAAAGTGCTGACCTGAAGGTTGTGAGTCCAGACCAAGCAGCTGGTATGCGTTTTGAAGTATTGCAGATCACACAGGCAAGTATCAGTAACTTTTAAAAATAAATATTTGACAGAGCATACTCACGACCCCACTCACCCCTCTTATCCCACCCTTGGATGAGGTTTATTCGAATGTCCTACCCACCTGTCCATTGTGCCCGTGCGACGACCCGAAGATCACACGGGTGACGAAAAATCGCCATCAATTGGCGCCTCAAGGGCCCTAAGTGGCCCATTAATTAATGGTGAGCACGCATCGGAGATCATCATGTGCCTGCCCAACGAAATATCGCGATGGCATGTGATGACTTTGGGACGCTCGCCTGACATCATCACGTGTCATTTTACACGTCGGCATGCGGGTCCCGCCCCTTCACACCAACGGGAAAATTCTGCCCAAAGAGTTTTATGTCCTCCCAGACCTGAAGCATCCATTCTGAGTACCTAAGCTAGCTGCCAATATCACATCCCATCATCATTTCACTGAGAACAAAATTTTGCTCACTATGAGGTTCTTTTTTTTAAAAAAAAGAGGTTTCCATTGTATCAAAACATTTTGGTATGAAGTGATGCAGCATAATTTTCTGTTGAACTGTAAGTTGATTGAATATAATTGCAAATGTTATTAGCGCATTGTAGATACTCAAAGGTGGGTGTCTTTTGACTGCCCCAGTGATTACCAAATTGAGTTCATGAAGCAAACAATGTTCATTTTTGTCATTAACATACCACATGACCTTCACTAGCTGTGAGCCATTGTCAATCACTCTCATTCCCACAAAAGTATTAATAGATTTGCTTGTCAAGGTGTGCCTGAATAAACTAGAAAATATTGATCCCTCCATGTCTTGCAAATGTATAGCAGGGCTAGACTGAAAGAATGATCACTGGTATGAGGCGTGAAAGTGACCCAGTGTGCATTCAGACACAGAGGTGCATGCAATGCCAATCTGCTTTATATGTCATGTGTGAAAATAAATTACACTGATACCTTCTTTATGAGGAGCATAACCTTTCCTTTAGCAGCTTAATGGATATAGAGAATATTTGGATGTATAAAAGGAAATGGTAAAACAAAAGATAGTACATCTTGGTTAAAAAAGCTTAATAATCTCCTGAAGTCTTAATTTTTAATAACAGGATATGACTCCAGATTCGAAGTAATTATTTAACTTATCAGCTGTGCTGCCTGTACAGATGGTTTATGGTTTTGTAAGATTTTTCCTGGTCCCCATTGTGCAATGGTTAAATAATTAAATTTGCTTTCCCTTTTCAAGCATTTCTGCGGCATGGCTAGAGAAAGGTTCACATCGTGAAGAAGGATCAGTGTTACTGGTTGAATGGGTACAATATCCTTTTTCAACAGTGCACCTTATATCTTTCTGAGTTATACACAAGGTCTAATATTTAGGTTCAGTGTCACTGACCAGTTTTGTAAGTCAACCTTGTGCCCATTATGAACTGAATTCTGTCTTTATCTGACCAATACTAGATAAGGGTAACAAGAGCAGGGGAACATACAGAAAACATTTGTCACTGTACACTGGCTGACTGGGATGTGATCCTATATAGTCTTCTTCATCCAGCAGTTTGAATACTCTGCCAAACCAGGCCTCAGGCTAAAAACCAACTGGTGAATGAACAGTATTCTGCATATTTACAGTAGCTGCATATTTAGCTTTGCTATATTAGGTACAATTGGACAACTCCCTAAGCTACCTTTAAGCATTCGATGATGGCAGTGTACTACTAATGAGTCAAGGCCGTACCAGTGAGTTACTGATTCAGCAAACTAATAAGATCCAAAAAAAATCATATTTAAAACTTTGAGTCCCAGATCTGCCCATGAAAAGACTACAGTGAACCATTAACCCTGCCTCTTCTCATAGGTTTGCTACTACAGCTGTCAATCAGGCTGGCTTGATTCTATAATCTGAGCCAAATAACTTGAACCATTTGAACTGTGAATATAATAGAGCATACAACATTAGGAAATCATCTTTTTTTTTACAGAGAGTGATTGCCATTTCCAATGTTCAAACAGAGTTAATGATTATATGCCAAATATAAAATTCTCGTGGGCCAGTGGGTTTTAAATGAAATTCTTTTGTTATATAAACAATTAAATTGTTAAACTCCCTTTTATTTCATAGGATTCAAAACACAAATGCCCATAATTGATTTTGATCTGCAAAACTAAAATGTGCAGACCTGCACCATACAGAATCAACTGATAGAAATCAATATTAGTGCTTTACAGCCAACTGTAGCCAACATTACAGAACCTAGCTGATAAACTAAGACATTCAAAACTGCTTAGTTTGTGTCACAATGTGCACTACTTGATGGGCATCCTTGGACCTCTGCCTAGGCCAAGGGGTTTCGAGGAGATCTAGCTCATTCCACCATCTCTAACTTCATGTGAACTTCATGAATGATCAAAGCCATTGATATTCTGCAGCAGCACTGGTCATTACACCACAAAGGCAACATTAAAAATGTAATTCAATATTACTTTTATTTCAGATGTTTGTTTATGTGTCAAACCTAGCCAGTAAAAACAATGTGCAATCGATTTGCTGGAACAGAAGTGTTGGAATGTTATACCCTGATGCAATACTAAGGGTGCAGTTGCATTTCCATTGTACAGTGATGCAAAATTGGCAGCATAGCTCAGTAGTCAAATCCCTATCTGACTCTAGAACAGAGAAGTACTAGCCCCCTCCCTTGACCAACTTCCATGACTCTCCTATGGATTAGACTTGATACCAGTTAGAATATAACTCTGCAAACTCCAGCTGAGAATTTGAGCCATCTGCATACTTTATAAACGAAAACAGATCTTTTAAATGACCTGAAAAAGTAGGCAGCCTTGTCTGTAGTATATTAAAGAAATACTGCCTGTGGAGTGGAGCACTGTGCATGCATAAAAGCTGGCTGTCAGGGTGTGAGGTGCAGAAAGGCAATGTAACAGGGTTACTGGACGTGATTTAAGCTTTTAACCTACCAATGCAAGATTAGCAGTGCAATGTCCTAAATAATCTACATTAAATTTGCATTGTGTTATATGTTTGCACTGCACATCCCTGCTCAGATCAGCATTTGTGAAGCAAATGCATGCTGTGGGCGTCTACACTCATCCCACCTCCATAAATAGAATATATCATAGCAATTTCTGAAGTAAAATAACAAATCTGCATTCGCTATAAAATTGATGATGGTTCTATTGAATCTATCTTTCAACAAGTTGTACAACCTCTTAAAGCTATTCTGAAGCAGATGTGCTGTGTATTTTCGTAACATATCTTTTGTTGAGGGCACTAGGGTAAAGCTTGACAGTCCGGAGAGTTTCAAACTGGTGAAAGTCACATTTAAATTAGTTCAAGAAGAATTTAATCACAGAGAGAACATTAAACATTTGGGCAGAGGTTTGTGTGAGCAGTAGAGGCTAACATGTTAAGTGCCATTTTAAAACTAAAAGTTATTTGGATGCTAACCTGTGATGCAGGAACTGAAGAATTTGCTTTCAAGTTGAATGAGCCGTTTTTATCTCTATTGTTCTTGTCATAGGGCAGGATGTTTTGCCTGTCGGTGGGGGGAGGGTTGTTTGAGCACGCTTGCGGGCGGACGGGTTCCCTATTGGCGCCCCCGGGGGGGGCACACTGCCATTTTTTGTGGGCTGGCCAATTAAGGCCCGTCCAGCGTGACATCCGCCCTGAAGTGCTGTACGCTCCCTATGCGGGCTGGGGGGTGATTCCCTGAGCAGGTGTGTGCGCTCTTTCGCGCATGTGCGCAAGAGCCCACAGATCTCCCTGAGGCAAAGTGCTGCCTCAGGGAGATCGCTTCAACTTGAAAAAGTGTGCTGAAAATTATTGACATGTCCCCTCATGTGACACTGTTAAAACTCAATAAATATTTTTAAAACTCTCATGAAACCCCATCCCACCCGTGAATGAGGTTTCATGTTTTCTCGGAAGCCTGCCTGGGCTCCCGGCCTGCCCGCTAACTGTAAGGTTGGACGGGCAGCCCTGACAACGACCTCAATTAGGTAATTAACAGGCCTTAATAGACCTTTGACAGTTCAGTGGGAAGCAGCCAAATTGGCTGCACACCTGCCGAACTGAAAATCTAAATGACGTGGGGTAATGTTGGAACGCACGCCCGATACCCCGCATCAATTTATGCATCAGCGTGTGGGTCCTGCCCCCGCACGCCAACTGGGAAATTCTGCCCATAGGGTCAGCCTAAGTTCAGTGGTAGCATTCTTGTCTCTGAGTCACAAGGATGGGGAGTCAAGTTTCACTCTAGGGGCAGAATCATCCCAAGTTTGCACAAAGTGTGGTAACGGGCAAGAAAAAGGGTGTTTTACCTGCTGGCCGCAATGGCGGCTTTTCATGCTGTATCATCCCATTCCTGGCAGGTCCCGCCTCATTAACAATGCACTCACTAGAAACTTGCCAGATCGCTGGCTGGTGGGCTCAGATTTGTCCGCGACACTGTGACTTCAGCACTTCCTCACTTCAGGCACCATATTCAAAGCGCACCAGAACCCATGCCTACTTCATGTCTTTAACCAGGACTGCACCAGGTGACAGATGGCCCCGAAAGTAAAGAAGACGGCAGCCCCAAAATTTAGTGATATCTCTCTGGGGCACCTGCTGGATGCAGTGGAAGGCTGCTGCAATGTTCTTCCCCCTGGCATTGGCCACGGGAGGTAATCAATCCAGCCTGGGAGGCAGTGTCAGCAGCGGTCAGTGCCATTGGAGCACAGAGGAGGTCACCCATCCAGTGCCGGAAGAGGATGAATGCTCTCATCCATTCAGCCAGGGTAAGCCAACCACCTCATCACTCTCAATTCACACACTCACAAGACCATCACACATCCACAGAGATCTCACACCTCAAGGGGCAACATCACTAACTCTCACACACACCCTCACATCTCCATCAGGCTCATATCCTCTGGAGCTCACATTCTCATCCCGTCCATGGCTCCACTCACCACACAAACATTCCACACAGTGCCGTGCGTCCTGCTCACACTGTCTCCATCTATTTTCGTGCAGGAGAAGCTGGTTCACAATAGCAGGCAGAGGTCCCAGACCAGGGGTGGAGTGGCCCACATTGGGCCCCTCATTCACTCTGAGGAGCATGCCATCACGCTGACTGGTGAGGATGTGGACCCATGCCTGCGACGGTGAGGTCGGCAGCAAACACCCGGATGAGGATCCTGCGCCCCATCATCCCTCTCTCAATTAATACAACTGTGAGTGCTCTCTCTCCTGCTTTTGACTCTGCTGCCATGCACTAATTATCTCTACTTTGGTTCACAGGGAGCTCTGCCAAGCGACAAACGCCCTCAGCCAGCCAGTCCCTCAGCTACATCCACATCCTCTCCTCCAGCCAAGAGGACACTTATTCCATTGAAGAGCTGGAAATAAGCAGCCTGGAAGACCTGTCACAGTGCTTACCCACACCCTCCGCCAGCGTAGAGACACGCACCTTGGTGGGACCTAGATCTAGAGCAGGATTGGGTTCACAGTCTGGTGGTCACGTGACACGTGTCTGCAGCAGGAGGAGGCAGTTTCAGCTGAGCTCCCTGGAACTCGGAGCACCACTGGGGAAGAGGCATCTGTGAGGTCAAGTCAGATGATGAGCCTCTGGTTCCGGCCTTCCAATTCATTGTGGAAAGTCAGCAGAAGGCGTGGGAACATCACCCAGAGCTGTTGGAAGCCATCAACAAAGTGGCTTGTGAGTTGGATGAGTGCATCCACCTGCTCTCTGATGAAGTGGTGTCCACATGTCCGCATTTGGAGGTCTCCATGAGAAGAATGGCAGATGCCATGGAGACCTTGGTTCAGCAGAACGGGGAGATGCGCACTGACCTGCACTCCATCACGGTAGCCATGGCTGAGTTCCTACAGTGGTAACGAGAAAGGGAAATGGGGCATCTTGATGCCCCTCCAGGTGCTCCTTCCCCTCGAGGAGTCAGGCTGGGACCCTCAGGCACCTAAAGGGAGGAGGAGCGGCAGCTGGACACCCCAGGTCATCCACTCAGGATTCTCAGAAGCTGCCCGTTCCCTTCGAGTCCCCTTTGCCTGTGACCCCTCAACCTCATCCTCTGTCGCTGCAGAGGGAGCGGTTGGCCCACAGGAGGACAGCCAAAGCAAGCCGGGTCCCTCAAGGCCTCGGCTTTCCAAAGGACACACACCAAAGTCATCAGAGGCAACAGGGCCAACCATTGCACAGACTGTCTCCATCCCTGCTGTGGATGTCAGGGCAGCACCTAGAAGAAGTGATAAGCCTAGAAAAGTTAAGAAATTCTGATCAAAAATGGTTGCGCAAATGAACACATTTTGTCACTTTGTAACCTGAACTTTCACTGAGTAATGTGAAATGGTGTCTTTCAGCTTCATTGACAGGCTTTGCGAGTCCTCCCACTGCATCCGCTCCCCCCATGGCCCTCCACCGCCCCACCCCCCTACCCCTCTAGCAGGTCAGCTGCATGCAGCCAGACCGCAAGTGATTCTGGAGGGAGAAGTTTGTGTATGGCAAGGCATTTTGGAGCCTCATACATGTACTGTCCCATGCATGTGGATCCTTCCTCCATCACACTTATCTCACTGTCCTGAGCATTTTCAATGCTGCCTGTTGGAGTTTGCTTTCAGTTGTCCATCTGAGCTGACCTGCATCTCTGTCCACCCACTGATCACACTCCCATGCAGCACCTGTGTCCGTCCAACATGAGGCTCCGCTCACTTTCAATTTGAAAAACATGGTCATAGTCATGTTTCTTGTAAGCTTCTATATCCTTTGCCCTCCCCCAGTCACCCATGACCTTACCCCCATCACTGTTGACCCTCCTGGCAGCACCTTCCACCTCCCCACTGTTACCTAGCAACCCGAACCCTTATCGTACCAGGATGTCCCCATGAACGTGCACATTCCCTACCTTCCAGAGAATCCCCCAACCACATTGATCACCGCACCCCCACCAATCTGGCCTCCTCCTTCCCACCCCCAGGGTCTGTGTCTGCCTCCAAGTCCCCATCACCCACTCTTGCCATCCCTTCTACTGCTACTGTCGCACCCTCACCCTTCCAGTTCACTCTGCCCCCTCTCATACTCACTATTTCCTCCTACCATGCCCACCCACAGTTCACACCCTAGGAGGCAGTCATTTACTCCACAGACCCCACCCTTGCACATTCACCTGAACATTCTCCCTAACTCCCTCCTCTAATCTTACTCCTTCCTCCCCCAGGCTCCTTCACCCATCTGAACTTCTTCACATACACCTTCTTCCCCTTTTACACCTACCTCCTCACTTGCCGCATTCTCCACATTACACCATACCCCCCCATACTTCCTCCTCTCCCCTGCCAACCTCACCCTCCCAACACCTTAGCTTCCAGTCCCTCTCTCTATCTCACTCTCCCCCAATACCTTTGTTTCCACTCCCCTCAACCTCACCCACTTCTGGTACACCTTCCCTTCCCAGTCAAACCTAGACCTTCCTCTCCCATCCACACCACACCACCACCCCCCCCATCCCATCCCACCAGGTACACCTTCCTCTCCCACTCACAGCTAGACCTTCCTTTCCACCCCCTTGCCAATCACCTGTAGCAGACCATGCCCAAGAACGTGATGTCCTGAAGCAGACCCGATACATCAATGGAGACCTCCCACCTCCTGTGAGCTGCTTCCTGGTGATAATCCACCCAGCATGCGATGCACACGTTCCTCCAGGGTCCAATAGCTGTAGGGCTGCAGCATCTTCTGCTCCTCGGATGTCCGCAATGTGAGCAAGGCCCTAACAGTAAGCCCTAACTTCTGAGCGTCACACTTGTCCAATCGTGTTCTGGGCCAGTATGTTTTCCTACCGGTGTAACAGAAAATCTGGAGTCGGGGGGCAGTTCCGGCCGGGTCTAACTTTGCACCCCATTAGTGGGATGCAAATTGGGTTGACGCCGGCCTCCAGCAGAATTGGCATTCTGCTATGGCGGACATCATCAGTTGATCCCTCTTGGCTTTCACACCGATGCGTAATTGAATTTTGGCTTTCTCACCATTGTCCCCAACCTCGCCCTACCCGCCATGATGCCTGACACCAATGGGGCCAGAAAATTCTGGCCTAGGACTTGAACTGATAATTAGGCTGATACTGTTAGTGCAGTAGAGGCAGCACTGCCTTTCGAGAGGTGCTGTCTTTCGGATGAGATATTAAACCATGGGCCTTTCAACTCTCTTAGGTGCATGTAAAAGATCCCTGATGCTTTATGATGAAGATTAAAGGCATTGACCGGGGCAACATCCATTTCTCAAGCAACAACACTAAAAAAACACTGTTCCTTCATCTCATGTGGGAACTCGCTTTGTAATTACACTTCAGAAGTAACTCAGGAACAAAGAAACTGGAGTAAGCCATTTAGCCCCATTTAATGAGATCAAGGTTGACCTGTGACCTAACTCCACGTATCCACTTTTGCCACATATCCCTTAATAATATTGACTAACAAAAAATCCAGCCCATCATCTAAGTCATTAAAGAATACAGTGAATAGTTGAGATCCCACCACAGATCTTTGCGAGAGACCACCAGTCATATCCTGCCATAACTATCCATTATGCCTACTCATTGTCTCTTGTAGCTCAGTCAGTTTCTTAATGGTGCCAATGATTTGTCTTCAATTCCATAAGCTTCAACTTTAGCTTACAGTCTCTTAATAGGGACATTATTAAATGTCTCTGGAAGTTCATATAAGTAACATTCATAGATATTTTTGTCAAAGCTCCTTTGACAGCTCCTTCCAAACCTATAACTGCTACCATGTAAAATGGCAAAGGTAGCAGATGCATGGGAACACCACCTGCAAGTTCCCCTCTAAGTCACTCACTATCCTGACTTGGAACTGTATCACATCCTCTCACTGTCACTGGGTCAAAATCTGGAACTCCATCCTTAAGAGCACTGTGGGTGTACCTACACCACATGGGCTTTAAGAAGGCGATTCCCCACCAATTAGGGATGAGCAATGAATGCTGACCTTGCCAGTGACGCCCAAATCCCGAAAACACAAAGAAAATTCCTCTGTCCACCACTTTAGCTACCTCCTCAGAAGTTTCAATTAGATCCATCAGGCATAGTCCACCCTTTACAAATCCATGATTTTCCTCTCCTATCAACTGAAAATTTTAAAACTTTTCAGTCACCAGATCCTTAATTATAGACTCCAGCAAATTCCTGGCAATAGATGTTAGGCTAACTGCTCTAGAATCCCCTGGATTACCTTTCTCACCTTTCTTAAATAGTAGAGTGGCTTGCACAATATTCCAATCTGAGGGAATGATTCCCACATCAAGAGAACTTTTGAAGATTATAGTCAGGCGCCTGCAACATTTTTACCTATCTCCGTTAAAACCCTGGGCTGGAAAGCGTCTATTGGGATTTTTCACTCTTTCGTGCCATTAATTTCTCCATTACTGTTATCATGTTTGCCTTAATCTTGTTGAGTCCTAGGGCAGGAGTTTAGGTCTTGATAGGGGTTAGTGCCTTGAAAGGTCTATTAAGCCTGATTGTCTGAGGCCAATCAGATTTTCCAGCTGGCCACTGGACCTCCCAGGGCTTTGGATCTAGGCTAGTTGCTTGGAGACAGCCTAGCAGTGGCAGACTGGGGACCCAGCCCTCCAGGCCTCCCTGTCTGCCTGGCTACAACTATAGCTGCAGGCCGCCCTGAGAAGGGTTTCCCACTCCGCAATGGTGGGCTGGCTGCTTAAGACACGTCTAAATTTAAAATTCAAAGTGGAGACATCTTCTCTCTCCCTTGCCTGAACTGTAAGTTACTGCTCCTTCAGGACTGGAGGGTCTTCTCTTGATCCTGCCGCTTTGAGAGCCCTCTCACCATCCTCAATTAGATGGCAAGCCTGCCCTCTGTCCAGTGCCTGTTCCCGACACTGTCCGAAGCTGTGAACCCCCATTTGAACCTAACGTTGGGGTCCCAACCCAAAGGGAAAAATCCTGCCCCCTGTCCTTCATTCAGTAATAGTTTCTTTGGCATGTTTGACATGCTGACCTCTTCCTTTACTGTAAATACTGACCAAAGTAATTACTCAACATCTCTGCCATTTCCTTATTTTCATTGACAATGGGCATAATTTAATTGAACCTGCCGGAGCGCTCATGGTGGCAGGGGGGCCCTGGGTAATCGGCCGGGAGAACCCTTATGGATTCCGGGATTCTACCCCCAGGTAGATTAGGGGCGGGAAGGGCTCGGCACAGCAATCCCGTCACCAGCACTGGAATGCCAATTAGGCTCATTAATGGGCCACTTGACACCAATTATCCTTGAACCAACCAGAAGTTAGTGGTGTCTCAGGGATTTAATGGGAGTTGCATGGTTCTCCCCTGGCTCTTGAATGCTACTCAGCAAATCCTGTCCTCACTGACAGGCACTCAGTGCCCATCAAGGGCCCCAAATTGGGAAGGGAGAAAACCGCTGTAAACCACACCTCCTGCCCTTGCCTCTGATCCCCCTCACTCCCCCACTGGAAACCCCTTCCCCACCACCCTCATTGCATCTCACTCACCTGTGTCCAGGTCCTCAGGCTGGGCCTTGGAGGTTTACGAGCAGCAGCCACTGCTCTGATTGGCTGGCAGTTCCTGGAGGTGGAATTTCAGCTCCACTGGGGGCTTGATTGTGGGAAAAGCCCAATGCTGGCCAGTTAAGTGTCTGGGGGCACCTAAATAGCATTGGGCCTCCTTCACAGTGGTAACTCCAGACTCCCACTGGTTCTCCAACTGGTAGGGAGGGAGTGGGGTGCCTCTGTTGTTTGAATTAAATCCCTGCCAATGTCACCATTATGAGTTTTCTTTGACTTAAACTGCTTTGAGATGTCCTGAGGATTCTACAGTGTTATATAAATGAAAGTTCTTACTTTGTGAAGGAGCTCCTGGTGAAGTGCTTACTCTGTCAAAGATCAATTTTTGGAAAATATATTTTGTCTTTGATTGCCAGCCATAAATGCTCAAGAAATGAACAATTATAATAAGGATAAATTTTGGCACAAATAAACATAAAACCTTTATTATTATGATATTTATACCATCATAATGATGCATGACCTAATCAAAACTTTTCATGATTTTGAACACCGCTATTAAATCTATTCTTAACTTACTCTGCTCCAAGGAGAACAATCCCAGCTTTTCTCATCTCTCCACTTAACTGAAGTTCCAGATCCCCGGTACAATTATAAACATGGCTACAGCTATTTATGGTGTGAAAAGTTGACAGGATGTACACCAGACTCAAGATTTTTTTTCATTGATTATAAATATATAACCATTCTAGAGGAAAAGCACTCTTCAGTGTATTACTGTGCCAATACAGGCCTGAAGGTCTCAGGTTCAGATCCTGGACTGCCAGTACCTTTGGCACCAGACCTCAGCAAGAATCTGCCCCTTCAGTGAGGGACTGGGCAAAATTGGGAAACAAAACTTTGGTTTTACTTTTCATATAGAATAGTAAAACCAAAGTGTAAAATAATGCAGGGCTGCGGGTCGGATTAGGACTTCCTGTGGGCTGGAATTAGTCCAGGTCTGCTTTAAACCCTTTAAATGCCGAGAAGGGAGGAGCAATAGCTGTGTAACAAGCCTACGAGTGAATCAGTGACTAGAAGGAAGTGTGTTACAGCCCCCTGCCTGCAGGGAAAATACTGAGTAAATACCAAGAAAAGAGTCAGAGGGCAGCATGGTCAATGAGTTTTGAAACAAGATGCCATGAGGCATTGGCCTGAATCTCAGCTGGAAGCAAATGATGCAGCAGGTCAGTGGCTGCTGTTGAAGCACCTGGAAAGAAAATGGACTTAAAAGAAACAAGAGATAGGGCACATGCTTTATTATTTTTCCCAATTTGTGGGGTGAGAAGTGGGATTGAGACAAGTAGTGGAATTTGGTCTCACTGGCTGGAATCCCCTGCCCCCACAGGAGGTGAGGATGGAGGTGGGTGGACCTGAGAATTTGGTGGGTTGGTTTCAGGACCTGATGCCTACCCGCCTCCACTGGAAGTAAGTTTTAGACAGGAAGGCCCATGGTCGACCTTCCCGCCCCGCCTCCATTTCAGTCCCTTAGTGGCCAATTAACGACCACTTAATGGTCTCTTCCTGCCTCTGCTACAATATTCTCAGCTCCAGGCATCTCTGCCAAGATGCAGCCTGCATGGCCGCTAAAGCTGTGAGGGCTTCATGTCAGTTGGAGTGGGGTATCCCTCGATCTGCACTAATCTGCGCATCATCGAGGGTATGGAAATGGGGTGGGGGGATGGCTGCTAACAGCCCCCTGCCTCTGCTGCTGACCCCCATAGCCCCCCTCCTCTCCACAACCCCCTCCCCATGAGATGCCCCCCAACAGCACTAACCTTTTTCTTGGGCTGGTCCGCGATCCCGGGACTCCAGGGGATTTTGTTCCAGCAGCACCGGCCCGGCTTCCTCCATAGCAATGCCGAGTGCAAGAACCGCCAGCCTCTGATTGATCGGCAGCTCTTGGTCAGTGTGAAGTCGTCTTCTGTGGTCCTCAGTTTGGAGGAAGACCAGCCGCTGTCCACTTAAGACCATAAGACATCGGAGCAGAAATTAGGCCATTCGGCCCATCAAGTCTGCTCCGCCATTCAATCATGGCTAATAAGTTTCTCAACCCCATTCTCCCGCCTTCTCCCCATAATCTTTGATCCCCTTACCAATCAAGAACCTATCTATCTCGGTCTTAAATACACTCAATGACCTGGCCTCCACAGCCTTCTGTGGCAATGAATTTCATAGATTCACCACTCTCTGGCTAAAGAAGTTTCTCCTCATCTCTGTTCTAAAAGGTCTTCCCTTTACTCTGAGGCTGTGGCTTCGGGTCCTAGTCTCTCTGACTAATGGAACATCTTCCCCACGTCCACTCTATCCAGGCCTTTCAGTATTCTGTAAGTTTCAATCAGATCCCCCCTCATCCTTCTAAACTCCTCAAACGTTCATCATATGTTAAGCCTTTCATTCCTGGGAACATTCTCGTGAACCTCCTCTGGACCCTCTCCAGGGCCAGCACAACCTTCCTGAGATATGGAGCCCAAAATTGCTCACAATATACTAAATGTGGTCTGACCAGAGCCTTATAAAGCCTCAGCAGCACATCCCTGCTTTTATATTCTAGTCCTCTCAAAATAAATGCCAACATTGCATTTGCCTTCCTAACTACCGACTCAACCTGCAAGTTAACCTTAAGAGAATTCTGGACTAGCACTCCCAAGTCCCTTTGCACTCCAGATTTCTGAATTCTCTCCCCATTTAGAAAATAGTCTATGCCTCTATTCTTCCTACCAAAGTGCATGACCTCACACTTCCCCACGTTGTATTACATCTGCCACTTCTTTGCCCATTCTCCTAACCTGTCCAAATCCTTCTGCAGCTTCCCTGCCTCCTCAATGCTACCTGTCCCTCCACCTATCTTTGTATCATCTGCAAACTTAGCCAGGATGCCCTCAGTTCCTTCATCTAGATCATTAATGTATAAAGTGAAAAGTTGTGGTCCCAACACTGACCCCTGTGGAACTCCACTAGTCACCGGCCGCCATCTTGAGAAGGACTCCCTTATCCCCACTCTCTGCCTCCTGCCAGACAGCCAATCTTCTATCCATGCTAGTACCTTGCCTCTAACACCATGGGCTCTTATCTTACTGAGCAGCCTCCTGTGCGGCACCTTGTCAAAGGCCTTCTGGAAGTCCAAGTAGATAACATCCATTGGCTCTCCTTTGTCTAACCTACTCGTTACCTCCTCAAAGAATTCTAACAGATTTGTCAGGCATGACCTCCCCTTGATGAAACCATGCTGACTTTGCCCGATTTTACCATGCACTTCCAAGTATTCTGAAATCTCATCATTAATAATGGACTCTAAAATCTTACCAACGACCGAGGTCAGGCTAATCGGCCTGTAATTTCCCGTCTTTCGCCTCACTCCCTTCTAAAAAGAGGGGTTACATTAGCGATTTTCCAGTCCTCTGGGACCCTCCCTGACTCCAGTGATTCCTGAAAGATCACCATTAACGTCTCCACTATCTGTTCAGCTATCTCCTTCAGAACTCTGGGGTGTAATCCATCTGGTCCAGGTGATTTATCCAGCTTCAGACCTTTCAGTTTTCCTAGCACCTTCTCCTTGGTAATGGCCACTATACTCACCTCTGCCCCCCGACTCTCCTGAACTTTGGGGATGTCACTCGTGTCTTCCACTATGAAGACTGAAGCAAAGTACCTATTCAGTTCCTCCGCCATTTCTTTATTCCCCACTACTACTTCTCCAGTGTCATTTTCCAGCGGCCCAATGTCCACTTTTTCCTCTCTCTTACCCTTTATATATCTAAAAAAAACTCTTGCAATCTTCTTTTATATTACTGGCTAGTTTGCCCTCATATTTAATCTTCTCCCTCCTTATTTCTTTTTTAGTTGTCCCCTGTTGGTCTTTGTAGGCTTCCCAATCCCCTGGTTTCCCACTGCTCTTCACCACATTGTATGCTTTCTCTCTAGCTTTTATGCTGTCCCTGACTTCCCTTGTCAGCCATGGTTGTCTCTTCCTCCCTTTAGTATGCTTCTTCTTCCTAGGGATGAATTTTTGCTGTGTCTCCCAAATTACTCCCAGAAACTCCTGCCATTGCTGTTCCACTGTCTTTCCTGCTAGGCTCATCTCCCAGTCAATTCTGGCCAGCTCCTCTCTCATGCCTCTGTAGTTGCCTTTATTCAACTGTAATACCATTACATCTGATTCCAGCTTTTTCCTCTCAAATTGCAGGGTAAATTCTATCATATTATGGTCACTTCCTCCTACCTGTTCCTTCACCTTAAACTCCCTTATCAAATCTGCCTCATTACACATCACTAAATCTAGAATTGCCTGTTCCCTAATGGGCTCCACCACAAGCTGCTCCAAAAAGCCATCTCGTACACATTCCACGAATTCCTTTTCTTGGGATCCACTACCAACCTGATTTTCCCAGTCTACCTGCATATTGAAATCCCCCATGATCACTGTAACCTTGCCTTTCTTACATACCTTTCCTATCTCCTGGTGTATCTTGTGCCCCACATCTTGACTACTGTTCGGAGGCCTGTACATAACTCCCATTATGGTTTTTTTTTACCTCTGCGGTTCCTCAACTTTACCCACACAGATTCTACATCATCTGACCCTACATCGTTTCTTGCTATCGATTTAATTTCATTTCTTACTAACAAAGCAACCCCACTCCCTCTGCCAACCTGCCTATCTTTTCGATAGGATGTATATCCTTGGATATTTAGCTCCCAGTCCTGATCCCCTTGCAGCCATATCTCCATAATGCCCACCACATCATACCCGCCAATTTCAATCTGCGCCACAAGCTCATTAACCTTATTTCGTATACTGCATGCATTCAGATACAACACCTTCAGTCCTGTATTTCCCGTCCCCTTTCTCATTGTCATCCCTTTATCTGATGTGCTTGAAGTTAGATTCCTAGCCCTTTCCAAACACTCTGTCCTATTTTGTGTTCTGGAGACTTTAATAGCCTCTCCTGGGCTCTCCTTTCTTTTCAGTTTTTTCATAATTTTCCATGAAGTTGAATCCACCCCTCAACACGCTAACCTGCTGCTTTGTTTCCCATTAGTCATACTTCTTGGAGTTTTACCCTTCCCTCCCCCACCAGTTTCTAGTTTATTCCTGTTGACCACCCTATTTACTCTTTTCGCTAGAACATTGGTCCCAGATCGGTTCAGGTGGAGACCATCCCAACGGTACAGATCCCTCCTGTTCCAATACTGATGCCAGTGCCCCACAAAATGGAACCCCTCTTTCCCGCACCACTCCTTTAGCCACGTGTTTACTTCCCTTATTCTCGTGTCCCTATGCTAATTTGCACGTGGCTCGGGTAGTAATCCGGAGATTATAACCCTTGAGGACCTGTTCTTTAATTTAGTTCCTAGTTCCTGATAATCCCCAAACAGGTCCTCTTTCCTAGTCTTACTTATGTGATTTGTCCCAACGTGGACCACTACAAGTGAATCCTCCCCCTCCCTCTCCAATATCCTTTCAAGCGGTCAGAGATGTCCCTCACCCTGGCACCGAGCAGGCAACATACCATGCGGGACTCTTGATCCTGCTTACAAAGGAAGCTATCAATTCCCCTAATTATAGAATCCCCTACAACTACCACTTGTCTTTTTGCTCCCCCCTCTTGAATGGCCTCCTGCGCCATGGTGCCGTGGTCAGCTGGCTCATCCTCCCTACAGCCCTCTTCCTCATCCACAAAGGGAGCAAGTACCTCATACCTGTTGGACAAGGTCAAGAGCTGAGGCTCCTCTGTTCCTGAACACAGGATCCCTCTACCTGCCTCACTTGCAGTCACACCCTGCTAACCCTGACCACTGACCGGACTTGAGGTACTTAATCTACCGGGTGTGACCGCCTCCTGATACAAAGCATCCAGGTAACTCTCCCCCTCCAAGATGTGCCGCAGCGTCCGGAGCTCGGACTCCAGCTCATCAATTCTGAGCCGGAGTTCCTCCAGCAACCAAAACTTGTTGCAGATGTGGTTACTGCGGCTCGCAATGAGATCTGCCAGCTCCCACATCATACAGCTACAGCACATCACCTGCCCAGCCATCTCTACTTAGATAATTAATTTATTAATTAGCTTTGCAGTGTTTTTTTTTTCAAATTTGATGCAGATTTCTGACCAACCAATCAGGTCACAGCGTTCCTGTGACATCACTTTTCAGTTTTGGTTTCAGTTACTCTGTGCCCCAAGGTCACCGCTCCGATGCTCCTCCCTCCGTGTCTGCTCCCTAGAGACAAGGCCGCGAATCCCCGAGGTAAGCTAGATTTATACTCACCGCTCCGGTGCTCCTCCCTCCGAGTCTGCTCCCAGGATTTACTCACCAATCAGCTGCTTTTTCTTTAAAATCCACTTTCAGAATAGTGTCCCTCACAGGTCTGGTGCACTCCTGAAGGTACTGCCTCTTCCTCTCTTTTTTTTAGGTTTGAAGAGGAGGGAGATATGGAAACACTACAGCAATGTAATGTTTGGGGCTATTCCGTTCTTTGACAGTGGGTCCTCCTCGATTCCCTCCTGAGTCGTGGTGACTATGATGACTTCTCCCAGAATACTTCAGTCACTTCTCACCAGCGCCCTCTGTTGGATGCTCTTCCTCCTGTTGAGTGCAAGAGTCCTTCTCCTCAAATCCCTCCTGAGTCATGGTGACTGCGATGACTACTCCCAGAATGCTTCAGTCACTTCTCACCAACGCCCTCTGTTGGGCAGAAAATACAGCGGGCCTTCCTCCTCAGAGTCAACGCGGGTGTCTCGCCGCTTTTTCAGGCAGTGAGCGAAGCATGGCTGAGAACGGAAGATTCTGTCCATTATGTTAGTTTGAGAGTTACTCTATATGTTCAATCATTTCCTGAAAAAAGTCAACTTAATTAATCATATTGAAACTTATTTTATCGAATGTTTCCGTGATCAATAATAAACTGAATAGAGTTTATTATAAAACTACAAATACTAAAAATAAAAACAGCATTGGAAATATGAAATAAATTGACTATATACATCATGAAAGAATCCCATGTAATTTGTGTATTCCCAGATTTCCTCCTCTTAAAACAGGCTGAATGGGGAAAGAGTGACTATGGTCACTGAGTCTAGTGATGTGGTAATTGGATTGGGAAATAATGGGGTAGAATTTCCACAGTGGTTCCCCTGACCTCTGGCAATAACTTTGGTGGGAGATCAGGAGAAAGCTTGAGGAAACAATGCAAAAGCCATTTCTTCAGGGGTTTCTACTTGATCATCCACCAAAATTGTGGCAAGAGATTATAAGAAAATCTTATGAAAATTCCAGGGGAATATGTTTGCAGCGGGAGATGTGAGTGGGCTCTTGGTGTCCCAGTTTCTGGTTTCTGACTTCGGAGCTGGGCTAGAGCCTGGGCCCAACCCACTGTGGGTCATTCACTGCAGGGCACTAGGCCTCCAACAGTAGAGGTCTTTGGTCCGGGAGGACGCTGGGCAAGGGGTTCCAGTCAGCCTGGGGTCTCCCCGCAGAACAGGAGCTGATGTCCTGAAGAAGCTGTGGGTGGAGCCTAAGCCCGGAGTGCAGGCTGAAGAGAGCTGGAGGTGTGGCCTGAGGTGGGAGCGTGAACTGGAGGGGAAGGTGGTGCCAGAAGCCTCATGAAGAGAAAGACGGAGCAGGACTGCACCCAGGAGCTGGGCAGCAGAACTAGCCTGGTGAGTCACTATGTTGAGGAGTTGAGGCCTTGAATAGTGCAGAGATCTGGAGCATTGGCAGTGAATATCCTCTGTAAATATTTTGTTCCTGAGCTATGCTTTCCCTTGAAAATATATACACTTTTGATGCCGGTGGAATAAGTAACCTTGTTCTTCAATCTTTGTTCAGTCTGTGTGCTTAAATCTCACATTACATGTTTATGATGTCACTACACACAATAACCAGACCTATTCTTCCTACAGTTCAACTAGTTGAACAAAGGTTCACTGCCTTCAGCAAGAACAGCTGTTTAAACCTGCATCACAGAAGCACTGGCTACAAGAAAAACAAAACTACAGCCTTAGAATACAAAGGAGCATCCACTAAAATGGAACATAGAGGAGAAGAGTGGGAGAAACATAAATCACATTCATGGCATCTTGTGAAAAATTGAATAAACTGCCACAATTGGAATGTAATGTCTGACAAACCTGTTCAGACAGAATCGCCAAATTAAATTGTATCCAGCAGTCAAAAGTTACATGGGGAGTAAGCTCAACAAATTTGATTGAAATCCTTGGAGATGTTTGGAAATACAGCAGATCCTGTGATCATTTATCAAAATAGATATGAGCCTTGTTGTTATTAGCTGTGAGCAGACTGTAATGATGCCAACTGCATTTGTGAATTAAGGTATCTAATCTGTGCTTATGCTCTGATCAAAATATAGTAAGTTGAGCACTGACAGGAACACTCATGCTTCACTGTATACTAGTTCCTCCGCCAATCTATTTCATGTTAGACTAATAATGGGACTGTGACAATCTGCATGCGTTGTGTGTAGATATGTGACCATCCAGAGGAGCAATTGAAGTAATGAGATATAAAACATTTTTCTACTTGACACCTGATGACAGCATCATATCATTAATCTTGTGTAATGTGCAAGAAGAAAGAAAGATCTATTAGCAACTTTCAATTGATCAGATGTCCAGTTTTTTAAGTTTTCACCCTTACCATCAATCAATGGCTGGCCCATTACACCACAAGCTTACATTGCATAAAAACAGAACTTAGATGAATGCAGAAACTCATTGAGTGAAACATGGTTTGAGGATTATCAGTTCAGGATACAATTAAATAAAAATGTTGATTTTTTAAAATTGTTTTATTACAACACTCAGGCATTTGATTCCAATGAGAAGAAGATCATAGGGCCAAATCTTCCAATCTCCAGATCAGCAGAGACCAAACATAAGACTGAAGTTGCGCATAGGGACGTTGTGGAAGTCTTGATGCATGGGCCTATGGGGGAATTGCCTGGGGAGTGTCAACTACCGATGGCCAGTTCCCCTGCTCCCTGGGACCCTCAGGGCAGCTCCATGTTACTTACCTGGGTAGTTATACAGGAAATGACAGATTAAAATCTAGTCTAACATCTGGGTAATGACACAACTGACCCCACAATGACCCCTGGCCTGACCCCCGATTACCCTACTGACTGCCCGATCACTCCCCCAACCCAACCTGACTAACCCCCCTGGCCTGATTACCCCAACCTGCTGACTAATGCCCCCACCCCTCCGACCACCTAACTACCCACGGACCTGATCCAACTATGGCCCATCACCAAACACCCAACCACCCACCCCGACCTGACTATGCCTCCCAACCACCGGACTACTGCCCCCCACTCTCCCTCACCAAAAACCTGACTACCCCCCTCTCCTGACCCAACTAACATCCAATCCGATCTGGCTAAATCCCCGGCCCAACTACCCACCTACCCACTTACCCGCCTATTCACTCACCCACCTGACCCACCTACCCACTTACCGACCTATCCACCTGACCCGCCTACCTGTTTGACCCACCAACCCACTTATCCACCTGACCCACCCACCCACCAACCACTTATCCACCTACCCACTTACCCACCTGACCCGCATACCCACTTACCCACATACTCACTCACCCACCGGACCCACCTACCCACTTACCCCCTACCTATTTCACCCACCTACCCACTTACCCACCTATCCACATGACCCACCTACCCACCTGACTCACCCACCCACTTACCCATCTATTCACTCACCTACCTGATCCACCTACCCACTTACTCACTCACCCACCTGACCCACTTACCCACTACCCACCTCTTATGAACTTCTGAAAATTCGAGTTGAAAAAACACCTTCAGTTCCTACCAGAGATGCAGCTAAGATTCAGATATTTAGAAGAAGGATGATGAATGTAACAGAAAGTGAAGAACGTGTGGTTTTAAATTAGGGTTTTGTGTTTTGAGAAAATTGAAAATTCGGAATGTGTTCCCTAACAGATGTGGAATAGTTTACAGGTACATTTGGTAGCACCTCTTTTAGAATGTGCTGTGGAGTTATTAAATCCCAGCTGTAGGAATGAGTGGTAGGGAGAGGATACAGATCACTGTACTCCTACCTACATCTCCCACTTACACACCTCACCCACTTATTGGCCTACCCACCTCACCCACCTATTCACCTGACCCACCTACCCATTTGACCCAGCTACCCACTTACCCAGCTACCCACCTAACCCACCCACCCACCGACCCACATATCCATATGACCCAACTACCCACCTGACCCATCTACCTACTTACCCCTACCCAATTCACCAACCTACCCACTTACCCACCTCACCCACTTACCCAGCTCACACACCTCATGCACTTACACAGATCATCCTCTATCCACTTAACCACCTCACCCATCTACCCCTACCCACCCACTCACCTCACTCACCTAACACTTATGCACCTCATCCACCTATCCACCTCTCTGACCTACCTACTTACCCACCTCACGCACTTACCCACCTCATCTTCTATCCATTTAACCACCTTACTCACTTACCCACCTCACCCACCTCAGGAGGGTGCAGAGGCATAGTGGTATTGTCGCTGGACTAGTAATCCAGAGATCCAGGGTTCAAATCCCACCACGGCAGATGGTGGCATTTAAATTCAATAAAAATCTGGAATTAAAAATCTGGAATCTAATGATGACCATGAAACTATTGTTGATTGCAAAAACCCATCTGGTTCACTAATATCCTTTAGGGAAGGAAATTTGCTGGCCTACATGTGACTCCAGACCCACAGCAATATGGTTAAATGCTCTATGACATGGCCTAGCAAGCCACTCAGTTGTATCAAATTGCTCAAAAGAATGAAACTGGACGGACCACCCTGTATCGACCTAGGCAAAGAAAATGACAAAGGCAAATTCAGCCATGTCAACTCTGCAAAGTCCTCCTTACTAACATTTGGGGGCTCGTGCCAAATTTGGGAGAGCTGTCTCACAGACTAGTCAATCAAGTCTGACATAGCTTTATTTACAAAATCATATCTTACAGATAATGTCCCAGACTCCACCATCACCATCCCTGGGTATGTCGTGTCCCACCAGCAGGACAGAGGTGGCGGCACAGTTGTGTACAGTCGGGAGGGAGTTTCCCTAGGAGTCCACAACATCGATTCCGGACCCCATGAAATCTCATGGAATCAGGTCAAACATGGGCAAGGAAGATTCCTGCTGATTAACATGTACCACCCTTCCTCAGCTGATGAATCAGTGCTCCTCCATGTTGAACACCACTTGGAGGAAGCACTGAGGGTGGAAAAGGTGCAGGATGCACTGAATGGGAGGCTTCAATGTCCATCACCAAGGGTGGCTCGGTAGCTCACTACTGGTTGAGTCCTAAAGGACATAGCTGCTAGACTGGGTCTGCAGCAGATGGTGAGGGAACCAAAAAGAGGGAAAAACTTACTTGGCCTCATCCTCACCAACCTGCCTGCTGCAGATGCATCTGTCAATGAAAGTATCGGTAGAAGTGACAACTGCATGGTCTTTGTAGAGACAAAGTCCCATCTTTACATTAAGGATACCCTTCATCGTGTTGTGTGGCACTACCACCATGCTAAATTGGATAGATTTCAAACAGATCTAGCAACTCAAGACTGGGCATCTATGAGATGCTGAGAGCCATCAGCAGCAGCAGAATTGTACTCAACCACAATCTGTAACCTCGTGGCCTTGCATATCCCTCACTCTACCATTACCATCAAGCCAGGGGATCAACCCTGGTTCAATGAAGAGTGCAGGAGGGCATGCCAGGAGCAGCACGGGGCACACCTGACAATGAGGTGTCAACCTGGTGAAAGCTATAACACAGGACTACTTGCATACCAAAAAACATAAGCAGCAAGTGATAGACAGATCTAAGCGATCCCACAACCAACGGATCAGATTTAAGCTCTGCAGTCCTGCCACATCCAGCCGTGAATGGTGGTGGACAATTAAACAACTCACTGGAGGAGGAGGCTCCACAAATATCCTTGATGGGGTGTCCAGCACATCAGCGCAAAAGGTAAGGCTGAAGCACTTGCTACAATCTTCAGCCAGAAGTGCCGAGTGGATGATCCATCTTGGCCTCCTCTGGAGGTCCCCAGCATCACAGATGCCAGTCTCCAGCCAATTCAATTCACCCACGCGATATCAAGAAATAGCTGAATGCGTTAGATACTGCAAAGGCTAAGGGCCCTGACAATAATCCGGCAATAGTACTGAAGAATTGTGCTCCAGGATGTGCCGCATCCCTAGCCAAGCTGTTCCTGTACAGTTACAACACTGGCATTCACCTGGCAATGTGGAAAATTGCTCAGGTATGTCCTGCACACAAGAAGCAGGACAAACCCAACCCTGTCAATTACCGCCCCATCAGTCTACTCTCCATTATTAGTAAAGTAATAGAAGGGGTCATCAACTGTGCTATCAGGTGGCACTTGCTTAGCAATAACCTGTTAACTGATGCTCAGTTTGGGTTCCGCTAGGGCCACTCAGCTCCTGACCTCATTACAGCCTTGGTTCAAACATTGCCAAAAGAGCTGAACTCCAGAAGTGAGGTGAGATCAAAGCCACATTTGACCGAGTGTGGCATCAAGGAGCCCTGGCAAAGCTGGAGTCAATGGGAAACAGGAGGAAAATACAGGTGTCTCACCACTTTTTCAGGCAATGAGCAAAACATGGCTGAGAACGGAAGATTCCACCCATTATGTTAGTTTGAGGAAGAAGGTTGTGGTTTTCAGAAGTCAGTCATCTCAGCTCCAGGGCATCACTGCAGGAGTTCCTCAGAGTAATGTCCTCGGCCCATCTTCAACTGCTTCATCAATAACCTTCCTTCCATCATAAGGTCAGAAGTGGGGATGTTCGCTGATGATTGCACAATGTTCAGCACCATTCACGACTCCTCAGTTACTGAAGCAGTCTAAGTCCAAATGCAGCAAGACCTGGATAATATCGAGGCTTGGGCTGACAAATGGCAAGTAACATTCATGTCAACACAAGTGCCAGGCAATGACCATCTCCAACAAGAGAGAATCTAACTATTGCCCCTTGACATTCAATGGCATTACCATCACTGAATCCCCCACTATAAACATCCCAGTGGACACCGTTGACTAGAAACTGAACTGGGCTAGCCATATAAATACTGTGGCTACAAAAGCAGGTCAGAGGTTTGGACCCTAATATCCATAAATAATGAAGTTGTCGATAGTTTAGATTATGAGCTCTACTTTCATCATCAAATATTCCGTGTTTTCATTGGACTTTTTATGCTTCCTTCCAAAATACTGCAATGCATTTCAGATACAATAAATTACAGCAAGTGACTCATTTTCTACAAAGCAAGATGCCACAGGCAGGGATGAGATAAATGGCCTTTTAGTCTGTTTTTGATGATGTGACGTTGGTTGAAGGATGAGTGCTGATCAGAAAGCTAAGAGGACACCTAGTTCTTTAAACAGTGCATAGGGATCTTTACCTGTTTTTATCTTCTTGTCTGTGGATTTCTTGCATTACTGGTTCCCAATCAGTGCTTCATAGGGTGGCCTTAATGAACTGTCAGGTTTACACTAGGGTTGGTGCTACCTGCATGATATCTATGCCCTAGGAACTTAGAGTTATTCACTGATTACAAAAAAAACAACATTTAACATATGACTGAAACAGACAGCTAGGGCCTCAGTTTATTGGCCCACATTTTATGGCGACAATGAAGACAACACTGTTAGTGTCCACTGCAATGAATCAACTGTTACTGATAGAAGCTTTGGGAGATGCAGAATAACACAGAGATTCGGAAATTGCTGTCAGTGATTCTACACTTCTCTAGAGGGTGTGCTGTTGAAGGACTCTCCAATTCCAAATGGAAAATTTATTGAATTGATGAGGACTTCCGCTGTTAGTCTTGCTGTAAAAAAACTCTTGGGGCAGAATTTTGCTGTCGGCATGCTGGGCCGGGCCCGACACGCTGACGCGTAAAATGATGCACGACAATGTCGGGCGTGCGCCCCATGTCACCGCGTGCCATCACGATATTTCGGAGGGCGGGCATGCTAAGAGTTCCGAGGCACACCCACCATGAATTAACAGGCCACTTAAGGCCCCCGAGGCAGTAATACACAGCAATTTTTCACAGCCCGTGCGATTTTCAGGGCGTCACACGGGCGCAACGGGCAGACGAGTAGGCCACATTTTTAAAAACCTCATCCATGGGCGGGATAAGAGGGGTGTGTGGGCTCACAAATACGAGTTGCTAGTAATTTACCTTATAAACTTACTGCTATTTGCTTGTGTGAACAGGAGAACTTCAAATCTCTTCAGAACTGCTTTGACAGGAATAATAGGCTTCAGGTCAGGACTCTGGAGGAAACATAATTCTTGGGGCCTTGCAGGTTTCAGGCACCCTTCCCTTACCCTGGGAATGGGGATTGTACTCTCCACTGGAGGCACCTCCTTTGAGGAGGAAGAGAGGGCCAGAAGGGAGAGGAGGCCAGGAGTCCATATGCAGCCTCCAGGGGAGCCGCCTTTGGGAGGACAAGCGCAGGCACAAGAGGCGCAGGGCCAACAGGAAGTCCAAGGTGGAAGGGGCTGCAGAAGACGCCACTATCCTGCTGCCAGGGTTTACAGGCAGCGATGCAGCTACCTCAATATGTCTGAGGTACAGTGCTGAAGGAGGCTCCATCTCTCAAGGGAGACAGTGACCTCTACCTGTCAGGTGATTGGCCCTGAGATCAGCTCCGATTGTGTGGGTGGACACCCAATGCCAGTGGCATTGAAGGTCAGGACTGCCCTCAACTTCTATGCCTCTGGCTCTTTCCAGGGGTCAGTAGGTGATCTTTGTGGAGTCTCCCAATCAGCTGTCCACACTTGTGTCAAGTTGGTGACAGATGCTCTGTTCAGGTGTGCATTGACTTTCATTCACTACCGCATGGACGAGGTCAGTCAGGCACAGCGAGCCAGAGGCTTCATGGCGATTGCTGGATTCCCCCGCGTCCAGGGTGCTATAGACTGCACACATGTGGCCATCAAGGCGCCAGCAGGTGAGCCGAGTGCCTTTGTCAACTGGAAGGGCTTCCACTCCATGAACGTGCAGATAGTGTGTGTTCACAGGATGCTGATTCTACAAGTCTGTGCAAGGTACCCAGGCAGCTCCCATGACGCCTACATCCTCAGACACTTCCAGGTACCGAGGCTGTTCGGTGCTCCAGCCCGGCTGGATGGATGGCTGCTGGGTGACAAGGGCTATCCCCTCAGAAGGTGGCTCATGACGCCTCTCTGCCATCCAAGAACAGAAGCGAAGCAGCGATACAATAGGAGCCACGCCTCCATCGGTCTTCACAAGATGCGCTTCTGATTCCTGGACCGCTCAGGGGCTGAATACCAATACCCCCCAGATCATGTGTCGCTGATACTGGTTGCATGCTGCACTCTCCACAATCTGGTGCTGGAAAGGGGAGACGCAGTGGAGGAAAAAGATGTAGACGCAGATGCTCTGGCTGCCAACCATGAGTCCAGAAGTGAGTCTGAGGACAAGCATGCTCAAGAGAACGCTGAAGCGGTAGACGTTGACCCGGGCAACCTCCAGGGAGGCAGGGACACCCGGGAGGCTTTGATACAACTAGCCTACCAGAGATGGACCTCAACACATGCCAGGGATGCAGGCTCCATACTCGATATCATAACTATGTGCCTTGTCAATAAAGCTCAATAACAAACAAGTCACTCATAACATCATAGGTTCCCCTTCACCTGCAGAACCAATGAAGCACCCAGAGGCTAGTTCAGAACTAAAATATTTAATGATTGCATACTTGCATACAGAAATGAAAGTCCATTAAAAGGTGTTGAGCAGTATACCTAATGAAAATCAACTGAAACGGAGGGCAAACGAAAACCACCAGTAATAAGCCTGTGGTGTGCCTAAGGTGACAGACGTTTACATTTGCAGGTGATACGCCTTGGTGCTACCCCCTCGCTGGCACTGGCATTGGAGGCAGCCTGCTGACTCTGCTGTTTTGATGACCTTGGTGGGCATCCTCTGGCCAGTGGAGCCTGTGCTGGCCCCTCATGGGAGGGCAGCAGCCAGTGCCATGGCTGGCAACTCCCCAGTCACCGCAGTCTCATCATATGCCATGGTTACTGGCAGAGGGGTGGAGGAGCTGCCGCCCTCATCCGGAGCGCCCTGAGAGGAGCCCGCAGAGATGACAGGCAGCTCATGCGCCAACATGAGGTCGCTTGGGACCTCCCTGCTCACCATTGATGGACGGGCACCTAGCTGGTATACTGGGTGCCCAATCCATCTCCCACACCGACACTGACTACCTGAGGTCATTGCCGGTGTGAGGGCTTGCAGGTCCGAGTGGATCCCCATGAACCCCGATTGTTCTCCTGTAGAAGCTTCTCCATGAAAGTCGCCACTCTCTCCATGGAGGAGGCATTGCACTCAGCCATGAGGGTCATTGCATTGCTCATGCTCCGCATGGATTCCTCCATCACGGAGACCATGGCACACATTCCCTCATGTATCTCCGCCAGATCCTCCCGCACACCCTGCTGGACTTCCAGCATCTGCTGCATCAGGGACGATTCTGGGGGCACATCATCAGCCACTGACTGAGCATGTTCCTGGTCCCCTGGTCCTCCGACTGCCAGCACCCTGGGCACTCTCTGTCTCCACCTGCACCTCAAGCGAGTGTGAAGTGCCCTCACCGCTGTGCCCCGGGACACTAGCTGATGATCTTATCCCCACCGAGGTGCTGGTACCTGCGCTGGTGCCTGCCTGGCTGAGAGGGTGTGACGCTGGTTTATATCTTCTGGGCCCTCAGGTGTCAGTGGCGGTCCCTCTGCCTCCTGCGTGTGGGCATGCTCCGGTGAGGCTGAAAGGAAGAACAAGGATATTTGATTAGCTGAAGTCGTTACACTGTTAATGTGCATGCCTGGCCTCCAGATCAGGATGCACTCCTCCTTCCATTATCAATGGGAAACCCATGTTGGATGCTAAATTCAATATACAGTCAACAGTGGAATGTTTGCACTGACAGACATTGTGAACTCAGGACACGGCACTCTTATCTCCCAGTGGCACCCCAACCTCACCACTGCCGGTAGGCCTGGGCACTTGGCGCCTCTCCAGCTCGAGAGCCTCCTACTCGTACCTGGTGAGTATGAGTAGGTGGGCCTGCCCTCTGCCAGTCTGCATCTGTTCGGCATTATTGTGTGTGGTCTTCACCTGAAAGGAGAGAGGAGCATTGATTAGTCCACCCTGTACCTGGATTCCCATTGCAGCCTGGCCAACCTCACCTGAGTGAAACATTGCAGGGCTTATCCGATTCATGTCCCTGGAGCTGCCATATACTCACTCCAAGCAGCCTGGGCTGACCCTCTTGCCCAGATGCTGCCTCCACCACATTTGCCACTCACACTGTAAGACCTTCCAAACACACGAGCACTACTACCTAGAAGGACAAGGGCAGCAGATGGATGGCTACCCGGCCACCTGGAAGTTCCCCTCCTAGGTCCAGATCCTGGAGCTCGCCCCCAAAACAATACTATGGGTGTGCCTGCACCACATGCACCGGATACAGAAGGCTAACTGCTGTGCTAAGTGACCCATGCCAACACGGTACTGACCTTTCCCAATCAAAAGAGGTCATTGGACCGCTTGCAGCACTGCACCCAGGTGCATCTCACCACATGGTGGGAGCTGACCATTTCTGCCACCTCCTCCCAGGCATGTTTTGTCATGTGGGGGGTGCCTCCTCCTCCTGTCCCTTGCCACAAGGATGCCATGCTGTGCTGCCACCCCCTCGAGGACAGCAGCGAGGCACTCATCTGAAAATCTCGGGGCACACTGCCTCGCCGACCTGCCCTCCCGCCAGGGCTGCTCCCCGAGAGCGCTGTCGGACTTCTCTCTGTGCGACATCGGTGGCAGCCTTTGGAAGGCTGCCTGCGCCATTTTTAAACAGGACGCCGGGTCACCATTAGACCCGGTGGTCATTTGACTCCCGCTGCCGCCTGCCCCTTCCCGCTGTTCTCAGGAGCCACAATTCATGCAGGGCAGGCCTTAATTGGCCCGCGCACGTAAAATGGCAGCGCAGAGCCGATCGCGGCTGGCAATCAGCTCTGTGCCCGCTCCTGAAAAGCTCACCCGCCATTGGAAAAATTCACCCCTTGAAAAAGTTACACCTTGTTGAAAGAGGTGCAGCTAGGCTTTGAACTGCACATTAACTTTATAATTACTCTGGAACACCCTCACTGACCCTGAAAATCTAATATTTGTGGAATGTCAAATTTCTCCAACGTGATAAAAGATTTCACACATTTTAAATTTTTTTAAAAAGTTTATTTATATAGATTATTTAGCTTCAATCTATATCCAGTCATAATCATTTATTTCACTATCTGAAAATTTTAATTAAAAGTGAAGGATAAAGCTATTTTAACTTCCTAGTTTGCTGTCTGAGAATAATTCAATGTGATTGGTAAATTGGGGTTTAAAAATTTTAATTAAGTTGTTATGGAAATTATGAACATGTCCCACCTCATGTGACATGCGGGGACATGTAAGGGAATTTTTTTTTCAATTTTTAATATTGTTGCAAGTAGAGGTGATCTCCCTGAGGCAGCACTTAGCCTCAGGGAGATGACTGTGCTCTTTCATGCGCATGCGTGAAAGAGCACGCTCTCGATTTTAGGGATTTCCCCCCGTCCGCACAGGGAGCACATAGCGCTTCCCTGTGGATGTTACGCTGGACGGGCCTTAATTGGCTCTCCCACATAAAATGCCGCTGCGCCAGCACATCAACTTCCCCCCCCGATGGGGGGAAAATTCTACCCCATATGTTTCTTCTAAGAACAGTTGACTGATCTTCTCTGCCTTGGTACCAACTCGGTCACCCCGAAACAAGTGTGCAACCTGGATCTTTAGCCCCAACAAACAAAGGCACTGGATCCAACATGATATCTTGCCTGTACTTCACAATATAGAATTGTTCCTTACTACTCTTTTAGCTGTTTTACATTGTTCACATTGAACTGTAGGTGTCATCTCTTGGTCTTGTTACCTAAAAGATCTGAATCTAGTTTCGCTGCATTGTTTCGGAATCACCACAAAGCTGAGATTTTCATATGGTAGCTTCACCTAAGTCATAAATGACTACAAAATGTTATCTGAATTCAGCAAACATCACTATTACTTCCAATGGGTGCAATGCAGTTCGAGAGAATATTAATAGAGGAAGAAAAAAAACATAAGATGAACAGAACTTGTAGAAATGTAACAACCTTGTGATTGGTGATTCAAGGGTTAAAATAGCTGCCAAAGCAGACATGCAAATTCCATGATGGAAATGCCTGCCATATTGTTAACATCAGAAAAAGAGGTGTCCAGGGTCCATACCTGAAACAGACATTAGGCAATATGCATATGGGAATAAAGGGGTTAATGCGTCTTTGAGGCCCTCATTGTAAAATTGGGCTGCCCTGAACACAGCTGGCAGTGGTCAACATGTGGCCCAACCACCATCCTTAAAAGGGCTACTGATGGATGTGACTAACATGGAGAGATTTTGAAAGGTATATACTTGAATGTGGAGCCTGAAAATTCGGCAGTGTTTTATCTGGATCCATTGAAATGCTAAAGGTTGTTGCCGGCTCTGTTCCTTCCTCCTCCAGGAAGGATTTTATGTCCCATGGGTGGGCACGTGCTCGACCCGATCGTGCGTAAAATAGCGAGCAATCACATCGGGCAAGTGCCCTGATGTCATCATGCACTCGTGCGATATTTCGGTCAGTGGGCACGCACAAGAGCCGACAGCATGTCCACTGACAATTAAGAGGCCTATTAAGGCCATTAAAGTGTTAATTAAGATAGCTTTTTCACTGTCTGCCCAACCTTATGGTTGGTGGGTGGGCAAATCAGCCAGGCAGCCTTTGCATTTTTGAGGAAACCTCATCCACGGGCGGGATGAGGTTTCCGAAATTAATTTAAAAAACGATAAAAATGTTTTGACAATTTTTATTATGTATATGTTCATGGGAGTGAGTCCTAGGTGGGGACATTTTTTTCAGATTTTCCACACCTTTATTTTTGATTTTAAAATTCTTCAGCTCCCTGAGGCAGATCTCGACCTTCAGGGAGCTTTGATTGCGCGCTCTCCTGCGCCCGCGCTTACTGCAGCGCTCATCCTCCTCCCGCCCCCACCTTGGTAGCGCTGAGCCTGTCAGTGCGCGTTTCACACTGGCTGGTCATTAATTGCTCAGCCAGCATAAAATCGCAGTCAGGGGCCGATTGCAGGTGACGGACCTTTTTGCGGCTGCTCCCGGGTCTGCCTGCCACGCCCTCCCGATGGCCCAAAAAACCCTGCTGTTTGTTTATTGATTCCCCCCTCCGCACTCCCCCAACCACCTGATCAACTACACCCACCTCCATTCCCTGGACCTACCTGCTGCTTGCTGTCAGCAACCTACCAGTCTTAAGTGCATTGTTAATTTGCACTGTTCCACCTGGAGAAAACTGACAACCATGTGCAGTTTGGCAGCTTCATTTAAATGAGGCCTGATGTCCATTGTTAATATGGCATTGGGCCTACCCATTCCAGGTCAGTAATAGTTGCTTGTGCATAGTTTGTTGTGGGCCAGTGCAAGCCAATTCTAAACCATAATTCCTAACCGAGGAAGATTTATTATGAACCTCAGGAGATGTTAACAGTGAAAAAGAGTTATGTGATTTATTTTTCTCCCCTTAGAATACAGAAGTCAGTGAAAGATATAAAATAAGATTTCTTCTGAATTGGGAATTAACAAAGCTGGCATAAAATATGCCTGCCTTAAATATTTCAGAACTGCTGCATAATAAAAAAACGAAGAAGGATTTGGTATGATGTGCACTAAGGCATGCTGGAAAAATGCAACAAATGTTTATTCTCTGGTTAGTCAATATTTTATGTTACTGGGGAGAGATTTTCTCTTTCAATTGTTTGTAATCAAACCTTTGAACACAAGTAGAATGGAGGCATTTTCAATTTTGCTAGAAGCAGTAGATTTATTTTATACCATATTGTTTCTATTTGTCTTTGTATTTTTATACATTTTTAAAGGGTTTGGGAGAAATTAACCAACCGTTAAATGGATGGAATATGTTCACTCCATAATATGTCCTGGGAACCATTGAATAGAAT
The DNA here is from genome assembly GCF_964194155.1 of Cetorhinus maximus. Taxonomy (NCBI): domain Eukaryota; kingdom Metazoa; phylum Chordata; class Chondrichthyes; order Lamniformes; family Cetorhinidae; genus Cetorhinus; species Cetorhinus maximus. The sequence continues at coordinate 90,858,205 of NC_135887.1, forward strand.
GGTCTGTAATGTGCTGTTGCACTATTAAACCTGTACTAGTTCCCCCTCCCTTTTGTTTTTTCCAATAATTTATATAGATTTTTCTTTTCCCACCTATTTCCATTATTTTTAAATCTATACCTGTAATACCCTGTCAGTCTTTCCACCCCACCCCCACTAGAGCTGTACCTTGAGTGTCCTGCTATCCATTCTTAATTAGCACATTCTCTTAGATAATATCACCACCTTCAACACCTCTTTGTTCCTTTGTTTGTGACATCTTTTGATTATCTGCTCCTATCACTGCTTGCTTGTCCCTACAACCACCACACCCCCCCACCAAACTTCTCTCCCCCCACCTTAAACCAGCTTATATTTCACCCCTCTCCTAATATTACTCAGTTCTGTTGAAGGGTCATGAGGACTCGAAACGTCAACTCTTTTCTTATCCGCCGATGCTGCCAGACCTGCTGAGTTTTTCCAGGTAATTCTGTTTTTTGTCCAAGTAAAACTCTGTCAGTGACATTGGAGGCTGCTGATTCAACACTGGGCCTGAGCTGGAAGTTGTATTGATTCCATGCAGGCCTGTGTCAGGAAACTGTATCATTAATGGGAAGAAGTCAAAGTACTGCTGACACATGTAGGTCCACATCTGGGTGGGTGAAAGGTGCTATTGTTACTTGGGTGATGGCTAATCTTGGTCTTTGGATGTTAAACTGGATAAACACCAGTGATTATCTTTTGATATATAATGAGTGAATGTATTGTCCATTTGAAGGGAGAAGCAACATCTAGCTATAACTGGGTTGATTCTTCAAATATGATAACATATCAAATATGATACGTTTAATGACTTAGGGAGCTTGAATTATGTAATGCCAATGACACTAAAAACCTTCTAATGGGAACATGGCTACTCCTTCTGTGCTGAATAAATATTTCCCTTTTTCCAGTCATGTTATTAATAATAATCCTTATATTTTTATAGCACCGTTTCATATCAAATCATCTCAAATTTACTTCACAAAATTAATTATTTTGGAGCATATTGACTGTTGTTCTGTAGGCAGACTAAATAGCCATTCAGCCACACAAACAGCAGTAAGATTAATCACCACCTCTTCTTTTATTCTGGTGACCTTTTCTGAGCAAGGAAGACTGATCTTCCATATTTGTATAGGATTTTTGATATCTGCCTCAACAACAGAACAGGCAGATGCAAGGTCAGTTTAATGTCTTACCTGAAAAAGTTGCATCAGTTAAAGTGGCCCATCATTAAAAATTTGCACATGGATCTGAAGTAACTAAAGAAAGACATTTGCTCTCTGACAGTAATGACATTTCAGAGCCACCAATTTTTCCATAGGATTTCATAGGCAACTATACAAATAAAATTATAAAAAGGCTGAAATTGGTCTGCAGCAGCAGTGTGAAACAGACTGCTGTATCAAATCGGCAACTTGTTATACACTACGTTTTCAGTTGAAATATCATCATGATTTTTTATTTCAAACCAAGCAAAAATGACAGAGACTAGGAAACAAGTCTCCAAAAACAGTTTAACTGTCGTTCTGTGAACTTCAACTGAAAAAAGATCGGGGATGATGAAAATCCATCTGCCGATTCACTTCAGGCCTGTTTCATGCTGCTGGCATAGACCATTTTTACCTCCAAAATATTATTCCCAGACTACTACCCAAGGTAATCCCAAATCAGGAAGATGATTTGCATCAAGTGAAGTAGAAGCAGCCATCACTCCTCATAAATCTCTTCCAGTAGATGATTATTTTCAAGGCTTTGCTTCAAATGACATTGACTTTCCGTTAATGCCATCATTACCAGTTTTTTTTAAATGAAAACAAAGATCAAGACTCTTTGTGAGAATCTCTCTGTCTTGAAATTATCTTAATTATACTGAAATCAGGAAGGCATCCACTGAAGTATGCAAATTACACAGTCATCACCCTTATCAACAAAGACTGCAAAATACTTGCACAGTGCTTGAAAATGGTAACATTACATTTGAGCAAGGTCACTTGTCAACTATCACAATTCATCACACAACAGATCATCTGTGTTGGTTTATTGGTACAATAACATGACAAGTGAGATCTGTCAACCCAGTGACAACATTTTGTCTTGGTGCCAAAGGCATATGGTACAGAGGAAATGGACATACAATGATAATCCCTGATAAGCTGGAAAATTAAAATTAAACAAAAAGTGCTGGCAATGCATAGCCATTGTGCAGCACATGGTGAGAATGTGAAACGTGTTACCACATGAAGTGGTTGAGGCGACCATAATAGACATGTAAGAGGAAGCTAGATAAGTACATATGGGAGAAAGGAGCATAGGAATAGGAGCAAACCATTTGGTCTACCGCCTGTTCCGCCATTCAATGAGATCGTGGTTGATCAGCAACCGAACTGTATCTATCTACTCTGGCCCCATATCCTTTAATACCTTTGATAGCAATAAAAATAGAGGGAATAGAAGGATATGTTGATAGGCTGAGATGAAGTAAGGCATGTGTGCCACTTAAACAGCAGCACAGATCAGTTGGGTTGAATGACTTAATTTTGTGCTGTAAAATTCAATGTTATTTAAATTTATATAGTGCCTTTAACAAAGAAAAATGATGCTTAACAGAGAGGTTTCTATAATAAATGAAAGGAACAGATGTTGAGCCATTGTAGAAAAGTTAGAGATGACTAAAATTGTTGTCAGAAGGTTAGACTTTAAGAAGGCTTTTTAAAGCAAATGGGGGGATGTAAGGAGACAGGAGTGTGAGTTGGTGGAGGGAATTCCAGACAGTGGGGCCAAGGGGGCTGAAGGCTCTGCCACCAATAGTGAGGCAAAGGAACTGGGAGATGGAAAGAAGCCAATGTTGGAGAGCTGAAGGGCATAGGAGAGGACATAAAGCTGGGCAAAATTGGAATTGGTGTGCAGCAAAATTATGGAGAGATTTGGAGATAAATATGAATGGCTTAAATTCAATGCATTGGGAGATAGGGTAGATCTGAGATGATGAGGGTATGGCAGAGGGGGTGCAGGTCTTTAGAGTGGCAGCGATGAGTGAGCAGCACATAGTATAAGACAGAATGCAGCTGAGGTAGGTGAATGAAAAGCTGACAAGAATGATTTTGGAAAATCTTGTCTAGAGATGATAGAAGTGTGAAGAAGACATTCAGTGATGCTTTTGGTGGAGATGAATGAGGCTGACAAGGTAGAAATAGCAATCTTGGTGATAGGTTGGATGTGGGATTTGCACCCTTCTATGGGTCAGATAGCATACCAAGGTTTTGAATAGTCTGTTTCAGACTAAATAAGTGGTTTGGGAAGAGGATGAAACCAATGACAAGAGAGTGAAGTTCATGGCTAGGGACTAGAACACTGATCTCAGTTTTCCCAATGCTTAGTTGGAGAATTTTGACTCATTCGTGACATTATTCATGCAGTCTAGCAACATAAAGGTGTTTTTCAGGCTGAGAAAATTTGCAGTGAGATAGAACTGGGTGTCATCGGCAGATAGATGGAAGCTAAACGTCAGAAAGATACAAACATTTTCAGTTGCTCACTGCCCTACTTTGCATTTCTAGGCATTTTCTAACTTAATTGAAGAAATGCATCTTTTTTGTTTTTATAAGATTTGATTTGATTTGATCAAGGATTTGTTGACAATATTCAAGGGTTGTTACCATTATTATTCAAGGTTTGTTAACACTGCTGTGCTTGTTAACATTATCTGAGATTTGTTAACGCTACAGGGGTTGTTGATAGTATCCAGGATTTTCTGGTTGTATTGCAGGTTTCTTAAAATTATTCACTATTCGTTAACACCATCTGGGATCTATCGGCATTCCCCAGGGTTTTTTCTACTGTTCGAGCTTGTTAACTTGATCTAAGGTTTACTAAAATTGTTTGGGATTTGTTCACACTGTCTATGTTTACTATTCCTATTTGAGGTTTGTTAAGCCTGTCTGGGTTTGTTAACACTATCCTAGGTTTAATATTCTTACCTGAAGTTTGCTAAATCTGGGCATGGGCCCCAGTTATGCCTGTCTCTTTATGGGGTATGTAGAACATTCCTTGTTCCAGTCCTACTCCGACCCCCTCCCACAAATCTTTCTCCGGTGCATCGATGATTGCTTCGGTGCTGCTTCAAGCTCTCGTCTGGACCTGGAAAAATTTATTAATTTTGCGTCCAATTTCCACCCTTCCATCATTTTCACATGGTCCATCTCTGACACTTCCCTTTCCTTCCTTGACCTCTCTGTCTCAATTTCTGGTGATAGACTGTCCACCAATATTCATTACAAGCCTACCGACTCCCACAGCTCCTCACACCCCGCTTCCTGTAAGGACTCCATCCCATTCTCTCAGTTCCTTCGCCTCCGTCGCATCTGTTCTGATGATGCCACTTTCAAAAACAGTTCCTCTGACATGTCTTCCTTCTTCCTTAGCCGAGGTTTTCCACCCACGGTGGTTGACAGGGCCCTCAACCGTGTCCGGCCCATCTCCCATGCATCCGCCCTCACACCTTCTCCTCCCTCCCAGAAACGTGATAGGGTCCCCCCTGTCATCACTTATCACCCCACCAGCCTCTGCATTCAAAGGACCATCCTCTGCCATTTCCGCCAACTGCAGCATGATGCCAACTCCAAACACATCTACCCTTCACCCCCCCGGAGGAATTCTGCAGGGATCGTTCCCTCCGGGACACCCTGGTCCACTCCTCCATCACCCCCTACACCTCAACCCCCTCCCACGGCACCTTCCCATGCAACCGCAGAAGGTGCAACACCTGCCCCTTTACTTCCCCTCTCCTCACCGTCCAAGGGCCCAAACACTCCTTTCAAGTGAAGCAGCATTTCACTTGCACTTCCCTCACTTTAGTCTACTGCATTCGTTACTCCCAATGCGGTTTCCTCTACTTTGGAGAGACCAAACGCAGACTGGGTGACCGTTTTGCAGAACACCTTCGGTCTGTCCGTAAGCATGACCCTGACCTCCCTGTTGCTTGCCATTTCAATACTCCACCCTGCTCTCATGCCCACATGTCTGTCCTTGGCCTGCTGCATTGTTCCAGTGAAGCTCAATGCAAACTGGAAGAACAGCACCTCATCTTCCAACTAGGCACTTTACAGCCTTCCGGACTGAATATTGAGTTCAACAATTTTAGATCATGAACTCTCTCCTCCATCCCCACCCCCTTTCCGATCCCCCTTTTTTCCAATAATTTATATAGATTTTTCTTTTCTCACCTATTTCCATTATTTTTAAATGTATTTCCATACATTGTTTTATCTTTGCCTTTTAGCCTATTTCAATCCCTTCCCCCCACCCCACCCCCACTTGGGCTATCTGGACCTTTATTATCACATTCCTTAGATAATATCACAAGCTTCAACACCTCTTTGTCGTTTTATCTATGACATCTTTTGGTTATCTCCACCTATCACTGGCCCTCTATCTAGCTCTACTTGTCCCACCTCCCCCACCCCCCCACCCCACCTTATACCAGCTTATATTTCACCTCTTTTCTATTTTTCCTTAGTTCTGTTGAAGAGTCATACGGACTCGAAACGTTAACTGTGTTGCTCTCCGCGGGTGCTGTCAGACCTGCTGAGTTTTTCCAGGTATTTTTGTTTTTGCATTGTTTTATCTCTACCTTTTAGCCTATTTCGATCCCTTCCTTTCACCCCACCCCACCCCCACTAGGGCTATCTGTACCTTGCTTGTCCTGCTTTCTACCCTTAATTAGCACATTCCTTAGATAATATCACCACCTTTAATACCTCTTTGTCCTTTTGTCTATGACATCTTTTGGCTATCTCCACCTATCACTGGCCCTCTATCCAGCTCTACCTGTCCCACCCCCCCCCCCCCCCCACCCCCCCCACCCCCTTAAACCATCTTATATTTCACCTCTTTTCTATTTTTACTTAGTTCTGTTGAAGAGTCACACGGACTCGAAATGTATACCGTGTTCCTCTCCACAGATGCTGCCAGACCTGCTGAGTTTTTCCAGGTATTTTTTATTTTTGTTTGCTAAATCTCCCTGGGTTTGCTAACAGAATCCCAGGTTTCTGAGTACTATCCAGAGTTTATTCACAATATTTAAATTCACTAGCACTACTTGGGGTATTTTAGCATTGTTATGATCTCTGAGCAATTGATCTGCTGCAATTGACTTCTAGTGTCCTGGGATAGGAAGAGCAAATACACAGCTATGATTTTCACACAGATTACTATCCCATTTATTCACGGACTATTGACAGTGGTAAACTACCTGTGGTAACTATGGTTTTATCTAATGTGTAGTCTACCTTTATGAAGGATGTTATAATAGAAGATCACATGACCTTGTGTAACCCATAGAGGAGTAGCACAGGCTAACTCTGTAGTTAGTTTGTAGTTCATTGGAAGTCAGTAGTCTGCAAGTGAGCAGTGGAAGTATGTAGATAGAGTTTGGTGTAGAGACACACATGTGTAGCTGCTAAGTACGTTATAAATAAACAGAATGTATTCCACCTAAGAAGTGTCTGTAGAACTACTCTATCTAAAGTACCAACTCGGTTACCCTGCAACAAGCGTGCAAGTGTGACTCACAAGTTGCCACAGACTGGCGATGAGGATAAAATGAAGATAAAGTGGAGACCCAACAAACTTGCAAAAGGATGCAACAAACCGGTGTCAAGGAAAAAGCAAGGATAGAAGGAAGACAAGCTAGCATTGAGAGTAAAATCATGGAGGAAATCAAAAGAATCGAAATTGGGCTGTACCTCGCACAGTTGGAGTAAGTAGAAGTTTCCTCTCAAATCATGGAAGCAATACCCTTAAAGCATGCCACAATTTGGGAGCATTGATCCATTTGATCCAGCCACAGACGATTGGTCTCATTATATTGAATGCTTTGCATTCTATTTTCAAGCAAATGAGATTACCGGGGAAGAGAAGAGGTTGGCGATCCTCTCATCTACATGTGGGAATAAAGCCTATGGCTTAATTCGAAGATTGATGGCACCCAGTGCCCAGATTCAAAAAATTTTGATGAATTGGTAGACCTCATGAAGGGTCATTACCAGCCAAAGCCCTTGGTAATGACGCAATGTTTCAAGTTTAATTCAAGGAATGGAGCACCGGGGGAAACAGTTGCTTGTTATGTGGCAAGTTTGAAACAGCTAACAAAACATTGTGAGTTTGGTACATCTTTAAACGATATGCTCAGAGATCGTTTAGTGTGTGGTGTGAATGAGGACACGATTTAGAAGAGATCGCTGTCCGAAACATATTTGGATTTTAATAAGGCGCTAGAGATAGCGCTGGCCATGGAAAGTGCAGTAAGGGATTCAAGAGCCATACAGGGTGCGCAAAATGGCACCGTCCTCCACATGGGGAGAGAAACCCCAGCCGAAAAGGGTGCGAAAATACAAGGAAAGGGTACAAATATGCAAGGAAAGGGCCTGAAAATGCAAGGCTCTGCAGAGAAGCGGGAAACAGCCAACGCTAACAGAAAAATAAAAATAATTGACTCAGCAGCGAAAATGTGGAATAATGGCAACATAGGTGGAAATAAGCAGACTAGTAAAAATTGGCAATTTAAAAAATTGGAATGTTTTTATTATCATCGAAATGGACACCTAATGAGACTGTGCAAGGAAAGAATCAGACAGACTTCCAAGCAAAAGGGAAAACCCAGTGAGATTTACAGTGTAGAAGAGCCTGAAGCAACAAATTCAGATATTTATTCATTACTTAATTTGAAGGTAGGGAAAACAGAACCAATTTAAGTAGAAGTAAAAGTAAATGGCAGACCTATTCAGATAGAAGTGGACACAGGAGCTTCCACTACAGTAATTCGTGAACACACCTTCAAATACCTGGATTATGGTGAACATAAATTAAATTTGGAAGAAACTGATGGCAAATTAAAAACTTACACAGGTGAAGACATCCAGTTCAAAGGTGTAAGTAGAGTTACTGTCCATTGTGGAAGCCAATCGGTAAAACTACCAGTGTTGGTGTTGAGAGACAGAGGACCAAGCCTCCTAGGGTGAAACTAGCTGAGGGAAATCAACCTTGATTTGTCAGAGAGATTCCAAAAGAAAGCTGAAAACATTCCTATGTTTGAAAAGGAGTGTGAAAAGACTCAACAACCTAAAGAAATGCAGGATATTTCCAGCAAAGGCATGGTAGGACAGCAAAGGGAACTCGGAGAGATCATTCTGAGCGACAGAGTTCGAGGCGAGGTGAACAACTTCTCTAAGAAAAGTGAAAACTTGCCGAAAGGCCTTCACACACTATCAGTTTCCCTCCTGTCCAAGTGTGTACTTTTGGAAAAGTATGATGAGAAACAGAAAGAGTTCTGCATTCCTCTGAGTAAAATGGAGGATGAGTTGGCAGAGAAGACACGGCAATGCTTAATTTTCCACGAGGCAGTACACCAATGCAAAAAAGAGATGGAAGAGCTGAAGAAACAGCTGCATGAAGCTGAAGTGGCTTGGGAGACAACAGTTGCAGAATTTTCCATGAAGCTGGCAAATGATGATATTCTGGAAAACTCAACCACTGAGTTCACTCAAGAAGAGCTTGCATCTGAGAGTAGTCTGGCCAATATGAAAGTCGAAAAGAAGGCTGAAAATAAAGTCAGTTATTAGAAAGAAGAAAAGTCCATCAGAAGAAGACACAGAAGCACAAATAAGGCCTTGATCCTGGAAGCATACGAGTATTCTTTTGTACATAGGCCCGGAAATCAAATTGCAAACGTTGATGCACTTAGTCGTTTGCCTTTGTAAGAAAATGACAAAGATATCTCAGTTCCACAAGAACTTGTGTTACTGTTAAATTTCTTAGATTCATCAGCAGTACGTGCTAGACAGATCAGAGACTGGACAAGTCGAGACCCAGTCCTATCTCAAGGACAAAAACAAATGCTTTATGGTTGGTCACAAGAGCCTGTATCTGATGAAATGAAACCGTACTTCAACAGGAGGCATGAAATAACCAGCCAGGATGGTATCTTATTGTGGGGGGCACGAGTGATAGTTCCTCCAAAGGGATAAAAGCCATTGTTAAGCACATCTGGAAATTTCCCAAATGAAGACTATAGCACACAGCTATCTATGGCGGTCTGGAATGGATGAAGAAATAGAGAGATTAGTAAAAAATTGTCTGCGGTGTCAGCAATTGCAAAAGTTACCTTCAACAGCTCCATTATACCCTTGGGAGCGGTCAGGAAGGCCATGGGTATAATTACACATTGACTATGTGGGAACTTTCATGGGAACAATGGGCAGAATTTTACCCTTGGCTGGGGTGCTTAGCGGGGGTGTGCGGGGCGGTTGGGAAATCTTGCGATCAGCAGCACAGCGCGATTTTGGGTGGGTGGGCCAATTGAGGCCCCCCCAGCATGAGATGTGGCCTTTGAATGAACGCGAAGGGACAGGCGGGGGCAGGGGCTTAATGTCCGCCAGGTCCAAAGGCGACCGGGCGGCCGATTCAAATGTGACCTTGGCAGCCCCTGGAAGGTTGCCACTGAAGGACGTGGAAGTCCTGTGCATGGATGCCACAGCGGGTGGACACGGCAGGCAGGAGAGCAGGTTGGCGGGGCAGTCGGCACCGCGTTTTTCAGATGAGTGGCTCGCAGCTCTCCTGGAGGAGGTGGCAGCCAGGAGAGAAATATCTGTCCCCAGGGACGGGACGAGGAGGCCCCCCCACCTCACCAAAAAGGCCTGGGAGAAGCTGGCATCAAGGGTCAGCAGCCACGACATGGTGAGGCGTACATGGGTGCAGTGCCGGAAGCGCTTCAACGATCTCCTGCGATCGGGAAGAGTGAATATTGTGTTGGCATGGGTCACTTCGCAGAACAGGTAAGAGCTGGCCATCCCCCTGTGGACCTCAGAGGCGTTAGAGTGTGAGTGGCAAATGTCAATGAGGCAGGAGCTGGCCAAGAAGGTGAGCCCTGGCTGCTTGGACTGAGTGCCTTGCGGCTCCAGGGTCACGAATGTGCTGAGCCCTGCGAGGTGTTCCCCAGGTGGGGTTGGCCAGGCTGCAATGACACTGCAGGTAGAGGGTGGACTAATCAACGCTCCTCTATCCTCTTGGGAGAAAACATCCCATAACAATGCAGAGTGGTCATGGACTGGTGGGGGACCCCCACACCTCCTCATCCTCAGTAGATACGTGCAGGAGACCTTGGAGCTGGAGAGGCGCCATGCACCTTGGTCAAGCACCCATGGTGAGGTAGGGGTGCCAGAGGGAGGTAAGAGTGCAGTGCACTGAGGTGAGAATGTCGATTATTGCAACCATTCCAGTGTAGTCTCTATACTGATGTGAGCCTCAAACCTGGAATCCCCATTGATAATGGAAAGACAAGGGTGAGATGATGCAGATCTCTGTCTCATCAAGGTGCCAGGCATGCACACTGACAGTCTAATGAGTTAAACTAATGATGTGTCCTCCTTCTCCCTTTCAGGCTCACCAGCAGCCCTTCATTCTGAGGAGCCTGAAGGCCCACCCCTGACCCCTGAGGACCACCATGCTCACCATGCACCTGTGCCACACGCTCTCTGTCAAGCAGGCACCAGCACAGATACCAGCACCTCGGTGGGCATAACATCACCATGTAGACTATCAGTGCAAATTGGTGAGGGCACTTCACACTCGCTTGAGGTGCAGTTGGAGACAGAGTGCCCAGGGCGCCAGCAGTCGGAGGACTGCTGGAGATCAGGATAATGCTCAGTCGGTGGCAGATGATGGGCCTCTGGAGTCGTCCCTGAGGCAGCAGCTGCTGGATGTCCACCAGGGTGTGCGGGAGGATCTGGTGGAGGTACATGAGGGAATGCGTGCCATGGTGTCCATTGGGGAGGAGTCCCTGCGGAGCATAAACTTTTTGTTGACCCTCATGGCTGAGCGCAATGCCTCCTCCATGGAGTCAGTGGCAACTCTCATGGAGAGGCTCATCCAGGGACTCAATCAGGGGTCCTTGGGGATGTACTCGGACCTGCAAGCCCTCATACCAGCAATGACCTCAGCTGGTCAGTGTCAGTGTGGGAGACGGATTGGGCACCCAATATTTCAGCTAGGTGCCCATCCATCAATGGTGAGCAGGGAGGTCCACAGCAACTTAATGTTGGTGCACGAGCTGCGGGCTCCTCTCAGGGTGCTCTGGATGATGGGAGCAGCTCTTCTGCTCCTCTGCCAGTGACCGTAGCATCTGATGAGGCTGTGGTGACTGGGGAGATGCCAGCTGTGGCATTGGCCGCTCCCTCCCAGGCGGGGCCAGCACAGGCTCCGCAGGCCAGAGGACGACTGCCAAGGTCATCAAGGCCAACAGGACAGCAGAGTGAGCAGGCTGTCTCCAATGCCAGTGCCAGCAAGGGGGGAGCACCTAGATGGAGCACTTGCTAATGAAAACTTAAAGCACCTGAAACACAACACGGCCTGATCACGGGCGATATTTGTTTCCCCAATTTTTCTGTTTTTTTTTAATGGTGTGATGTAAAACACCGGTCAATGTTAATTTCTGCAATGTTTGTCAGTCAGTAGTAAATGAGTTTATTTTTGGCCTCTGGGTGCTTCATTTGTTCTGTAGGTGCAGGGTAAGCCATGATGTTATGATGGACGTGTGACTCCTTAAACTTTATTGCAGTCTCACATGTTGTTGACCAAGGAACTGGTCCTGTCAGGGATCGAATATGGAGCTTGCAGCCCTGGCATGTGATGGTGGTTCTTATTTGGTAGCCTAGTTGAAGGAGCATTGGATCAAAGCTTCACAGGTGTCCCTACCTCCCTGGAGGTTACCCCGGCCTGCGTCTATGCCCTCAGCGTTCTCTTGAGCGTGCTCATCCTCGGACTTATCATCTGCTGCCAGAGCAGTTGCGTCAAGATCTTATTCCTGCACTGTGTCCCCCCTTTCCAGTGCCAGACTATGTAAAGTGCAGCATGCAACCACTATCAGTGACACACGATCTGGGGGGTATTTCAGTGTGCCCCCTGAACGGTCCAGGCATTGAAACTGCATCTTGAGAAGACCAATAGTTCCCTCTACCACAACCCTTGTGGCAGCGCGGCTCCTGTTGTACCGCTGCTCAGCCGCTGTTCTTGGGTGGTGGAGAGGCTTCATGAGCCACCTCTTCAATGGTTAGCCCTTGTCACCCAGCAGCCATCAATCCAGCCGGGCTGGAGCACTGAAGAGCCCCGGCACCTGGGAGTGTCTGAGGATGTAAGTGTCGTGTGAGCTGCCTGGGTACCTTGCACAGACTTGTAGAATCAGCATCCTGTGGTCACACACTATCTGCACGTTCATGGAGTGGAAGCCCTTCCTGTTGATGAAGGCACCGGGCTCACCTGCTGGCACCTTGATGGCCACATGTGCACAGTCTATTGCACCCTGGACGCAGGGGAAGCCAACAATCACTGCGAAGCCTCTGGCTCGCTGTGCCTGGCTGGCCTCGTCTGAGCTGTAGTGAATGAAAGTCAATACACACCTGAACAGAGCTTCTGTCACCAGCTTGACTCGATTGTGGACAGCTGATTGGGATGCTCCACACAGATGCCCCACTGACCTCTGGAAAGAGCCAGAGGCATATAAGTTTAGGGCCACTGTGACCTTCAGAGCCAATGGCATGGGGTGTCCACCCACACAGTTGGAGCTGATCTCAGGGCCCATCCCCTGGCATTTGGAGGTCACTGTCTCCCTTGAGAGATGGAGCCTCCTTTGACATTGCACCTCGGACATGTTGAGGTAGCTGCATCGCCACCTGTAAACCCTGGCACCAGGATGGTGGCATCTGCTGTGGCCTCTTCTGCCTTGGACTACCTGTTGGCCCTGCGCCCCTTGTGCCTGCGCCTCTCCTCCCACAGGTCGCTCTCTTGGAAGCTGCATTGGGACACCTGGCCTCCTCCCCCTTCTGCCTCTCTCTTCCTCCTCAGAGGAGGTGCCTCCAGTGGAGACCACAATCCCCATTACCAGAGTAAAGGAAGGCTGTCTGATTCCTGGAAGGCCCCACGTGGTGTGAATCCTCCGGGGGCCTGGAAAACAACACTGAGTCCTGAACTGAAGCCTCTAAATGCTCTGAATGTGGTTGAGGTTTTGCAAATTGTGATCTGCCTGCCTGCCCATTTTGCCCATGCACGGGCGACGTAAACTCAGAGTCAATTGGTTTCCCAAGGGCTTTAACCAGCCACTTAATTATTGGCAGGCGCGCCTCCATCTCCATTGTGCGGCCGCCTAGCAAAATATCGCAAGAGTGTGTGTTGACGTTGGGACACTTGTCCGACATCAATGTGCTTTATTTCACACAAGGGCATGTCGGGCACGAGGCATGTCAGGCATGTGCCCGCATGCCAAGGGCATAATTCTGCCCAATGTTTCTGCTTATTGTAGATGCCCACTGAAAATGGATGGATATATATGAGGTGAAGTCACCAATGTCTTTTGCTATAATAGAGAAGCTATGTCAAAGTTTTGCAATTAATGGACTACCAGAAATGGTCAAATCTGATAATGGCATAGCATTTACGAGTGCTGAGTTTCAATGATTTATCAGCCTCGATGATATAACTCACGTGAAAACTTCGCTGTACCACCCTCCTTCAAACGAATTGGCTGAAATAGCAGTTCAAACATTCAAGTCTGGCATGATAAAGTTAACTGGAGATTCCCTAGTAACTAAGCTGTGGTGCCACCCCTCACACAACAACAGGTGTCACACCTGCGGGGTTATTGATGAAATGCCATCTGAGGAAGAAATTGAGCTTAATAATGCTGAATTTAGAGGGGAAGGTGGAAAGGAGTCAAGGAAGTCAGAAAACTGGACACAACTGGCATAGTCATGAGATGAAATTTACCATGGGAGAGACGGTTTAAGGAAAAAGAGACAAATCATCAAGAAATAATTCCACCAGTGTTTACAACCAAGTCCACAGATCTTGTTGAGAGAACTCAACTGAGTGTAGATGTGTCTGAAGTTCTTGTTATGCCTACAAGAGTTGAGGAAACAGATTTGCAGGTACCCGCTGAAGAACCTGATGTTCAGACAACTCCAGAAAATGAGGTTCCCAACAGAGCACCTGAAGTTGTCGGGCTGAGACATTCTACATACCAAAGGAAACCCCCAGAAAGGCTGAATTATTAAATTACTTTTCAGTGTAAATAATTTGCTATTTTGAAAAGATCGTAATTGTAAATGTAAAAAAAGTTGAGGAGAGGGATGTGGTAACTATGATTTTATCTAACGTGTAGAATAACTTTAAGAAGGATGTTATGATGGAAGATCACATGACCTTGTGTAACCAATAGAGGAATAGTGCAGGCTCGCTCTGTGATTAATTAGTAGTTAGTTGGAAGTCAGTAGTCTGCAAGTGAGCAGCAGAAATATGTAGATAGAGTTTGGTGTAGAAACACACATGTAGCTGCTGAGTACCTTGTAAATAAACAGAACGTGCTCCACCTAAGAAGTGTCTGCAGAACTACTCTAACCAAAGTACCAACTCGGTCACCCTGCAACAAGTGTGCAAGAGTGACTCACAAGTCTCCACATTACCCCGCCGTGCAATTTTATTCAAAATCATTAACCAATAAATTAGCAGAGGAAATTAACCCATATCTATCTTGGTGGGGTCACTGAAAGGTCTTGTATTGTTTCTCACAGAATACATGACCTGACCCTTGTTTTTCCCAGGTTTTGAACAGGATGGTAATCACATTGCATTTGACTGCTCTGCAAAAGGCCTTTTGCATATTAAACTCTGAGATCCATTGCTAAGCTGGGCACCCAGAGCTGCAAGGGCACAAATGGAAAGAAATACATTGGTCTGGATTTTGCTGTGGCAATGACAGCAAAACTGTCAATATTTGCCATCATTGCACCACTGAAACTGACGGCAACTTCAGGAGTTCAGACATTCACAAAATAACAAGGAAATCCAGAAGTTTCTGTCAGTGAGTTTATGCTCGTCAATAGGGTGAAATGTTGAGGTTCCCATAAACTGCTATCTCCCTTGCATTCATAAATTGATGAGAACTTCCACTCTAACTTTGTTAGTCTCACTGTGGAAAAAGTTACACCTTACTGAATGATGTGTAACTATGATTTTAGCAGAGCACTAAGTTTGTGCTTACTGCTAAACACACACAATGGGCTAGATTTTATGCTTCTGTGAGGGTGGGTTGGCAAGTGAGGGGGAGGTCTTAAAATTGGGTACAATCCAACGGATGCCGTTCCCCACACCCATCCACCCATGAACCAATTGGGGCTCTTGGGTGGCCAATTAAGTGCCTCATCCAACCCCTGCAATTTTTCTCACAGCGCGCAGAGGCCAGTGCCAAGTGTGAAGCCCAGCAGCTTTCACTTGTTCAGGCTGGGGACGGGGCAAGTGGGGTGCTTCTTTTACAGGCCACCTGGGCCATCGAAGCCCCCCCCCTGTGGTCTTCTGCATCTAGCATTTCCACCCCCACCACCCCCCAGGTCTGTTTACCCTTCACCCCAGCCCCCTTGCTGGGGCCCGCTAGCCTGACCTCGGCAATACACCCCACACATATCTTGGTGTCTGTGTCCAGGGGCGTCAGTACTGTACTTACCCAGGAGTTCAAAGTCATTTTAATTCTTTCAACTTTTCCTGGGTAACAATTCTGGAAAGACTGTCTGAACCATCCAAAGCCTGTGATTAAAATCAGAGTATTGGTTGGCTCCCAGTGCAGGGTAATCACCCATCGGAACATCCCGGGCAATTGCCTTGCAATCCTTATATAGTGACTTCCGGAGGGCTCCCCAGCGTTTCTTTGCTGTACCACCTGGAATCGAAGCCCCAGAAATGGGAACTTGTGGACCATTATGACACGAGGCAAATGAAGGAAGTAAATTCATATGATGGATTGGATTTTGCAGCCAATGGCGAAGCAAGGACACCTGCTGCTAACCTTGACTAAAGTTTCTCACAAATACCTAGCGATCTCTGTGGCATGGTTTTCCACTTTCTCGACAGCGGTTTTAATCTGGCACCAAGTCAAAGGGCTTTCTTAACGTGCAGCAGCAGAGATGTCAGCAAGTAAGCACCAATCAAATTGAGATACTCACACTCAGTAAACCAGGAAGTTAAAAACATTTAAAATCTTTCACTTCTAACTTAAATCTTCAGATACTGAAATAAATCTATGATTGTAATAAGATAGTAGCTAAAATAAGCATAAAAAGCCTTTTCAAAAAACCCTTTTTTATATTTTTAAAAAATATGTGGGGATTTTTAATTATTGTGGAGAAATGTGATATTCCACCAAGAAAAAAATAGCTTTTTGGGAACATTAACTTGGATTTTACACTTGACCAGGGTCCCCTCCCCCACCTCCCCTCACCCCTGCCACTCCTCTGTAAATGTCATGGTAAGCCTGCCCTGCTCTGCTGGCTCATCCCACAGCCCTTGAACAATTGGTGGGCCATTAAGTGCCTTGAGGCTTGTGATGAGGAAGTCCTACCTCTAGGAGCTGCCAGCCAATCCAACGGTCACAGTCCCTGGTCCCGGCAGTATCACCAAGAGCCGTGGTCACTGCTGGGACTGCATCCAGTCCCCAACAGTGATCGTCCCGCCCCAATCCTCCTACTGGACCCCCTGACTACATCCCCACACCCCCCACCCCCACTGGACCCCAAGAACACGTGACTACCCCCCAAAACCCTCCCCAATTACCCTTCCAGCCCCCCATGGGAAACCCATAACTGCCCCCACCCCTCCAACTACTCTCCCGACCCCCCCGGGACTCCCCCGCAACTACCAACCCACCCCCAACTACCATCCCAACCCCACAATCTATGACCCCCACCTCCCGATAACCCCATGACCCCTGACTACTTTCCCAGCCCCCTGACTATCCCCCCCCACCACCCCAACTACCCACCTGACCCCCCCGAATACGTCCCACCCGAATACCCTCCCGATCCCCCAACTAACTCCCATCTCCCTGGCTACCCTCCCGACACCTCGACTACTCCCCCACCCCTGACTAGCCTCCCAATCAGCAACTACCCCCACCCCCTAACTCCCATATTGACTCCCTGAATATCCCCATCCCCTGACTACCCCCCATGACCTCCCCAAACTGACCACCCGACTCCCTCCAACCCCCTGACCTCTCCCCTCTGATCACAACTTCACTGATCAACACCCCCCACTGACCAACCTCTCCACTGATCGTCTCCCCACCACTGATCGCCCTCCCACTGACCAGCAGACTCTTCCCACTGATCACTACTCCCCCCCTCTCCCAACCTTACCCATTTACCTTGCACACTTACCTTCCCCCTGGCTTCTCAAAGTAGCTGGACCATTTACCTTACTTGCTTTACGGCAGCTAGTGCCATAAAAAAAGAGAGCATGTCTTCCTTTCCTTCGATTCTCTGACACTTGTCAGAAGGTCACGGGAACCCACTGCACTGCACTTTTCTCAACCGGCCCAAATCAGAAGGTCGGGCAAGAAAGGTATGGCTGCATTTCAGTGTAAGTAAAAAGGAGCTGAGTGGCAATCTGACTGTGACTGCCACTCCACTGAAGTTCTGGTCCAATACATCCAAGGTGGCCATGTTATGCTCCTATCCCTGCTTCAGAGATTCTGTTGGGCCGAAAATGATGCAGGAACTCATTAGGGGCCCATCCCAAATTTTCAGCTCCCACTCCACACCTCCAATCCATCTCCAGCTGCACTGATGGTCACAAGGCCATGGAAATTTAGCTCCTCACCATCTAGACTGACCCTTGAGAAATGGCCACTTAACTGAGTTAATGGAGGGCTGTTATCTTTCATGGACGTGTGTTGCAGCACCTTTCAGAGAACTGGACAAAAATAAACGGCAGGAAATAATCAGGGAACAATTAGATTAAAAAGTTAGAAAATGAAGAAATCAGAAATTTTATGTAAATCAACAAGGGCTTTGCCATTCAATAGGTTTTTATCTTCCCAATGGCTCACAAAAGGCTTTAAATATTACAAGATAGACTTTTTTCAATTTTGCAAAAGCATTAAAGTTAAATTTAAATCTGATATCACAAAACTTGATATATATTTCCATGGCAATCTCACTCACCAACCCTCTGGGGTAGAGTATGCACTATTAAATTGTCATTTATCTCACCACTGAATTACATCTTTTTCATAATTTCTCTCAAAGTACAGGCTTCAACTTTTCTACAAATCAATAGAATGTTCTGGAACTCCTACAGGCATATAGATGACCAAGATTAAGTAGAGAACAAGCTCAATTGGGATAGGGCCTTGGAGAATTAGAACTGTTAGATAGGCTGAAATATTATTTGACATAAGGTCAGTGATTGCTAGGATTCAATATCCTCATCCCGTTACAGTCACATGTGCAACATTGTAAATCCAGTTCTCCCATCTTTTAACCTAGTTTCTTATAGATGCCACAGTATTTGGATTATTTCCCCTGAAAACTATTGATAGGTTCCAATTTTTCTCTCCCAACATTTTCCCTTTACTGAAACCATTGGTGTTGGTCTCCTATTCAATGCTGCTGATTGGCATCCCTGGGGCCTACCTCAAGGCCCAGGCCTGGGGTATGGCCTAGAACCCCAATTATTAAAAAGAAAAGACTCTTAGCACCAGAAGGGCATTTTTTTTCTTTTCCTTGAACACCCACCTGTCCTGAAGTGGTCAGACTTCCACTGGGACTCCCATCCTCCTGGGGCAATCAGGTGTCTAACCTGCCAGGGTTATACAAAACCATTGACCCTCCCCTTTTGATGTCATGATATACCCAGCCCTTTGTGGGCAGTTGTATTATGCACCTATCATCACAACCGGCAGGGGTGAACTCATTGTCGAAGATCAGGGCTGTGGCGTAGGGTGGTGACGAGGTTATATCTCACCAATTATTTGGATGTGTTATGCTGATCTGATTTTGTGATTTTTTTTTTAGGAGTATAACTCTTCGTTTAGGGAATTTAATTTTTAATTATAAGATAAATGGAAAATAAACTCGGTTTTGGAAAGTGATAAACACTCCTCAGATAATTGCAATTCAAAGATGAGCCATGTTTACCTGAATGGATAAAGTTAGAGGTGTGAAAACAATAAACAACAGGTGATCCACTCTTAGCTTTGTAATGGAGCCAGTGAGACTGGTAAGATTGCAGTGTCCCCATTAGAGATACAGATTATTCGTGTGGGACTCAGAATCATGTTTTGAAGGTAAAGTTAATTTGTTTAAATTTCTGTCTGGAACACCCCAGGTATGTCACATCGCTATGGAAATGGTTTATATGGGGAGGAGCCTTTTGTTTTGGGTTCTATCTGTGTGTTTTCTCATAGAAACATGCAGTTGCAGTCAACTTGGGAACAGCTTTGAGACAGGCAGTTGAAGGCTGGATCAGGAGCTGAAAGAAAATCAAGGAGCAGGAACAGAGGGATGTCAGAAACCAAGGGTGTTTTCTGATTTGGAGTCACTAAGCAAGAATGTGGTGGAGCCCATGTTTGAGCTGGGGTGTACACAATCATGAGGTGTTTAAGGGGAGTTGGAGGGTCACCTGGCCGGGTACTAGTGGAAAGACCCTGAGAAATCTCATAACTTGGAGAATAACAGGAACACAGAGGTGAAACAAAGTGAGCTCCTGAGAGCTGTGGCACATCTTGGTTTGGTCTAAGGAGAAGCGAAGGAACTCTTAAGATCCTTTAAAGTATAGGGCAACTCTTGGATGGAAATAAAAGTAGAACAAGGAGTTATATTGAGATCTTCAGGATTAAAGTATAAATGTTTATGAAACATAGGGCAGAATTTTTCTCTCGTCGAGCGGGCGCACGCCTGACCCAAACGAACGTAAAATGATGCGCAATAATGTCAGGCGAGTGGCCCAACGTCATTGCGTATTTGCGTGATATTTTGGTCAGCGGGCACATGCCAGAGTCGGCAGTGCACCCGCCGACAATTAAGTGGCCTATTAAAGCCCTTAATCAATTAATTGACTAGAATTTTTTGCTGCCCATCGAACCATTCAGTTGGCAGGCAGACGAAAAGGCCAAGCGGGATTTGCACTTTTGGAGAAATCTCATCCACAGGCGGGATGAGGTTTCGACCAGTGATTTAAAAAAATCCTTTTAACACTCATGTTTAACATGTCCCTGTCCATGTGACAGAGTCACATGAGGGGACATGTTTTCATTCTTTTTAATATATTTATTTTTTATTTTAAAAATCTTCAGCTCCCTGAGGCATCTCTGTGTTTCAGGGAGCTTTTACTGTGTGCACCCCCGCACATGCGCGAATTTCTGTGCTTGCCCCCCTCCTCCCCCCCACCCCAGCAGCGCTGAGTTCTGCAGCGTGCGAATCACGCTGGCTGCCCGTTAATTGGCCAGCCGGCGTGAAAGTGCGGTCGGGACCCGATCACTGGTGGCGGTCGGCTTCCTGACCGCTCCCAGGCCCACCTGTCGAGCCCGCCCAACGACCGGAAAATCCTAGCCATGGTGTTAAATTAGTAGTACTTGCTCTATTTAACTCTTGTGCAGTAAATCTCTTTTGTTTAAAGTGTGAAATCCTATGGGGTAATTCTTTCAGTTAATAACTGGGTGTTTGAATTTCTTTTTAAAGCTACTAGTCTCCACCAAGATCCTAACAGATGTAACCCTGTGGATTTTCAGTCCCAATAACCTGTACCATGCTATGGACACCAGCAGGCTGTCAGTACTCTGCAAAAATATCTACTCTTCCTGTGAGAGGCTATTCTGTCATATTCTCACCTAATACTTACGCACATATGCACCTTGAAGCAGGAGTTAATGGATAGCAATCAATAGTAAGATTTGTAAGATTTTCTCTTCAAACGATGATATAGTCCACACAACTGCCCGAGTGTGATTTGTGAAGTAAGATTCAAACAAGGGATTCTCGTGCTTAATGAATTAGTACAGCACCAAAAGATTTGTTTACTCAATTAGCCATTTGAGTTGCTGGTTTTATTTGAATTTTTATGTGCTATGGAGGCAGAGGTAATGGATACTGCTCAAGACAGTCTGAAGTCAGCATAGTGTTTGCGCCTGAGACTGGAGTTGGGAGAAATGAACTATTTCATAAGAACTGAAGAAATAGGAGCAGAAGTCGACTAGATGGCCCTTGAGCCTGCA
This sequence comes from Cetorhinus maximus, assembly GCF_964194155.1. NCBI lineage: Eukaryota > Metazoa > Chordata > Chondrichthyes > Lamniformes > Cetorhinidae > Cetorhinus > Cetorhinus maximus. The sequence continues at coordinate 90,879,317 of NC_135887.1, forward strand.
ATCATTTGATCATGACTGATCCTTCCCCTCAATTGCATTTTCCCACCTGCTCCCTATCTCCCTTGATCCCCTGAGGGATCAAAAATCTGTCTGTCTCAGCATTAAATATACTTGACGTGTTTTATGAATTAGCAGTGCATTCACAACCTTCTGGAGTAGGGAATTCAAAAATTCACAGTGCTCTGAGTGAAAAAATTTCTCCTCATTTCAGTCTCAAATGATTGGCCCCTTATCCTGAGACTCTGCCCCCCACCCCATCCTGTGTTCTTGATTCCCAGTCAGGGTAAACAATTTCGCAGTATCTACCCTGCCAAGCCTTCCAGGTTCTTGTATGTTTCAATGAGATCACCTCTTATACTTCTAAACTCCAGGAAGTATAGGCCCAATTTACTCAGCTCTCATCATAGGACAACCTTCTCACCCCAGAGACAAATCTGGTGAATTTTCACTGCAACACCTCCAATGCAAGTATATCCTTCCTTAGATATAGAGACCAAAACTGTGCAGAATACACCAGATGTGGTCTCACCAAAGCCCTGTACAGTTCTTGCACTCCAATCCTCCAAATGGCCAACATGCCATTTGCCTCCCTAATTGCTTGCCGTACCTGCATGCAAACTTTTTGTGTTCTTTGTACGAGCGCACCCATTTTCCAGTGTTACAGCATAATGTTACTGACTGTTATAGAAGAGGCTGACATCAGCGTTGTAACAGAGGAGGGCATTTTCTTAACTGCAAAATGATTGAAACTGATTTTTCTCTTATTTGCCTGTCAGCATCTGGTGTTGAAACATTATGCGGAGAACTTAAAGTAGAGATTTATGCTGAGATTCAGCTTCATGGCACTTGGTGCACCATTCTTATCTCAAATAAGTTAATGGTGTAGGAGTGCTGTCAGAGGGTCTCTTGTGTCATTTTCTAAGAGTTTTCATACGTACAATGATGACTCTCAGCTCTCCCTCACCCACACCTCTCTCAATTATCCCACTGTTGTCAAATTATCATCCTTATCTGACATTCAGTATTGGATGAGCAGAAATTTCTTCCAATTAAATATTGAGAAGACTGAAGCCATTATTTTTGACCCCTGCTCACAATTCATTCACTAGCAACTGAATCTATCCCTCTCCTGGCAATTGTCTGAGACTGAACCAGGCTATTCACAACCTTGATGTCACATTTGACCCCGAGATGAGCTTTCAACGCATATCCATGTTATCAGTAAGACTGTCCATTTCCACTTCCATAATATCGCCTGACTTGGCCACTTCCTCAGCTATCTGTTGTTGAATCCTTCATTCATGCCTTTGTTCCCTCTAGACTCAACTATTCCAATGCACTCCTGGCTGATTTCCAGATTTCTACTCTCCATGAACTTGAGAGCATTCAAAACTCTGCTACCTGTGCCTTAACTTGCACCAAACCCTGATCATCTATCATTCCTGTGCTCGCTAACCTACAATGCCTTCAGTCAAGCAATGTCTTGATTTTAAAATTCTCTTTGTTGATTTCAAATCCCTCCATGGTCTTGCCCCTCCCAATCTCAGTAGTCACATCCAGCCCCACAATCCTTTGAGATATCTACGGTCATCTAATTCCGGGCTCTTTAGCATCCTCAATTTTAATTGGTCCACCATTGTTGGCCATGCCTTCAGTTACCTATGTCCTAAGCTCTGGAATTCCCTTCCTAGACGTCTCTGTCTCCCTGCTTTGCTATTCTCCTTCAAGACACTCCTTAAAATCTACCTTTGACCAAACTGTTGGTCATTTCATCTCCTTATGTGGCTCAGTATCAAATTTTGTTTCATAATGCTCCTGTGAAGTGCCTTGGAATGTTTTATTATGTTCAAGGTGCTATGTAAATATTAGTTGCTATTTCTCTTGTTGTTGTTAGTTTCTCCTGTTGAATGTCCAAAAGAAAGATTGCCTGGGTAAAGTGGGCCTTGGAAGTGACAGACGCTTCACAATCTTAAAAGGGTCTGTCAACACCTCCAGAAACTGGGAGATTGTAATGGGCCAACAGGAGGAGCTGGAGGACTGGAGTAAATCCAGTTGCTATTTTTGGTATCAGACAATGGCACAAAAGTTAAGTGTGGTTAGGACTGTTATGACCGCTAGACATTATACAATGTTTATGTTTTAAACTGTCTGTTTAATTAAAATGGAGGAATGAAGACCTTGTTCTGCCTGATGATGAGTCTGAGTGGCCTGATTACCATGGGGACAGGGGGCCAAGGTCAAACCTTAATGAAATCCAAATGCCAGGTTTAACAGCTGAAAACAAAGGATGGATCAGTTGGCTTTGTCGTGGATACACTTACAGGCTGTCAGGCAGCCTGATTTAAAAAAACCCTGGACACAGAGAGAGAGGGAGAGGGTGCAAGAGTGAGAGGAAAACAGAATCCGTTGCAAGCAGCAGGAAAAAGGCTAATCTCTGTTAGCTAACAGGCAGAATACTGATGGGACTTATCCTCTGGTTGAAGAGACAGAACCTGTGGAAATTGAAGGACACTGGAAGATTCACCCTGGTGAGGCCAGAAGAAGGGTTCACTGGAGTAGGCCTTGCTGCTGGAATTTGGTTTGGGGATTTTCAGAAGACTAAGGGAAATGACTTTTGACTTACAATTCAGTGAAATAGGGAGACACGAGTCTGTTGGAAGCTAGGAGTAACTTTGGACTGGTTCCCGTAAAGACTATGGGCAGAATTTTACACTGATCAGGTGGATGCGTGCCTGACCTGACCAGATGCAAAATTGCCTGAGATGACATTGGGCGAGCGTCCCGATGTCATCCTGCGCTCGCATGATATTTCGGTCGGCGGGCACATGCAAAAGCTGGAAGTGTGCCTGCTGACAATTAAGAGGCCAATTGAGATTATTAAAGGTGTAATTTTCTCAGGCTTTTCATGGCCTGTCCAACCTTACAGCTGGCGGATGGGCGATTTGGCCAGGCAGACTTTGCATTTTTCATGAAACCTCATCCAAGGGCGGAATGAGGTTTCCATTATTAAATGGAAGAAAAATAAAAATCTATGGACAGCATTTTTATCATGTATATGTTCAGGTGACTGATTGTGATGCTTGGACATTTTTTTCTTGATTTTAAAAACTTTATTTAATGCTTTTCAGGTCTTTAGCTCCCTGAGACAGCTCTCTGCCTTCAGGGAGCCTTTTGTCAGCGTTGGACCACGCCTGTACTGACGTCAGCGCCCGCCCTCCTCCCACTCTCACCCCAGCAGTGCTGAGCTTCTCAGTGTGCACTTCACGCTGGCTGGCCATTAATTGGCGTGAATTCGTGGTCAGGGGCCAATCGTGGTTTGCTGGCCAATTTCCCTGACCAATCCCAGACCCGTCGATCGTGCCTACCTGCTGACCTAAAAATTCTGCCCTATAATTCTGCAGAGAGTGTGGCATCAAGTATAAATGTGGCGCGGAGTTATTGATCACATTAAGAAACTAATAAGGGATATGTTTTCAGCTGTGGCCCAAGCAGGTTCAGCTCTGTACACAATCTATATTGGCTGGGAGGGGAAAACCAAAAGGGTGGAGGATAATACTACCACAATTTTATGAAAAAAATGTATCTTACATGTAAGTAGCACCTTGTGCATCTCTAAGAAACATCTCAGAAAAGTCTGAAAGTTCTTCACAAATAATTAATTACTATGAAGCACGGTGGCTATTATTATGTAGATAAACATGGCAGCTACTTTGTAAACAGCAGAATTCTACAAACAATAATGACATGATCAACCTTTTTTTGTTTGATGCCTGGGACACTGGGAGTATTCCCTGTTCATCTTCAAATGATGGATCAGAATCTTAGTGTTGAATTGAGCCACCAGAACAAACACTCGGGTCCTTGTTTTAACAGTTTATCTCAAGGATAACACCTTCAGCAGAGCAGCACTCTAGTACTATACTCGAGACATGACTTCAATGATGTGCTGATTTTCTGGGCTGCAGCTGAACCCACAGCATTGTTAATCACAGGTAAGATCGCTACTACCTGAGCCTAGTTAAAACAAAATGCAAAGTAAAAGAAAGTTCAAGAAAGCGTACTTAGAAAACAAAGGTGTTAATTGACACCAGATTTCAGTGCCATTCATAGCCTGGTATTAGTAGGGCTTTTCAATTTGTTGCCAAACAAGCTTGACAATTTTTTCTGAGTTTGAACTCACTTTAGTTTTGTGGAATGCCACACGCAACAAAATATTCATGGCTTTCAATTAACCTGTCTCTAATTATTGTCTAGGATGATATTCCAGATCATCCCAGGTGACAGGAACAACACCCATACCCTACCAAAAGAAGCAACAGAAAATCTCTTGTGCTTCCATTTCTGGGATTTTTTCATTTCCCTGAAGTAATGTCAATATTGATTATGAACTAACACTTTACCGCTAAGTCCAATTGCATCTGACTGTGCTAATGGCATAAGACAATGCCAGCAAGGAGTAAAAATATGGACGCAATATTTTATAACCCATGAGAAAAAGCATAAGGAGCATGATCATAACCTACGCCTATTGCTTCTGATGCAGGCGGTGCACAAACTTTGTGCTGCCTGTTAATGAACAAGATTGTGGCGTGCAACCAGTATTGTTGAGCAGATGCATATCTGAGCAGGGGCCCAAAATTGTTAGAGGCTAGCACCAGTGAAAGCTAGCCTTATACTTATAGCTAGCATGTATCTCTCAAAGAGGAGATGCATTTTGGCTGCAGCCAATCTACAACTGAGTCTGACCTGGGAAATGATACAAGAATAGCTCCAAAAATCTCTGATGCTGCTCCAGAGGCCTTGGTTGAGGAGATACAGAGGAGTAGAGAAACGCTATATCCAAAAGAGGACAGGAGATTTCCAGACAAATGCTGGGAAGGCAATGGAAACAAATAGCTGCGGTAATAAATGACAAGGACCTGGATGAAGTGCCACAAGAAGTTTAATGGCTTCATATGAGTGATAATTCAGTGAATGCGTCTTCAAATGCATGGACTGCATTACCAGCCTAACAACAATGTCCAATAATCAGGATTAATACCTAATTTTCATAGTTTCACCTCACCTTCACACATTAGCATTGTTGCAAACTTTACACCACATGCTGCAGCTCTCACAAACTGCCAGCTATTCAACCATGTTTAAAACATCACTCAAATAGATTGCACTACATTCACTGACATGCTTCCCACTCTCTTGCAGGACAAAGTGGCACATAACTGTAGCAGGAGGCAGTTCTCACCATCATTGGAACAGTGTTTGCTGAAACCATGGACTATGAGGGTAACCTCTTACCTGATCCACCCCAAAACCAACTTACCCTTCATCCCACAATCTCTTCTAATTTGGAAGCTACAGATGGTCTAAGCATGCAGCTCTTACTATCCCTCTTCCCACCACCCCTCATTGCAACCTTACCCTTGAGCCTTACTCCTTTCAGAGACTCAAGAACTGCCACCTGGTCAGGCTGTGGCGGAGAAACAACAGATTGAAGAGCAAATGACAATGAGGATGAAGAAAAACTATCGCTTGGTCTTATACTTCCAGCTACTAGCTCAGATAATGACACTGCACAAACTTTAGAGGCAAGCTTAGAGGATGGATCTGCACATGATGAGACACTGGGTAGGAGAGGCCTATAGGCAAGGCAAGGGGAAAGGGTCATGCAGGTGTCAGCTGCCTGGAGGGTGAGATTTCTCACAAGTTCTGCTGCAGAGGACTCAGATGAGGACTGAGATGGGGCAGGCAACAGAAGAAGCCTGATTGCCACGCACACCAAAGCGATTGGTCCATTGACAGGTCTACCAGAAGGTCTACATGCAATTCCAAGGAGCATGGAGTAGTCTGACACCAACTTTGCATCGGAAACTGTGCAGAGCCTAAAGTTCATCATTTCCATCCTTTCTAGCATTGTCAATGCCATTAGCCCACTTGTGGACCCAGACATGATGCAGCATCTGATGGTCAATGGCACAGCACAAGCAGCATTTGTGTGCTGCAGTGGAAGCTAAGTTTGCTGCCACGCTTACTCAGATTGCTAACATTTTGGCTGTGAATGCCATGTGTTCAGTGCAGGGTGTTTAAAGCAGTTCAGCAAACTATCTTTCACAGATAACAACAGATTCCTAGGATTGCTGCGGTGCCTCCTTTCAGGTGTTCAATGGCACCAGAAAGCATCAATTTGCTGTTCTTTCTCAGGAAGACATCATTTGTCCACCCACCTCTCCCATGTCACCAGGGCCTTCGCTAGGCCTGTTAGCTAGCCTTTTACGGCCCACCCCAAGGTGATGCAGTCTGAAGCCAGGATTTCCAGGGTCAGAGCTGTGTGAGTATGTCCTGTAAGGCTTCGCCATTGAAAATCAGCAGCCTTCCACCAATCACGCCATAGCCAGGGCCAGGGGGAGATACCATGGGCCATGGTGCTTCTCCTCTTTCCCGGGGCCTTATTCCCTACAGCCCCCACCCCACCCCCACCCCCCCACCTAACCCTCCCCCTTAATCATGCCTGATATTTTTTACCCCTTTCAAAATTCACCAGTCAATTCGCCAATCACAGGAAGGTCCTAGTAAAAGGTCCATTGTTGACATCTGCTACAAATATTGTCCAATATATATGCAGCATAGGTCATTAATATTAAGAGCAGCAACAATATAATGCAGTGTTAGTTTGTGTGCATCCTATAAGTGATCGCACTGCGACTATTAAACAAACTAGAGTACAAACTTTACTTTACCAGCATCATGCAATATTGTCAATTTGACAGGAAAATATCCCATTGGTTATTTATAACAGTGGGCAGACAATAACACTGATTTTGGTGACTGTCTCAGCCCTTATTAATGTTCTACACATTGCACCATATGAACATGGTGACAATAAATTCATATTTGGGGGAAAGATTTAATGCTTGCAACCCAGATAAACTGCACAAGATCTTTTCCATTTTGTAGAAGAATTAGAAGACTATCTCCTGCCTGGGTGCATGATATTATTCAATATAATTATTTCATACAAGAGGTGTAATTGGATTCTATTGTATCAGTAATCTTACAAGTTAGAAAGATCAAATGACTCCTGAGCAACAAAGTGGACTGATTGAACAACATGGGCCTTCACTGTCATTGAGAAGTATTGGAGCCATCAGGTGTCTCTGTGTGACACAGCAGCACAACTTTTAAGAGGCCAGAGGACAAAGATTGAATGGTTCACAATTTAATCTTTGTTTTCCTGATCAGCAAATCTGGAGACTCTGCCGATTCTGCTTCTCGCTACAATATATTTTCAATATCTGCTACGCAACACAACTTTATCACAATATTTCCATACCTCAAAAATCTCATAAAAGCGCCAAGATAGAGTTGGATAATAGGCAAATCATCAAAAGGACAAGATTGAAGTAAATGGAACAGTCTCTTGAGAATCATGTGCAGTGTAAATCAGGTTACTGATTCACAATGAGCCCCGTACGCACTCCTGTTCTGGTAATTTCACCCCACAAATCCTGCTTACAGTAAACTTCCATTCACAATAAAATAAACAGAACTCCAGCCATGATTCCACCCTCTGTTCGCAAGATAATTATGACAAAGACCATCTAACCCAGCTCAGCTCAACCATCCAAAATGACATACGATCTTAGTTATTAGGAGCAGGAATAAGACATTTGGCCCCTCGAGCTTGCTCAGCCATTTTATAACATTGCCTACATTACACCAGTGACTACAACTAAAAAGTATTTAATTGGCTGTAAAGTGATTTGAGACATCATGAAAGGTGCTATATAAATGTAGGTTTTGTCTTTCATTAAACCTACATGGAGTAGGCAGAGTGATAGTTAATCACAAAGCAATCAACTGATGTTAGGAAACTAGCTACAAAGAAAGCACTACTTTTATAAAACAATTCAGACCTGTCGCTAATACAGCCTTATCATTTTGACTTCTATGGCACCAACCTGCAACATACCATAAATAGCATCTGCCCCTTTTATGCTAATGACACTATGGCCAGGTTTTGCCAATCAGGCATCTACCAGCAGCTTAGGAAAAGTGTACAGTAGATTGAATTACTGATCTAAATTTTTCAGAGATGAATGATACATGGTGCATAAATTCAGTATGACATTAACTCAAGAACTGGATTGTTTCCCTTTACCCCAGAAACTTTCACATAAACTATGGTGTATACTGTGAATTTACAGCCTAAAATTGAAAAATGTAATTAATAAATAAGGGACTCCAACAGTAAAAAAAAGAGTGACATCTTAATTCCCTGCCACCTCTGCCACCTCCCCCAATGTCACCCCTGCCACTCCACTCCTTCGACACTCCCCAGCCTCCCCCACCCTTCCAACACCCCTCAACGTGTCCTCACCCCTCCAATACCCACCAATCTCTCCACCAACCCAGCAACAGCCCCTAACCTTCCCCACCCCACAACAGCGCCAAGCCTTCCCACCACCCCTCCAACAACCCCCAACCTACCCCTGCCCCTCCAACACCCCCAACATCCCCACCATCCCTCCAACAACCCCAACACACCCCCTGCCCTCCCAAGTGCCCCCAACATACCCCCACACCCCTCCAACACCCCCAAACACCCCCGACCATATCCCACCACCCCCCCACCCCCCCCCCCCAACCCCCCCAGCGCCATTCAGCTCGAAAATAGAGATTTCACTTACCATTTTTCAAGCTCTCAGTTGCTGTGTTGCTGCTGTTGACCTTCAGGCAGCTTCATGGTTTTCTGGTGGGATTTAAAAAAAAATCTGAACTACGAAGCTGCCTGAAGGTTGGAAAAAGCAGTGCAGCAACTCAGTGAAATGGACTTGACAGATCAGCTTTATAAAAAAATGGGAACTGACGGTTCCAATTTTTAAAAAAGTTGGTCTTTCAGGTCTGCAGCTTTGCCTCTGGTTGCTCAGGCTGAGGGACAACAAGAAACTCAATTTGCAGCAACCAGCCTGCCTCCACCCCTACCCCTCAGCCCCAGGCTCCAGTGTTTGGCTCGGTCTGCACCATCTTCTCCTGGGCCCTGGCTATAACCACTGGGTCAGCACTGTGTTGGAGCAATAGGAAAAGTAAAAGCACATGGAGATGTGGTTAACTCTTAACTGCTTTCTGAAATGGCCTAGCAAGGCACTCAGTCAAGGGCAATTCGGGATGTCTAAGACGACTCAAAGAACCTAAAAAATTGACACTACACACCTGCGTTTTGCACACATGCTCTTTTGTTGGATTTAAGATTTAATTTTTTTTCATTTACTTTTCCTCAATAATTTCATTGCAATCATCAACACAGAACTTTATCATCAAAGAACATTATATTCTGTTCCTTTAGTTGGTAAAACAGAGCTTTATAATCTCTGCTGATCAAAATGCCATGAAAAGCCAATGTTGTCTTTCATCAGTTACATCTACTCAATTGAGATTCCTTCTCAAATAGACTAATTCAGAATAAGTTTGACCTCTTTTTATATACTGATATCAAAGCCCAAGGAAATTTGAACCAAAGTTTTATCAATTTTCCTGATTTGTGAATTGCTATTACACTAGATCTCTGTCCTATTTGCATAATCTGTGTCAGGGGATGGTAGTGTCTGAAATGCCAATTCTAAACATCTGGGATCTTCTTGTAAATATTAATCTGGAGACAGAAACATTTTGCATGCCAGCACCTAACATTCAGGAGTGCAGGATATCATTTTGTGATCATTCCTGTTGAAATTGATGTTTAGAGTTGCTTGGAAATGGTGAAGTACACAGATAATGGAAAGAACTCAGTCATGGTAAGACAAATCTGTCAGCTATTTATAACTTTAAAAATGCTCTGCTGGCTGAAAAGGAAAACATTGTCGGGCTACAGGGAAAGGCAGGGGAGTGACATTAGGTGAATTGCTCCTTCAGAGGGCCAGCACAGACATGATGGACTGAATTGCTTCCTGTATTATAACCATTCTATGATTCTATGATTTGAGTTTCCTGAAGCCTTTGTGACTAATTGCTGCAATGTGTCCTTGGCTCCAATGACATTGCCGTCACCAGTGGGTTTTCAAGTGGGAATTTCCCAATCTAAAATGTTTGGAAGAGAAGGAAGGTCAATGCAGGAAGGCCAGCAGGCCAGACTTAATGAGGAGGACCTATGCACGCCTGACAGTATCTACAACTGCAGAGTGCACCTCATTTTGTCAGATGATTAGTGCACAGAGAGGCTTTCTAATCCCAATGGAAGCAGAAATAATAGATCAAATGGCACCACTAAGGCATTTGAAACCTAACTGACCATAACATTGGATGCTTCTTCACAATCACTGATGCATGAGCTTGTGATATGCTACAAGATTATCTGCAGTTAGCATGCATCATAAAACTATTGCATCCAATGAGAGCAATGAAACCTGCACCTAGCTCCTTATAGTCATGCTGCAATGCTGACATATTGGGACAGTGTTTAAAAACAGCAAAGAGGCCCATTGTCATTGCAAGCACCTCATGCTGCACCATCTGCTCTTCAAAGATCATCAAATAATTGTCTAGATTCTTTGACATTTATTTCTGTTGGTTCTTCTTTTTCCTCTCCCCTTTAGCTTTGCCAATGGCTGTCAATGAGTTGAATACCTTTCTAAATCTTTCCTGAGTTGGAAGCATTTCTTGCATCTGTGCTGAGACTTCCCTTTAATTGTGTGTATTCCTTTAAATTTCATCTACATACCATTTTCTACTCCCATTAATCGTGTGGTCCCTGGCCATATCAAATCAATTGCTAAAATTGTGCATAATTATGATAATAAACTGAGCTCAGAAACCAAAGTGTGAACGTACTGCACTTCAGGTCGGCACAGCATTTACTGTAATCCTTTTGCTACAAATTGTACCATTAACAGAAAATTTAACTTTGGATCTGTCCTTTTAACAAATTTATAATTGATTTGGCCAGAAGCCGTGACCACATTAGTTCTTCCTTGATGTTGACTGCATCATTGAGCAGCTCATTCAGCTGTATAGGATGCAGTACTTAAAGGAATAACAAAAATAAATCCAGAGCATTACTTTCAGAAACAACAGGGCAGGACTGCAGGGCATATGTTTATGCTTGCGAAGTTTAGGACTGACATTAGGGAGCATGAACAGCTGAAAACATTACCAGCAAGGATGGTTAATGCTGAGACAAAATCATGCAATGTGGCTATAGTAGGGCCAATATTTTAATCTTATAATAAGGATTCCCAGTCATGCACACCATTAAATTTAAATTGAAATACAGCTGTTTGTCAATCACATAAGGGGAATTTGAACCTCCAGAATTGGTGCCGAGTTGGGTGTGGTCATGGGGTAATGTTTCTTGACTTTGAATGTGAGTGCAACCCACCTCCAATGCGCCTACTTCTGGGTTTAACATAGATGTTTGTTCATGCTGATGAGCTGAACTAAGGGATTTTCTAATTGGATATACATGGGTATTTATTGGCACAATTAACATCCACAGAAAGCTTTAATGAGGTATTCTTAAAAAGTTTTTAATTTGGCTTCAAATTTTATTTCCTGTAAGTCGGGGAGCTGACCAGAGAAATTAAGGCAATTGTAAGCAACAGTTGAGGTGGGTATTTAAACTTATAATTATCCCATCTGAATAGAGATCACTTATTGCTCAGTTCTCTCTGGCATGCACAAGAGGACCAATGAGGATACAGATCTTATCAACCTTAGAGGATTTCAAGCTGACAGGCTCAGGATGGGAAGGGTTTTGGCCAGGATTGCCAGCACATCAGACGAGGAAGATACTGCCATCCATGGCAGTGCCAACAAGCTATGGTGGGATCAGCAAACACATAGGAGTGAGGTCCCTATGTAGAAGAGAAAAAAGGGCTCATCACTCATCATTGAATGAGGAAGACATAGAGAATGGAGAGCTAAGGAGAGGAGGAAGATGAAGATAGGCACCCATCACCAGGCCAGCTGCTATTGCCCAGATTACCAGGGATGTCCTAATGTTGCATTGTCTCACCTAGTGTGAAACAGAACAAATGAAATTCCACACTCCATTCCCACCACCATCACCATGCCATGCCCTCCACCCCCCTGCTGCCTTGGCACTAAATCATTTGTCAACAACCACTCATGCATCTAATGGGGTCCAGAATATATTGGCAATCACCATGACCCAAATGAAAGGACGAGTTGACCCTCTGGATGCAATAATGAAGAGGGTGTGAACATGGCAAATATCATTAAATCTCATGTGGAATTGTAAAAAAAAAGTAAACCCTAACAACATAACATTTTGTCTAACATCCATGTGCATACACTTGGAAAATTACAACTTCTTCCCCTATGCTTCAAACTCTTTTAATGGTGCATCCTTTATGACTTTAGCAGAGGTTTAGATGGTCTTCACAGACCCCGGCAAGCTGAGATGTTTTTGACTTGTTCCCTCTGTGCTTTGGAGCCCCTGAGATATAAGCAAAGTTGACTTCACCTGCACCTGTGACATGAGGCGGCATTCAAGATACCGGCTGGGGTGGGCAGTGGCTGAGAAGTGGGAACATTTTGAGTGGAGTTCCCATTTTCATGCTCATTTTCACCATTATCCGTCTCCTAGGCCAATGCTACACTGATACCACTCTGCTGCGGGCTAGATAGGTGAAAATCAGTGACGTGTTGTAAGGCTGTGGATAAGGCATCTGCCATCCATTTATACATTGCAGAGAAGTTGGTATCTAAAGTTTGCACCTCTGTGATCATGGCCTGCTTGAAAATTCATGCAGGTGACTCATTCTCCAATGAACTACATTCTCACACTTCCCTGTGTCATCAATACACTGCTGATTCTCTATTGCGGAGAGTGTGAGTTGTATGTCAGTCAGTACCTGGCTGTTGCACCTCTATCATTCTCCCTGTCAATGTCCAGCATCTGTGTCCAGCTGAGCAGAGCTCGGGGAGGATTATGATTCCTCGCATCCTTGAGTGGACTCGCCACATCTGCTGGCCTACAACTGTGTTCGCGAGAGGGGTGCTGGGCAGCTCGGTCTCACTCCAGCTACCCCTTCCCCTCAAGGAGTCAGCCAGGGGCCCGCGGGCACCCATAGGAAGGACAATCAGCAGGTACACACTCTGGGTCCATTCACCCAGGTGACTCCGGGAGTGACTGGCCCATCCGAACCCTCCTCTTCCCGTGACCTCAGCAGCTCCAGCTTCACAGGACGAAGAGGGTGCCACTGCCAACAGCAGGACCCTGAAAACAGTCCAGGGCTCTCCAAGCCTCAGCCCTCCAGAGGATGCCCACTTAAGTCACCACAGAGAGGGCGTTGCAGTCAGCAGGCTGTCTCCACCTCCACTGTGGATGTCTGAGGAGCGCTAAGACGTAAAGGCAGGGTTAGGAAAGTTAAGGACAATTAACTTTTTTGAGTCAACCAAATAAACTAAATTAACAAAATCAGGGACAAAGTAAAAGCAGCCTTTTAATTAGGGAGGCTGCAAAAACAAAGACAAATTTTAAAGGAAACTTACAAACATCAAATCAAAATATGATTAAGGGTGTCGATAAAACACCTCGTCCCCGCGATGCCCACCGAGCACAGTTGAGTTGGATAACCCCCTCGATCACCTGTGCACGGGTGTTAATCACTTGAACATACTGTTCACTATTGTCAATAAACTCTCAAGAATGTCTCCCTGCCTATGGCTCCTTGTTCTGATGAGCAATGTTCTTGTCACTCAGATGTGAAACCTTTCTGCACAAGATAAAGGCAGGTGTCTCTTCCCTGTGCTTTGTGCAGCCTTCAGACCACAGTGATGGTCCGGCCTTACACTCCCTGGACACATTGCTGATGCCTGCACCTTGGCGGTGCTGATGATTGCTACCAGAACGTAATGGGCAGGCACCACAGAGTTCCCTCATTCTCTCTGTGGGCTCTCAGTACCTTTAAGGTGGGGCTGAATGGGGGATCACACCAGCATCTGTGACCATTGTGCACCAGCCCCTGAAGGGCTGAGGTGCTGAAGGTGGACAAAGCATCAGATGCTTCTAAAGTCTCTTGGCTCCATCTCTATGAAATGACCCTGATCACGGAGCGCAAGCGAGCTGCCCTCAGCCAGACAGGAGTCAGACATTCTCAGAGGCAATGTGAAGATCTGTGGAGTGTCCTCACTGCATGTTGTCATCATCCTCCTGCAATCGAGTGACTATTAGGGCCTTCACTGTGTCTCCATGACAGGAGCATTCTCACAGAGAGTATTTGCACTGCCATAAGCCAGACTGGAGTCAAACGTTCACAAATGCATTGTGAGGATCTATGGGGTCACCTCACTGCATGTCGTCATCATCCTCCACAAATCTAGCAGCTATGAGGGCCTCCCGAGCAAGCCTGCCTCATCTAGCCAGTGCGAGGGACTCATCCCGTCAGCGTTGCCTCCAAGCACCTCTCCACCCTCATCTCCATTGGCATTCTCCTCGTTGGAGGAGACCATAAGACCATAGACCATAAGACATAGGAGCAGAAATTATGCCATTCGGCCCATCGAGTCTGCTCCGCCATTCAATCATGGCTGATAAGTTTCTCAACCCCATTCTCCCGCCTTCTCCCCATAACCTTTGATCCCCTTACCAATCAAGAACCTATCTATCTCGGTCTTAAATACACTCAATGACCTGGCCTCCACAGCCTTCTGTGGCAATGAATTCCATAGATTCACCACTCTCTGGCTAACGAAGTTTCTCCTCATCTCTGTTCTAAAAGGTCTTCCCTTTACTCTGAGGCTGTGCCCTCGGGTCCTAGTCTCTTCTACTAATGGAAACATCTTCCCCACGTCCACTCTATCCAGGCCTTTCAGTATTCTATAAGGTTCAATCAGATCCCCCCTCATCCTTCTAAACTCCATCGAGTATAGACCCAGAGTCCTCAAACGTTCCTCATATGTTAAGCCTTTCATTCCTGGGATCGTTCTCGTGAACCTCCTCTGGACCCTCTCCAGGGCCAGCACATCCTTCCTGAGATACGGGGCCCAAAATTGCTCACAATATTCTAAATGTGGTCTGACCAGAGCCTTATAAAGCCTCAGCAGCACATCCCTGCTTTTATATTCCAGTCCTCTTGAAATAAATGCCAACATTGCATTTGCCTTCCTAACCACTGGCTCAACCTGCAAGTTAACCTTAAGAGAATCCTGGACTCGGACTCCCAAGTCCCTTTGCACTCCAGATTTCTGAATTCTCTCCCCATTTAGAAAATAGTCTATGCCTCTATTCTGCTTACCAAAGTGCATGACCTCACAGACATGCAGCTCCTCCGTCTCCTCCTCAGTCAGCCGGTCTCCCTGTTGGAGCGCCAGGTTGTAAAGGGCACAGCAGATGATGACTATGTGTGACACCCTCTGTGGGCTGTATTGCAGGGCTCCACCAGACCGATCCAAGCACCGGAATCTCATCTTCAGCATCCCAAAGTCTGCTCCACGAAGTTGCGAGCTGCAGCATGAGCCTCATTATAATGTCGCTCTGCTGCAGTCTGAGGCCACTGCACGGGTGTCATCAGCCACAACCTCTATGGGTAGCCCTTGTCCCCGAGGAGCCATCCCTGCAGCTTCTGTGGTCCCTGGAGACTCCAGGGATCTGAGACCGATTGAGGATGTAGGCATCATGCACACTCCCTGGAAACCTTGCGCACACCTGCAGGATGCGTTTCTGGTGGTCGCAGACCAGCTGCACATTCAGTGAGTGGAATCCCTTGTGGTTGCTGTAGTTCACTGTGTATAGTGACAGAGACCTGAGCGCCACATGGGTGCAGTCGATCACACCCTGCCCCTGTGGGAATCCCGAGGAGAGAATCCAATGGCCCTTGCATCCTGGCTGTCCCGGTCCCGGGCAAAATGCACAAAGTTGTGTGCCCTTAAGAAGATGGCATCCATGACCTCATGGATGCATTTGTGGGTGGCTTGTGATATCCCACAGACATCACGCGCGGAGCCCTGAAAGGAGCCACTGGCATAGAAATTGAGCGCCACGGTCACATTCACAGCCACTGACACTGGATGCCCTCCATGTCCCCTTGGTAGTAAGTCCTGCAGTAAGTGGCAGATGTGAGCGAGCAGGTCCCTAGACATGTGCAGTCGTTGGCGACACTGGTTCTCAGTCATCTGCAGGAATGACAGGCGGTCTCTATAGACCCTGGGTGGCGCTTGGCTCCAAACAGCCCCGGCTCACTGTCACTCCTGGGCAGCATGTGCGGGAACCCCAGTTGCCCCTTCTTCCTGAGGGCGCTGCTCCTGCCTTTGCATGGCCAGGAGCCCCAGTCACTCTCTCCTCTGTCTTCTTTGCCCAGCCTAGGCCATCAGACGTACAGCTAGGTCACCAGGATCCATGATCCTGATGTGGTTCTCCTGCAGCATAAAAGAGAGAGAGAGAGACGTGGTTATCATGAGTGAACCTAGCACCTTTCCTGACCCTGTGCGACTGCCCCTCAATGCTTCCCGGAGAGTGCTGGCCACCCCCTGGACGGCCACAGATGAGTGTGCTGCATGGTTGCCCTGTCAGCCTGAGACTTGGGGGAAACGGACCCTAACTGTGTTGCTGAGATTGCAAGGACCTGTGAGCACCTCCAGCAGTAACTGCTACATGTCCAGTGTTGGCGAGGAGACTGTACAACGTGTGCAGTCCAACTGCTCCTCAGTCCAGTAAAGTGGTCGCGGACCCACAGTCCGTGCTGGAGGTGGGGAGGGATGGGCGGGTAAGGTTTGGAGCTCTTGATGGCCCTTTGGTGCGTCCGCGTTGCCTGTATGGGCGGGCAGGCTAGGAGCCTGACTCCAAACATGTCACTGTGGCTGTGCCTGATCTGTCTCAGTTAAAGAGGAATGGTCAGTTTTTATACAGGTTTTCCTAATGTGTGGCCACTTCTCTCGCCTACCCAGCTCCCCCACCTCGATTTCTTCTGTGCAGGATCCAACACCAGGGTAGCAGCTGCCCCTGCTCCCCCCCCCTCCATACACCCTGACAACAGTTGCCTCTGGACACCGCCCTCCTGAAAACAGTCGTCTCCGAGGCAGGGCGGCACTTCACCCAGACCCCCCCCCACCCAACCGGTGACCCTGAAGCCTGCAAAGGAACAGGCGACTCTGGCGAGCTTTGGAAAACGATACTGTTCACTCACCTCAGTTCACCCAAAGTGAAGGCCGCCAAGTGCACGTTGCCTGTGTGCAGCTGTGAAACACATCACTGTGCTTTCCCGCCAATGTGGAGGGACAATCCGCCGGGGCCCAAAAGCCTGGCAGGATGGCCTTTTAATGATAAGCTGCTGTATTCAAATGAGCTCCCCGACAACTGTTGGCGAGAAACGCGGCCCGCTGTCGGAGAGCTGAGCGAACGATCGTGACCTGCCTTCCCACCGTCATAAAACTGATCACTCCATATTATCAGCATATGCCACCTATCATGCCCGCTGCCAGCGGGCACGGAAATTTCTGCCATAATCTTCACAATTACCGTATTTCGTCATCATATAGTTCAATCAATGATGAAGTGAAGTCAGCATTTGTGCATCAGATATTTGTAAATCTATCACCAGCTGTCTGTGAGGACCCATCTCCACCTCCAACTGAGGGGGATGCAGATGTGCCATTTCTTTCCTTCTCTGCGTTTGTGAGCTGGACTATTTGTGACAGTTCTGACAGCCTCCTTTGTGTTTTATGCTCTCTTCTACAAGGGGCAAGAAACAGGTCTCAAAGTGAATGAAGGTGAGATATTCACTCAACGGATGCAGTGCATTCAGTGAGGGTGACTTTTATCAGATATTGCAGAAGGATGGGGTGAGTGTCAATGGTGGGTAAATGAAGAGGTGATGAAGTGCACCGGAAGTGAAGGTTGGATGCTGCTGGAAATTGAGTGGGCCAGAGGAGTAATATGATTGAGAACTTAGCAAGTCAATGTGAAAATCAGGTGGAACTTAAAGCACAGAAAGTATTTGAATCAGCAAATGGGCTCACTTCTCCTGACCTAGTTATGTCTTTAAACTGCTTTCTACTCTGCATTCAGGAGCACAACGCTCCTGCTGTTCACCTCCCCAATTACTTCCAACTATGCCTTCTTGGTGACAGCACCACATTTCTTCCCCCATTACTGAGAGGAAAAATATGCCCCTCCTCCTCCTGGTGCCACCCAGCATCAATTCTAATGAGGAGTTATTGAATCTGGGTGCTTTCCCTTGCTGTATTGTCAGCATACATCCTGAAAACCTCCAGTTTCCATTTGTAACTATCTCTTTAAATATAACAAAAGCTAATGATTGCATCGTGAGCGTATACACCAGAAACTCAGAAATCAAAATTAATTGGTATAATTAAGTCGAGGTCTCAGGTTATGATCTTCTCAGTTGACTTCCTGGTTTCCTCGCGCAATTTGAGCACCAAACCTCTCCCCCCAGCCACAACAGCAGGGAAGCCACCTTCAATTAGGGCCATTATAATTATGCTTTTTCTTTCAAAGTTACCCAACACTAACTTGAAAAATTCACTCATTCTCTGTATGCGCTGCAAGTCAGGCAGGCTCAAGAACTTGTCTCAAGGGTCAACAAAAATGGTTCCCACTTTTAATGTCAGGACAAAGTAAGACAGTCCCACTGCTCTCTCCTAACATAAAAGAAATAGCCATTGCTGTCACTGCACTTGTAGCCAATCATATTGAGAGTAGGTTGCAGTTTAACAAAGGATGGTTAACTATCCATGGCAGTCAGCAGGTACTGGACACAGATCAGAAGCTGCAGGATAACTGCAGCTTGATATTGCCATTGAATCAATCAGTTCCTCACAATGAGAACAGAAGGGGATCTACTCTTTTTTATTTGCAAACTTTCAATACCTCCAGGATTTGTTTGGAATAAAAAAATCAAAGGCATGCTGTTGGAAGGATATCCTTAGAAGTATGATAACACTCGGCTGCATAATTTAGATTCCTTTTGTATAGAAGCTCAAGGCAGTATTGATATATTATTCCAAAAGATGATTTTTTTTTGACCTTGCTTTAGAAATCATTTGCAAAGGGTATGGTCAATAGATATATACTGAAATAAAACTCAGTGTCAAGCAAGGCATATCCTATACCAATTAAAATGGCTTATGCAGTCTGACTCATGCTGCCAGCATTGTCAAAAGATGAGCACTTGTTTAAATCTAATTTGGCAATAGCCTGGGATAATTTTCTTCTGCTCAAAATTATTTTTACATCCGACTACTTCATTTGGAAACTAAGCCCTTGCTAAATTGGGCTTGGTGCCTCCAGGAGATTTAACTTCCCCATATTGATCGCAACATAGACTCAAATCATTTTGTCAGGCCTACTTTTCATATGTAACTAAATTAAAAGAATGAAAAAAATAATGAGCTAATTCCTTTATCCTGCATTCCCAGTGAGGGAGTTGCACTTGAGTGAGTGGGATTTGGAGGTGCATTATAACCTCACATCCGAAACCTGTAACCCTGTGATGACAGCTCACTGTTAAGAGCACAAGCTTGTAGAACATACTCTGTGGAAACAACTCAGCCAGTGAATTAGGTAAATCACCTAAAGAGTGCAATATGTTCGGAAGAGAAGACTGAAATTCAGGGTCCTTTGGTATTTTTTATGAAGTAAATGTTTAATTGCATTTTGTGATGCACTGCAACCTTTGTGTACATTCAGAGCAACTGGAAACTAATGAAAATATTATGATCCTTAAGATCAATAGTGTTAGCTTGGCTTAGTTGTTAATACTCTTGCCTCTGAAGGTTTGTAGAGTCAACAACTCCAAAACATAAGTGCATCATCTGGATTGCTCTTTTTTTAAGATATTGAAGGCAGTGCTGCATAGTGGAGATGTTGTCCTTTGGTTGTGAGAGTTCAGCTGAATGTTAAAGTTTCTATGACTGTCTGAAGAAGGCCGGGTGTTGAGGCCAATATTTCTTCTTTAAACAATATCAGTAGACAAAGCTATGTGCAAAATGATTACTACGTTTGCTTACATTACAACAGCTACAGTATTTCAAAATAGTTTGTGTGGGCAGTACTTTGAGATATTTCTGAGAGACACACTGGTGTGATATAAGTGCAAGCATTTCTTTCCTGATCCTATAATTTAGCAGGATGAGCTAATGAAAATCATTCTTTATGAACTAGTTTAATTTCCTCATCGTGCACATGGGCAGAAAATTAATCGACTAATGGTTATTGAAGTCACCAAGCAAAATGAGGTTCAGACTCATGTCCAAAACTGACAGGAATATTTACCCTGAGTGGGTTTCGGGCACCAGGAGGTCACCATTAGTGACCCGAGGGAATGGTCCCTGACATAATATAATTGTTTGAGCAATGTTCCCTGAGGTGACTCTTCAGGTAAAGAGAAACCCAAGCTTTCATGTGGGGGTTGGAAGACTGCTCCTGCTCCTCCTTGACTCTCAAGGAAATCTTAAAAAAAGAACTATTGGGCCTTTTGTGGCCATTATCCTGTCTGCTGCCAAGTTTTGCTAGAGGCTACTGCACTAGGTATCATAACTGAGTTAATATCACACCAGTGTCTCTAATACATCATTGGGCCATGTCATTAAACATTAATGAGGCACCTGCCAGCCTGCAGTGGGCATCTTCTCCATGATCCGAATTGGCAGGGTGAAAATGGCAGTGTCGCAAAGACACCAGGAATACAGTAAGAGACACCTGGCTGCTCTTTTATCCCACTGCCCACATTATTCCCACTGACTGAGCAGGGTTAAAATCATTTCAGGTGGAAGGTCACTGACCTGAAGCATTAACTCTGTTATTCTCTCCACAGATGCTGCCAAACCTGCTGAATATTTCCAGCATTTTCTGGTTTTTTAAAATTGTTTGTTTCAACAAGTTATGTTTAACTTTGTGCATGATATTGTATTCTCCATTGCTGTAAGCAGCTGACCGACCCATCTTTCCACCTGATATGTATGTTCTATGGAGTGAAGGGAAGTGTTCTTATGAAACTCTAGGATGTTGGCAATGTTTTATTTCTTATTTTGGGTGATGAGTTGAATTTGACTGGAATGGGAGGAGTCGCAATAGCAATCTGGATAAGAATCAAGAATTGGGTGGGACAAGGCCTGGGGCTGTGTTTAATTTAGTGATGAACAAACCCACAGAAAATATTAAAGAAAGAGAAATAATTGAAAAAAATTGACTTCTAAATCAAGGATAAAAATCAGGTTGTGGTGTCTTGTTTAAATATTAGAAATTTCTGGATAATCAATTCAAAAATCAGACTATCCAATCTAAACCTAGCCAGGTACAGAGAGGGGAAAGGCAGGGTCATGATTTGGAATCTGAATCTAAATTTAACCTGAAATCTAAATTTATCCAGACAATGAACCCCCAGCAGATAGTAATTGCCGATGCCAGTCCATTTGGAAATAAATGGAACACTACATCTTCCATGTGATTGATTCACAGCAGAAAGTCGCAACAAATGAAGCAAATACTATCTTAGCCAAGTATATTGAATTGCAGGTGTTGTGTTTTTGTATACCTGAGCTAATAAAAAGACGTCAACATGACAACTTATTGACTTCTCTGCTAGACCATGTTTTTTGAGTTCTGACTCAATCCAGTTGAAAGATAACATTTTTATAATTGCCATGCATACCAAAAAAGTCTCCTGTTAATTTCATTGGCAAGAATAAGACAGAGGGAGAGAGTCAGCTCTATTGTAGCTTATGTGTCATCCTTTCAACAGAATTAGAGTCAAAGTTTTATCTAATCATATATAATTAATTTGGAAAATTACCAGATGAGTGACACTTGGCAAAATAAATACCAAAGCCATCATGGTGTATAAAAAAAATCATCAGGCATAAATGAAGCCTGCCGTTCCTGCAGATGTCTGAGAACCAGTGTTGTCGATGACTGCACATGTCTAGGGACCTGGTGGCTCACATCTGCCACTTATTGTAGGAATTGGCGCCAAGGGGACACGGAGGGCATCCAGTGCCAGTGGCTGTGAAAGTGACCGCGGTGCTCAATTTCTATGCCAGTGGCTCCTTTCAGGGTTCCACAGGTGACCTCTGTGGGACTTCACAATCTGCCATCCACAAATGCATCCATGTGGTCACGGATGCCATCTTCTCCATGGCACACAGCATTGTGCATTTTGCCCGGGACTGGGACAGCCAGGATGCAAGGGCCATTGGATTCGCCCTGATCTCGGGATTCCCACAGGTGCAGGGGCGATTGACTGCACAAATGTGGTGCTCAGGTCTCCGTCGCTTTACTCGGTGGACTTCATCAACCGTAAGGGCTTCCACTCATCGAATGTGCAGCTGGTATGCAACCAACAGAAACGCATCCTGGAAGTGTGTGCATGGATTCCAGGGAGTGTGCACAACGCCTACGTCCTGAGTCGCTCGCAGATCCCTACAGTCTTTCAGGTCAACAGAGACTGCAGGGTTGGTTCCTTGGGGACAAGAGCTACCCACAGAGACCATGACTGATGACACCCATGCGGTGGCCTCAGGCTGCAACAGAGCGACGTTATAATGAGGCTCATGCAGCAACTCGCAACTTGGTGGAGCAGATCATTGGGATGTTAAAGATGAGGTTCCAGTGCCTGGACCGGTCTGGTGGAGCCCTACAACACAGTCCACAGAGGGTGTCATGCATCATCATTGTCTGCTGCAACCTTTACAGTCTGGCGCTACAACGGGTTGAGGAGCTGGCTAAGGAGTAGATGGAGGAGCTGGAGGTCTCCTTGAATGAGGAGGTTGCTGACGGGGATGAGGGTGAGGGGGTCCATGGTGGTGACGATGATGGGGATGAGGCTCTCGCACTAGCTAGATGAGGCAGGCGCGCTCGGGAGGCCCTTATAGCTGCCAGGTTTGTGGAGAATAATGGCGATATGCAGTGATGTATCCCCATAAATCTTCACATCGCAGTTGTGAATGTTTGACTCCAGTCTGGCTTATGGCAGCACCAATACCCTCAGTGAGAATGCTCCTATCATGAAGATTCAGTGCTGGACCTAATAGTTTCTCAATCACAGGAGGATGATGACAATATGCATTGAGGACACTCCATAGATCTTCACATAGCCTCGGAGAATGTCTGACTCCTGTCTGGCTGAGCGCAGTTCGCTTATGCTCCATGATCAGAGCCATCTCAGAGACTCAGCCATGAAACTTTAGATGCATCTGATGCTGTGTCCACCCTTACCACCTCAGCCCTTCAGGAGCTGGTGCACAGCATCACTGGTCGCAGATGCTGGTGTGATGGGGGCCAGCCCCACCTTAAAGGTGCTGAGAGCGCACAGAGAGAATAAAAGAACTCTGTGGCACCTGCCTACGACATTCTGGCAGCAATGACCAGCATCGCCGAGGTGCAGGCATCAGTAATGTGTCCAGGGAGTGCGAGGCTGGGCCATCACTGTGGTCTGAAGGCTGCACAGAGCACAGGGAAGAGGTCTTGGCTGAGACACCTGCCTTTATCTTGTGCAGAAAAGTATTAATTTTTAGTGACAAGAACACTACTCATCAGAACAAAGAGCCACAGACAGGGGGACATTCTTAGGAATTTATTGACAATAGTGAACATCAAATACAAGTGATCAACACCTGTGCCCAGGCTGTGCAACTACTTTTACTTAACTTTCCTAACCCTGCCGCTATGTCTTGGTGCTCCCCGGACATCCACAGGAGACAACCTGCTGTCTGTGACACTGTGTCTGTGATGGCTTTGGTGGGCGTCCTCTGGAGGGCTGAGATTTGGAGTGCCCCAGCCTGCTTTTGGGGTCCTGCAGTGTGGCAGTAGCACCTTCCTTGGCCTGTGAAGCTGGAGCTGCTGAGGTCACAGGAAGAGATCGGATGGACCGGTCACTCCCAGCGTCTCCTGGGTGGAAGGATGCACCTGCTGATCCCCCTCCCTATGGGTGCCCAAGGGCCCCTGGCTGACTCCATGAGCGGAAGGAGTAGCTGGAGTGAAATCGAGCTGCCCAGCACCTCTCTCGCATACACACTGTTGGAGGCCAATTATGGCATCAGCAATGGAGTTAAGCCTGCACGGCAGTGCAGGACTGATGGCTTGGACCAAGGTCTCCATGGTGGCTGCCACCCTGCCAGTGTTGACCTTGGTGCGTTGCAATGCCAGCGCTATCACCCTGAAGATGGAAGGACTCCCCCATTGTGCCTTGCAATCTGAGGAGTGCAGTGGACATCCCTTCCTGATGTTCCTGAGCTTGCCTTTGCAGCTCCAGCAACTGTGACATGACCGAGTCCAGAGGCTCATCATTTTCTCAGACGCAGCAACGTTCTTCCCAACAGCAGTCCTCCGAGTGCCGTGGACCTGTAAAGTCCCTGCCACTGCCTGCTGTGGATCAGAAAGTGTGATGTGCTCACTGGATTGTGTGATCCCAGAGCTATCCTAAAGCTAGGTCCCAACGAGGTATGCATCTCTGCACTGGTGGAGGGTGTGGGTGAGCACTGTGATGGGACTTCAGGGAGGGCGCCTCCAGATTCCTCTTCAGAGGTTTCTTCGGGGCTTGATTGGAGGCCCTGGGTCATGGGCTCTGTCGGCTGTTTGGCATATGTGCCTGCGAAAGCAAGGGGAGATAATTAGCGCATGGCAGTGGCCAATGAAAGAGGACACATTGCTCACGGCATGGTTGTCTGATAGATGTTGCACTGCTGGATCCTCACCTTGTAGAGCAGCGCTGACCTCACCTTCAGTACAGGACCGGTCCTGGTCATCGCCGGCCAGCTGGATGCCTCTGCTTTCGAATTCTGTCAGAATTTTGATCTCCGGCATCCCTCCACCTGTCTGTGACCTTTCCCTCCTGTTATGAGCCAGTTTGTCCTGCATGGATAGAGATAGGGAGAATGTATCAGGACGCCTGCCGGGCCAGATGATAAGTATGTTTGGCCTGTGTGGGTGGTGAGTGGTCCCATGGATGGGATGAGGACAATGATGGTGTGTGTGAAAGAGTGAATAGTGATATCCCTTGAACTGGCAGTGAGTGAGGGCCCTGTGGATGTATGATGTGTTTGTGAGTGTGTGAGTTGGGAGTGATGAAAAGAGTGACTTACCCTGGCAGAACGGAGGATATCATTCATCCTTTTGCAACACTGGGTGGCTGTACTCCTCTGCTGGGTATATGCGCTGACCACCACTACCACCACCTCCCAAGCTGGGTTGGTGACTTTTCTGCCCATCCTGCGGGATAGGGTACATCCCGGACGGGCGCCATGGCATCCAGCATTCACTCGAGGGACTGTTGTTGAAGCGTGGGTCTGCAGTCTTTTTGCCTTTGCTGGCCATGTCTCCTTGGCAGTGGTGGTGAGCTGGTGACGACGAGCACTTTGCTGGTGGCTGCCTTTTAAAGATGGCAGCCGGTGTGATGCAACAGTGGGGTAATGGCGAGCGGGCGAATCAGTGCCCGCCTGCCGTGGAAATGGCATGTTTCACGGGAGTGAATAAATAATGAAGTGGGCTCGGGCGATATGGCATGAAAACCTGTCATTTTTGTCAGCAGGTTGGACTCCATTTTACCTGCCCACTATCGCAATTTGTGCAATTCTGGGAAAATTCCAACCTTCACCTTGTTCCATTGGGATATCCCTCAATGTTTCACTGTTATATTGTTAGGAAATGAGGTAGTTTAAATAAGTTATATTTGCATCTGTGGGTGTTAGGAATGAGCTTTAGCTTTAAAGTTTAAGTTTGATTTGTATTTCTTTATCTATGTGTTAAGAAAGATCAAATAGAATTTTAGTTACACTTTAAAAAGGTGCTTGCATTTCTAATGAGAGTTTATGACTTAAGAAGTTAAGCAAACAAGAGCAGAATAATTGGTCTGTGGCCTAGCAACAGGGGGCCAGAGATGCAGGTCCCTCCCACAGACAGATACAGAAAAACAAAAGAAACAACAGTTTTAAGCTCAGTTTGAAGCCAGGATCCCAGAGAAATGGGACCTTGGGAGAAGGAGCTGCAGATTTCCCAAAATAACCAAAAGGTCCCAAGGCCAAAGGAGACAGAAATATGAGAAAGTCTCAAGCAGGTCTTCTAGTCAAAGGAAGGACAGGAACCTGAAAAAGGCTCAGTTAAATGAAGCTAAGAGTGAGGGGCAGAGAGAAAGGCTCCAAGCTTCAGATTTAAAGAGATAAATGCTACAGAAAGCAGATTTAAAGTGAGAAC
Source organism: Cetorhinus maximus (assembly GCF_964194155.1). Lineage (NCBI taxonomy): Eukaryota > Metazoa > Chordata > Chondrichthyes > Lamniformes > Cetorhinidae > Cetorhinus > Cetorhinus maximus. The sequence continues at coordinate 90,905,475 of NC_135887.1, forward strand.
AGCTTGCAAGAGGAAAGAAGGTCCAAAGTGATAACTGAAGGCCTGTAACTCTTTGCTATGGGCAGGTGAAGCAGTGGTGTACTGTTGACAGCTGAGCCAGTGAGAGAGAGTATGCATGGAAGACAGCTTGAATGAAGGGAAGAGGAACATAGGAAGGAGAGTTCGAAACCTTGGAGGTGAACCCTTGTAAAGGTGGTCTGACAGAAAATGTTGGTTTGGGAAAAGATTCCAAGATGAGGTCTTGGAGAGTGTAAATTGGAAACCCTTGTGTGAAAGACAGAGTTCAGTGAGACCAGTTGGCTCACGGTGTGACAAGCGTCTGGGGGGAGTTGAGGAGAGATCCATAGCATCTGGTTGAGGTGGCATCTGTCACTTGGTTTCAGAGCGTGATGTGTCTGACCACAGCGTGCCTATTGGTACATGGGCTGTGTACTTACTGTGAACATTAAAGTATAAGATAGCTTTTGTAACTTGAATTATCCTTACAAATCTGTTTTTACTCGCATAGGTGTAGTTGTCGGTGAAAGAGTATTGTAATATAGCTCACCTTTTCTTGTTGAATAAATGTTTTATTCTTTTGTTAAAAGTTCATCAGCTGACTCCTGTGATTATGTTCAGTAGTCACACTCCATGTTTCCAACAAACAAATTGAAAGTTGGTATCTATCAAGCTGGGTTCCACTCTGGGATGAGTCTTGTCCAGGGGTTACCTCAGCTGGGATCATAACACATTTACAGTGCCACTTGGGGTCTTTTCTACAATTATTAACTGTAATGTCAACCTTTCACTAAATTGTTCGGGCACATAACTTTAATATAGTTGTAATACTGATTTTTGCTTCACTGTTAAACAATAACTGTGGTAAATCAGAGCAAAACCGATAGTTTAACAGCTATCAGGACAGTGATCTAAGTTGAATGGACTTTCTTTCTTTATCTCTCCTTTTTCTTTCATTCTCTCTCTCTCCTTTTCACAATCTAGTCTTACTTGTGCTAGTGGAATTCTAACAGAACACAGTAAGCTCTGACTAGAGTCTTCATAGCTCTTGCTAGGCTTTCTAATCTCAGTATATTGAAATTTATTTGGGAGCATCGAGAAGGAATAGCCACACAGTGTAGAGTACAAGGACAGAGATCACTTTTTTCCCTGAAATGAAAAGACAAAAGGGAGAATTTTTGTTTCTCAGAAATTGAATTTGTAGAGTCACCTAACTAAGTGGGTCTAAGAGAGTTTGTGGGTGAATACACCATGTAATGGTGATCCTGCCAAATATAGGTAAAAAAAAACTACTTGATCCTTAATCTGTGCTGAGCTAGCAGGACAGCAGTATTGGTGCTGCAATTAACCTTGGTGTCTCCTAAATCAGTTAGCATTCCTGACTCTGATCATTACCCAGTCACTCCTGTAGGATGCTGGTTATGTTTGGATGTCAGATGAGGGAATGAATGTGCTTGGTTGAAAGCCAAAACCTACTGGACAGAATCTTATCAACCCCAAGGTGCAGCTTTGGAGATGGGGGAGCTGGGAAATTTAGAAAACTACATGTGGGGCCAGCTCCCAACGCTGTCCCACCTCTGGGCAAGGTCCCTAGGAACGGGCTTCCACCAGAATGGGCACCCTGGCTACAGAGGGGGGCAGCCAATTAGGCCAATTAAGACCCTACTTTATGGGCCATTTTTGGAACCCGCTGGGATATTTTCCTAGCATTGGACTGGCTCTCTGCTGATTTGGAGCCTGGTAGGCCAGGAGGCCATCGGGGCCTCCTCTCAATCCCTCAATCAGAGAGCCAAAATGGATGAAAAGACCACAGCTCGTAGCCACAAATGGAGGGTTTCCCCCTCCAAACTGATGGCCCTAACACCTCTGGAAGCTTCTTTATTGTAGCAGGCTTCTGAGAATGCCTCCACTTTTAGGCACTCTCACACTCCCCTTTTGACCTCAGCCTCCAAGCACCCACCTCTCCCGGTCGAGCTGCAGGCTGTCCAGTGCCGCTGGTCCTCCAATTGGGCCTCCACACTCAGGAACCCTTAACTGAACGCCGAACGTGGAGGTGACCTCTTAATCAGCTGCCACCCATAAGATTGCAGCAGGGGCAGATTGCAGGAGTGGATGGGGATAGGACAAGCAATTAGCCCCAATGCCTGAAAAATGTTCAAGTTGGTAAGATTCTGTCCACTGTCTTGGATTGAATGTGAAGAATGATAATTTGACTGAAACACAGGAGGGATATCATTGTCCCTAAAACCAGCATGAGTCAACACCTTCAGGAGAAGAAGGAAGTATTGGAAAAAGATGCATCACTTTCATTTGGCTCATGCCCATTGAAGTATTGTATATTTGTTGATCATGTTGAGTCTGAAACTCAGAGATTTGCTCGGGTCAAAAGTTGTATATTTCTGGAAGATTGGACCCAGATTGAAAAATGCAAATTAAATTCCAGTGGTTACTGGCAGAAGATGGACCCTGCCCCCTCCAAAGTAGCGCACCAGTGCAAATAACCGGACAATGCGGGGCAAAGCTGCAGTCCTGGCATTCTACCATCTACAACAGAATAACACTTGGCTTATATTAAGGCTGCAGGAAAGAGCAGTAAGTTATCTACATGACAAGAGCTTGAGTTCACAGACTTTGGCTATCTACAAATGTTATCTAAAATGTCAGCTTTGACTGAAGTAACTAGATACATTTTTTCCAGCTGCTTTGCTAAGAATGGATTCTGCAAACTGTCTTTCAGCACTTTCAGGTGGGGAGATTTTTTTTCTTCCCACTCTTCTGTCATGGAGAGTTCACTATAGTCATTCCATGGATATCCTTATGATAGAGGCAGTGTAGGACAGGAGGGAAAATAAACGACAGAGGCACAGAGGATAGAGCTACACAAAAGATGAGCAACTAGGAGATAGTTTAGGAGATAGTTCCACCAAAGTTTACAGGCCATGTCATGTTGATGTCTCAGATGAAATATGCTGAAGGAGACAAGGATTCAGTAAAGGGATACAGAAGGGACTATGTTTCTAATTGCAAAGTGACCTCCAAACATCCTCTCAAACACAAAAACAAAGGGGAGACTTCATTCACGACACTGGGCTTTGTTACAAAATGCAGTATAAGAGCAAACATCTGACAGTTCTGGCTGGAAAGGTCACTCAAGCTGTAAGCAGGTAGACTTCATGAAAGTGAATTCTATGCTCATCACATGCTGAGTTCTGAATCTGAACAGCATTGATCAATGGGAGGGTGGAGCTGATGGCATCAGTCAGATTCTGCAGATACAAAGAGATGTCACCCAAAAGCTCGCAGGAAACACTTTCTCTCGTTCTCTTCAAACAATCCATCACACCTTGAAGGCTAACAATCAAAGAATTGCACAGTGAATGCACCGACTGCTTTGAAGGCCTCTCTGTCAGGGGTGTGGTTACAAAGGCTGCTGGTTTTCTCATTTGCTCTAAGTTAATACCAACTGTGTCAACTCTTCCTTGGATATTGGCATTGAGAATGAGATTGGGCTCTGCCATTCATCACAGATCCTTCAAGATGATGCTTATAGCCTCCAAGTAAGTGTGAGGCTCATCTAGCATCCTCCTGTTGGAACATTATCTGAAATATCGGAGGCTGCAAGCTCAGAACTGATGTCTGCAGAACCTTCCTTTCTTACTGTCAAATTTCACTTTCACCTCTGATTCCTCTGGCACAGTGGGGACAATGTCTGAACAAATGCCACACATGTAAGGAGTGTGTAAGGAAGCACCAGAGAAAGTAGATAGTTTATCTTGACTGTTCAGGTGAAATTGTTAAACTTTTTTCTACACTGGAAGGGAGACATAGGATTTAAGGAGACAACATTCACTAAAACAGTCATTTCTTCCAAAAAAACACATACCATGTTGTTGGCTGGTCTTCAGCCCCTGATCCCAAACATACTCCATTTCCTGTTCCATGTCTCTGTTATGGGGACGTGTAGACCTGGCTGCCTGAAGTCTGGCACTTGTTTCCTCAATCTGGCTGCCATCCTCCTCCCTTAGGTTGCCTGCTTCTTCCAATGTTGCCATATTCCTGTTTAAGCAACAACAAGCTTTATATCCTGCTGCTGTACCAGGTCTCTGTCTCCCCTCTAGTTAACTGATGGCAGAGGGAGTGTCACAACTTAAAGATAGACAGGGTAGCGGAGGGCCAGTGTTGGTGGGGAGTGTGTGGGTGGGCCCCTCTACATGTTCCAATGTGCAATAGAGCCATCTTAATTTCTCCTATTGTGGATCCATCTTCTATTGCGTTCCCTGAACTCACCCTCTCACTGCCCTTTACCCATTGCTTAGATCTTTGCTGCTTCTTTTGTTGCAGATGGCGAAATTAGTTAGTGCGGAGTATGGATTACTGTGCTGCTTCATGTGCCCCTTGGTAGACTAGAAAAGAGAGCAGAGCGAGCTTGGCTTATAGTCTCTACCATCTGTTTTTCTTTCTTTATAGATAAAATTGTGGGAGGATTTTGTGTAGTTGGTCAATGGGGATTGCTTCACATTTCTCTATCCTTGCAGTGGTGTTTTGCACTTGCAGTAGTACAATGGCAAAATATATTTTTGATTCTTGCATGCAATAACAGTGAAAAATGCATTCATTTCTTCCTCTCCCTTAAGTTTACTTAATTGGTTTCAGGAGGTGGATTTGTTTTTTTCAGTCAATGAGGCTGTTCCAGTGCTTTGCTGGAGGCTGAGATGATCTTCAATCAGTTCCAGAGGCACTGGGGTTTCTATCAGTTCATGCTGAAAAGCAAAAGTGACCATTGTGAGCTCTTTTCCAGGGACTGCAATATATTTTCCGATACTCTGTATGCTATTTATTCTCCTCACCATGGAGAGGCCATGTGTTAAATATTTAATCTTGCCTGATTGTATAAAATTTTCCAGTTTTAACAGAGCGAAAAACAGGTGTGGGGGAGGGGAGGGGTTCTTGAATTGCCAGGGATTTACTGTGCCAGATTAACACCGAGTCAATGATATCAAGTGTTTGCGCTTGAGAATCTTAATTAACCTTTAATTTTAATTGGATTATTTTCCAATGGAAGTAATATCAGTCAAAACTGGAGGGAGATTTTACACAACAGAAACCAGAGTGCACGTGCTTGGTTTAGAGATAGCAACATACAGGCAAATTAGGAGTGAAACAGATAGAAACAAATAGAATAACCCTAACTGTGTTACTCCACTAAGTGTATCAATCAGAATCCAGTGTAGACAATGGGGTTCTCGGCTGCAGGCTGGAGAGCGGGCAAGATCCCCACTTTGCCTCTTTACACGTGTCAATCAGGCACTTAACAGGCCATTAGCGGTTTTCCTTAAAATCAAGGACCCCAGAGATAAAGGTTCCACCTGCTGAGAGCTACTGGCCAATAAAAGGCCTTGGATGGAGGAGAGACGCAGGCACAGGTGAGTGATGGTGGGAAGGGGAGGGTTGTGGGAAAGGGATCGTTGGGTAGTGATGGAGAGGGTCATCAATAAAGGGCAGCAGGGGTGTGACTCTCAGCAACCCCCCAACACCCCCAACTAACCCCCCCCAACCCAGCTTTCTGGACGCCGGGTCCCTCAATCAGGCACTGACTTTGAATGAAGTGCCCCACAACCGCCCCCCCCAGCCCCACCCCTACTACCCCACCACAAATATGCCAGGGTTTGCTTATCGTGCTGCCTGCATGACGAGTGCCAGCCCCCTGCCACCTGCCACTGGGTTAATACCAGCAGCGGCAGGATAAGGACCTTAAGTGGACATCAATTTGCCGCTTAAGGGCCTCAATTGGTGGCGGGGCAAGCAGACTGCCCACGGGCGTTCCCGGCCTGGACTTCACTGGGGCGGAGGCAGGGTCCCCACCTGCCACCCTCCTGCCAGGTTAAATACCCCCTGCCACCAAACTCTCCACAGGTTAGGACACAAGATTTAGCCATCATGGTTTAGAAGCCAGTTCAAGAATATGGTGTGAAATGAAGTCACAGGTGAATGACTCACCCTCTGCGATGCCTTGACTGAGGTAAACTTGTTCTAATCAACTTTGTCAGCATCTTCCCAAAGTCTGAGTGAGTGAGTGCTCACATGGTGTGGAACTGAGCCTCATAAATCGGAAAACCCAAAACATGGTGTATTTAAAAATAAACAGTTTTGATGTAATTGTTACCTTTGTTAAAAAAAGTTCCTCACTTTTTTCTTCAACACATTAGGAATAATTTTCAATCTCTGCTGAATATGGGCTCAAAGTAGAAACGCTTGTTGCACATCCACCCACAGCCAGTGTCAGGAAACACATACCATGTTTAGGTCAGCCTTCTCGTAGATGCTGTCGAGTACCCTCAGCTCCTGCATTGTGGAGGTGTGGGTTAACGGTCAGTTCCTACACTGAACCATTCAGTAAGACTGGGAGTGCCAGTAGTGTTGTTGAGTATGGGATGGGTGGAGGAAGGCCTGGGGGTGGGGGATGTGACTGGAGTGTGTGGCTCTGTGGGGAGTTTCTGAAACTTGCAATTGGTTGGTGTAAGACCCCAGTTCTGCACTTCAAGCAGCTGACTGCTGGCAACAGGCAGATGAGCTGCCCTAGGCCCGCCTGAAAATTGTATCAAGAATGACCACCAGGTTTTTGGGTAACAAATAGGTGACCATCAGAAGGAAATTCCACTGCCCCCCCCACCCCCCCCACCCCCAACCCCACAGTGTTTCAAGCTCAAATCACTGAACCTGCACAGCCTTTAGAACTCCAAGTATATATAGTATTGGCATTAAATAATGAGGACAAATTGAAGAAACTAGGCTTGTCTGCCCTTGAGTTTAGAAGTTTGAGTGGGTGATCAGATTGATCAGGAGTGATCAGGAGACCTTTGTTTACACATGGAATAAGTAGAACGGAGTCCAGTTCTATGAAGTACTGCGTCTATAAAGTATTAAACACAGGGAATTTGGTGAGCGAGGGAATTTTGGGCAGTGAGGGAACAGGTGCTGAACTGGTATGTTAAAAATGAATGTGTGGCATAAGAGAGGGAGTGGGACTCAAGCTGAGGTTAAGAATCAATAGTTTAAACATGGTCATGGTGGTGGGAGGGGTCCCACCAGTGGGGCTGAAAGTGGGGCGTGGGAATGGAGAAACTGCTTCGACGGTCAGCAGGACTTGGCACCACATCTTGTTAGCGGCAGCCAATTAAGCAGTGCCACTTCTAGCCATGCCAGTGATGGGATTGTATGTGCAGAATGAGGGCACGTCAATGGCCATGCACCCTCAAAGTCAGATGAGGAGGGAAAAGGGGGTGCTGGGGCCAGTCAGACAGGTGGGCAGCAGGCTGAGTAGGTGGCGCTGTTGCCACATGGAGTGACCATTGCTGCTGGGGTGCCCCACATTGGTGAAAAAGAGTGCCCATCCCTGAAGCCCACTGGGAGGTGACTCTGGTTTACCTGGCAGTCACCCCATGGTGCAGAGGGCTCCACCTACCACCATCCCCCCCCCTCCCCCCCACCCCAACCCCCCACCGCCCCCCCACTGCCAAGCTCCAGAAAAACGTCAGCAGCATCAGGAAGAGGTCCTTAAATGGCCACTTAAATTGTTCAATTGGGGCCCAAGTGGACGGCAACTTTCCTGCCACTGGCAAGTTGGCATGGCAGCGGGATGATAATGGTCATGCCATCTGCTGCCTTAACACCTCAAACCCAAAGGGCTAGTAGAATTCAGCCCACTAACTAGATTTTATCAGAGGGAATCGAGACTTTTTTTAGATCATGGATAGGGAGCGGATTGCAACAGTTGCTTGCAACTCCTGTGCCATGTGGGAACTGCATTCAGAATTGTGGCAGGGTTTTTCATTCTGTCTAAGGTTACATTCAGCTGTCGGAGGATAAGGTAGAGCATTGACTGAAGTTGGAAAATGGCAGTGCTGGTGTTAAATCAGTGTTACTCACCGATTTACATCATGATCTGCCTGCTCTGCATGCTGCTGGCAGTCATTATATATGCACACAGAAACCTCTTTACCAGGATGGTAAATGGACCCTTTCATCCATCTCCGACACGCATCCCTCCACCTGGACCCCTCCTTCTGGTCTCTTACCCACTCTTGGGGGAGAATTTTTTCCCCGTTAGAGGGGCTGAGCGTGAGCGGGCATGGGCTGGCGTGCAGCCAATCACCACCCGCAATTGGCTGCATGCCGCCATTTTACGTGGACGGGCCAATTAAGGCCCAGAAGCACTGAGCGCTCCCTGCGCGGGCGGGGGGGAGTAGGCTGAGTCGGAGCCTGCGCATTTTCGCGCTCATGGCACAGAGCTGCCTCAGGTAGATTAGTTTGATTAGGAAAAATTTAAATAAAAAAAATTAATTCAGACATGTCCCCTCATGTGACAGTGTCACATGAGCTGGGACATGTCAATGAATATTAATAAAAATTTCTATTCAATTTATAAACACTTCATGAAACCTCATCCCGCCCGTGGATGAGGTCTCATGATAAATGCAAAGGCCGCCTGGGCTCTTTGCCTGCCCGCCAACCGGCGCAGCCAACTCTGGTGCGTGCGCGCTGAACAGAAGATCTGAATGACGCGCGGTGACATCAGGACACACGCCCGATGTCACCGTGCATCATTTTACGCAACGGCGAGCAGGGCCCACCTCCACACGCCGACCAGAAGATTCAGGCCTTGATCTATTCATAGAGAACTGTTGGCATGACATTGGCCATCTTAATTTCTCTGCTCCCCTCCCCTCACTAGCCTGTCTCCCTCTGAACTTGCTGCACCCCATTCTCTCAGGTCTAACCCTGACATTCCTCATCAAACCTGCTGATAAGGGTAATGATGCTGTTGCCTGGTCTTCCTCACAGAGGCTGAGCGCCAACTCTCAGACGCTTCTTCCTACCTCCCCCTGGTCAATGACCCCACCACCGAACATCAAGCCATTGTTTCCAGGATTGTCACTGGTTTCACCTCCTCTGGAGATTTTCCCTCCACAACTTGCCACCTTATTGCCTCCAAACCCCGAATAGCCTGCTTACACCTCCTTCCCAAATCCATAAACAGGATTGTCCTGGTAGACACATCATCTCAGCCTGTCCCTGCCCCACTGAACTTATTTCTTCCTACCTTGACTCTATTTTTCTGCCCTTGCCAAGTGTCTCCCCATGTACATTTGTGATTCTTCAAACGCCCTATGTCATTTCAAAAATTTACACTTTCCTGGCTCTAACTGCCTCATCTTCACCATGAACATCCAATCCCTCTGCACCTCCACCCCTCACCAGGATAGTCTGAGGGCTCTTTGCTTCTTCCTTGAACAGAGGCCCAAACAATCCCCATCCGCCACCACCCTCCTCCGCCTGGCTGAACTTGTTCTCTCACTGAACAATTTCTCCTTACACTTGTCTCACTTCCTTCAAATAAAAGGTGCGGCTATGGGTACCCACATTGGCCCTAGTTATGCCTGTCTTTTTGTCGGATATGTGGAACATTCCAGGCTCCATTCCTTCTCAGGCCCCTCCCACAACTTCTTTTACTGATATATTGATGACTGTATCAGTGCCACTTCCTGCTCTAGTTCGGAATAGGAAACATTAATCAATTTTGCTTCCAATTTCCACCCTTCTCTCACATTCACATATTCTATCTCTGACACTTTCCTTCCATTCCTCAACTTCTCTGTCTCCATTTCTGGGGATAGACTGTCCACCAATATTAATTACAAGCCGACCAACTCCCACAGCTACCTCGACTAACTTCCTCACATCTTGCTTCCTGTAAGATTCCATTCCATTCTCCCAATTTCTCTGTCTCTGTCACATCTGTTCTATGATGCTACCTTCCACTACAGTGCTTCTGACATATTTCCCTTCTTCCTCAACTTCCCCCATACTGTGGTTGGCAGGACCCTCAACTGTGTCCAACCCATTTCCTGCACTTCTGCCCTTATTCCGTCCCCTCCCTCCCGTAACCACGTCAGGTTCCCCTTGTACTCACTGATCTCAACACCCTTGAGATAATCCTTCACTATTTCTGCCATCTCCAGCATGATGCCACCATAAACACATAAACACCATAAACCCTCCCCTCCCCTGTCAATATTCCAAAGGGGCTGTTCCCTCCATGACACTGTGGTTCACTCCTCTATCACTCCCAAAACCTCATCCCCTTCCCATAGCACCTTCCCATGCAATCGCAGGAGGTGTAACACCTGGCCCTTTATCTCCTCTCGCCTCACTTTCAAGGTCCCAAACACTCTCAAGGCCCAAAACACTCCTTCCAGGTGAAGCAGCGATTTACCTGTACTTCTTTCAATTTAGTCTACTCTACTTGCTGCTCACAATGTGGTTTCTTCTATACTGGGGAGGCCAAGCACAGACTGGACGAATGCTTTACGGAACATCTCTTCTCAGTCCGCAAGCATGATCTCCTACCACCCAGTTGCTTCGCACAACCACAGAATCATCATGGTGCAGAAGGAGACCATTTGGCCCATCGTGTCTCCACCAGATCTCTGAGCATTTTAACTTAGTGCCAATCTCCTACCTTTTCCCCGTAACCCTGCACATTGTTTCTATTTAAATAACCATCCAATGCCCTCTTGATTGAACCTGCCTCCACCACACTTCCAGGCAGTGCATTCAAAACCCTAATGACTCACTGTGTGAAAAAGCTTTCTCTCACCTTGCATTTGCTTCTTTTGCAAAACACTTTAAAACTGTGCCTTCTGGGGGAGAATTTTCTGAATGTCGGGTGGGCCAGTTGGGGGCAGGGGTGGGCAGGCATGGAGCCGATCACCACCTGCGATCGGCTGCGCGCCGCCAATTAAGGCCCGCCCAGCATGATGCATGGACAGTGGTGCTCAGCGCCAGGGGGAGGAGGGAGAGTCGGGGCCTGCGCTATTTCGCACATGTACACGAAAGAGCACAGAAATCTCCCTGAGGCATGGAGCACGGAGTGAAATTTTTTAATAAAGAAAGATAAAAATTATTTACACATGTCCCTTCATGTGACAGTGTCACATGAGTTGGGACATCTTTGTCAATTTATCAGAATTTATTTATTGATTTTATTAAACCTTCAGGAAACCTTATCCTGCTCGTGGATGAGGTTTCCTGAAAAACGCAAAGGCCGCTTGGGCTCTTCACCTGCCCGCCAACTTTAAGGTTGGACGGGCAGCGCTGTTAATTGTCTTAATCACTTCCCAAATGGCCTTAACAGGCCTTTGAGAGTTTGGTCGGTGCGCAGCCGCCTCTGGTGCGCGCCCACCAAACAAAAGACCTGACATCACCGCCTGTCATTTTACGTGTCAGCGTGCAGGGCCCGCCCTCACACGCCGATGTCAAAATTCTGGCCCTGGTTCTCGATCCATTTATGAGCAGGAACATTTTATCCCTATCTACTCTATTCACACCTCTCATGATTTTGAAAACTTCTATCAAGTCTCCTCTTAGCCTTCTCCACTCCAAGGAAAACAGTCCCAACTTCTCCAATCTTTTCTCAAAACTGAAATGTCTCATCCCTGGAACCATTCTCACAAACCTCTTCTGCACTCTCTTCAATGCATTCACATCCTTCCTATAGTGCAGCACCCAGAACTGTACACAATGCTCCAGCTGAGGTCTAACCAGTGCCTTATTTAAGTTCATCATAATCTCCCCACTCTGCCCCTATTAATGAAGCCTAGAATACTGTGTGCTTTAGAAACAGCTCTCCACCTATCCTGCCACCTTTAGTGACTTATGTACATATACACTCAGGTTTCTCTACCCCTGCACACCCTTTAGAATAGTACCCTTTATTTCATACTGTCTCTCCATGTTCTTTGACCAAAGTGTATCGCCTCACACTTCTCTGTATTGAACTTCACCTGTCACCTACCTACCCACTCCACCAATGTGTCAATGTCCTTTTGAAGTTCTACACTGTCCTCCTCACAGTTTACAAATCTCCCAAGTTTTGTGTCATCCACAAACTTTGAAATTGTCCTCTGCACACCAAGATCTATATCATTTATATATATGAGGAAGAGCAAGGGCCCCAAAGCAACCCCTGAGGAACTCCACTACAAACCTTCTTCCAGCCTGAAAAATACCTATTAACCATTACTCTCTGTTTCCTATCCCTCAGCCGATTTTGTATCCATGTTGCTGCTGCCCCTTTTTATTCCAACAAGTTTGTTGTGTGGGACTGCATCGAACACCTTTTGGAAGTCCATATACACCACATCAAGAGCCTTGCCCTCATCAACCATCTCTGTTACCTCTTCCATAAACTCCAGCAAGTTAGTTAGACATGATTTTCCTTTGACAAAATTTGCTGACTCTTCTGAATCAAGCCACATTTTTCCATGTGACTATTAATTCTATCCCGAATAATTGTTTCCAGATGTTTACCCACCACAGAAGTTAAACTGACTGGGCTGTAATTGCGGGGCAGACCTTTACAAACTTTGTTGAACAAAGGCGTAATGTTTGCAATTCTCCAGTCCTCCGGCACTTCCTCCGAATCCAAGAAACATTGAAAGGTTATTGCCAGTGCCTATGCAATTTCCGTTCTCACTTACTTCAATATTCTTGGATACATCTCATCTGGTCCTGGTGCCTTATCAACTTTAAGTCCCAACAGCTTATTCAATACTTCCTCCTTATCAATTTTAAACCCTTCTAGTGACTGAGTTTCCTCCTCTGTCACCATGGCCTGGGCAGCATCTGCCTCATAGGTAAAGACAGACGCAAAGTGTTCATTTAACACCTCAGTCATGCCTCTTGCCTCTATGTGTAAATCCCCTTTTTGGTCCCCAATCAGCCCAAGTCCTCCTTTTACCACGGGTTTACTGTTGATGAGTTTATAGAATAATTTGGGATTTCCTTTTATGTTAGCTGCCAGTCCTTTTTCATAATCCCTCTTTGCTTCTTGCATTTGCTTTTCCACATCCCTTCTGAACATTCTGTATTCAGCTTGGTTCTCAATTGCATTTGCTACTGACACCTGTCGTAAGCACACTTTTTCTTCTTTAACTTAATTTCTATCTCCTTTGTCATCCAGGGAGTTCTGGATTTGTTTGTCCTACCCTTACCTTTTGAGGGAACATACCTTGACTGTGCCCAAACCATCTCCACTTTGAAGGTAGCTCATTGTTCAGCTACTGTTTTTCCTGCCAACTTTTGGTTCCAGTCTATCCGGCCCAGCTCTGTTCTTGCCCCATTGAAGTCTGCTCTCTGCCAGTTGATTATTCTTACTCAGGATTGACCAATGTCATTTTCCACCATCATCCTAAACCTTATGATTTAATGATCACTGTCCCCTAAATGTTCCCCCACTGTCATTTGAACTACTTGGCCCACTTCATTCCCAAGAACCAGGTCTAGCAGTGCCTCCTTTCTTGTTGGATCCGACACATCCTGCTGCAGGAAATTCTCCTGCACACAATCTAGGAACACTTGTCCCTCACTGCCCCTTACACTACTATTATCTCAGTCTATATACGGGTAATTAAAGTCCCTCATTATAACTACTCTATGATGTTTACGCCTCTCTGTAATTTCCTTGCAGATTTGTTCCTCTACATCCTTCCCACTAGCTGGTGGTCTATATATTACACTGAGCAATGTAATTGCACCCTTCTTATCTCTTAGCTCTAGCCAAATCGATTCTGTCCTTGAATCCTCTGGCACATTCTCTTTCTCCAGTACTGCAATACTGTCCTTAAGCAAAGATGTCACCCCTCCTCCTTTTTTCCCTTTCCTATCTTTTCTGAACACCTTGTAACTAGGAATACTTAACATCCAAATCTGCCCTTCCTTAAGCCAGGTCTCCATTATCGCCACAACATTATAATCCCATAAGGCAATATGTGCCTGTAGCTCCCCAATTTTACTAACTATACTCCGTGCATTAACATACACGCAGTATAACCCAGAATTAGACTTCATTACTTGCTCCTTTACCCTGACTCCATCTCCATCTCTTAACTTATTATTCTCTATTTTAGTGCTATCTGCCGCTCCCAGCATTCTGTGCACCCTGGTATTACTTTCTAATATTCTCTCCTGACTGAGCTAGCCTTTATTCTGCTTTTAACATCTACTCTGGACTAATGCTTTGTTTCTTTACCGCTAACATTATTACTCCCTTTGACTTTTGTTCCATGAAATCTTTGGCATTTACTCTCCCCTACCCTCTAACCTATCCCTGTCCTTCCCTTTTGTTCCACCCCCTTTCTCAACAGCATAAAACCCATCACATTTCTACTTCTCTTCAGTTCTGTAGAAGAGTCTCATTGGACTCAAAATGTTAAATCTGTTTCTCTCTCCACAGATGCGGCCGGACGTCCTGAGTTTTTCCAGCAGTTTTTATTTCAGATCTGCAGTATTTTGCTTTTAATTTACCAGGATGGAGTTGGAAGTATGCATGTGCATCTTGCAACCTATTTGAGCATTAGGTAGCTGCTTAGCACCTAATAAGTGGGTGCTACATAGCTCAATTTAGCACCCTTCATGTTAGCAATATACTTGGTTCTGTTGAAAGTCATATGGACTCGAAACGTTAACTGTATTCCTCTCCGCAGATGCTGTCAGACCTGCTGCGTTTTTCCAGGTATTTTTATTTTTGTTTTTGTTTTGGATTTCCAGCATCCGCAGTTTTTTGCTTTTAACTTGCTAACCTTATCAGATAAACAAAGTATAACAGTTCTAGAATAACAAATTCCATCAAATGTATTTAAGATTGCTGCTAGACTCCTGCTGCTACCTCTGACTAATCCTTTCAATTCTCATCCATCACATTAACCCAAAATTATTATCCATCAACTGAAAATGTTGCACATGTGAGAGACATACAGAATATTGGGCAGCTGGGAATAAATTGAAAGCAACAATTACATGGTCCAATTTAGGTAATGTCATAAACAAAAAGATTGCAGCTTAAGCAGTTCAGAATCAGCATAATCTCTGAAATCAGATCATTGCCTTAAAATCACTGGTAGATGCATTCTGTCTGCATACACTGTAATATTCTTGGAGCAATTTTATTCTGGATACAAAGGTTGCTGTTTTCTCTGGGGCTGGGTATATCTGTCATAATGGACTCTCGTGTAGTCCATCCAGCTCTGATGAAAGGTTAGACCTGAAATGTTAACTCTGTTTCCCTCTCCACAGGTGCTGCCAGACCTGTTGAGTATTTTCAGCATTTTCCGTTTTTTTATTTCAGATTTCCGGCATCTGCAGAATGTTGCTTTTGTCCTCAAGTGGACCATGTCATTGGCGGGGAACATCGACCTTGATATTATCTTGGGGACTGGGAAGAAGCAGGGCGCTGGTTTGTGAATCAGGAAACCCAGAAGAACAGGTTTCCAGTAGCCCCGGAAAATTTAACTGGAGGGCCTGATTAACATTTTGTGTCTCTGTTTCCCAGCATGTTAGGCTGGCTGGCTGTTGGATGGGAAGATCTTATTCATCAGGCTGCAGCTGGGGGGTGGAGGGAATGGGGCAGGGATTTGTAGGTCAAGGCCTGTGCATTAATCAGGCAGATGGACACATAGTGGGTGGGGCTGGATGGCGGAAGCCAATCCGGCACCTGGTATCACATCAGGGGACAGAGACAATGGAGAAACAGAAACATTGGGGAGATTAGGGGGTACATGAGTGGTTTGGAGACATCAGGAGGCAGTGGGTCGATTTGAGGGCTTGGGACATCATTGTGGGGGGTGGAGTTCAGAGGCGCCTAGGGAGTCGGATTTAGACCCTGCGGGTGAGGGAGGGGATCAATGGTTGGAGATACAGGACATTGGTGTTTGGTGATATCGAATTGTCAGAGACATCAGAGAATGAAAAACTCCTGGAGATATCTGGAGACATTGGGAGGTTGGAGACACATCAAGGGTGGGAGTAGAAAGGTCAGAGGGTGGTGGTAGGGAGGGGATCAGAGGGTGGAGAGGAGACTAGATGCATGAATTAGGGGGTGGGATTGTAAGGGTGATGGAGTGTTAATTGGAAACTGGAGGCGTGATTGGCGGCATTGGGGGGATGGTTGTGTGGGAGGTCAGAATGATTGGGAGTGGGTGTTTGATGGTGGGGATGGGGCTACAGCCTCACTGGATCCAGCAAATAAATGGAAAAGACACTTGAAGGACACTTAACTCCTTATCCAGCAGTACTCTCCTCCCTTTAGTTGCTGGAATTCTGGGGCCTAGGAAACCTGGCTGGCAAGATGAAATTTAAAATAGGGATTAAATCCCAGGCTTACCGCCTCATTGTAATATTTAAACAACCTACCTACCTGCTTGGAGTGGATTGGTTGCCTGACGCCCTCACTTCACCTCTGTTGAAACTGAGGGGGTGGGTTGGAGCGAGGGTTGGGTTTGGATTTGAAACTTTTAACACTGTCACACTCCACCCAACCCAAACCCAACTGTTTGGGCGGCTTAAAATTCCTACCACATGTTCAGTGAACAATCACGAAATGTGCCAAAAACAGAAATGATACAAATGCAGGGGAGGACTGTTAGTATCTATAGGCAGAGGGCCGCTTCAGGGAGCTGATTAATTTAAAATCAATAAAAGCAGAAATTAAAATCCTGAGAAAATGTCCACGTCTCAGAATAAGTCACCTCAACATATGGATGATGAAAATTTTTTCAAAATATTTTAATTTTTAAAAAATTAATCACAGAAACTTCATCCCTGGATGGGGTTTCCTCAAAAATGCAAAGGCCGCCTAACCGATGCGCTTGCCCGCCAACTGTACCGTTGGACAGGCAGCGAAAAATCATCGTCAATTGCTACTTTAATGGCTTTTAATTGTCGGCGGGTGTGCTGCCGACTCTTGCACGTGTCCGCCGGCCAAAATAACTCGCGATGACGTCAGGATGCTCGCCTGCACGCCAAGTGGAAAATTCTGCCCCAGGTCTCGGAAGGGGTGGTGGAGATGGTAGCTTACCACCTTTAGGTTGGATAGGATGAACCTTAAATGGGCAACAAGATTTAGCTTTGGGTAGAATTCCATTTTGTAGATCAAGAGGCTGTGAAAGTTTGTGAAGTGTGGGAGTGAAGGTGAGATGCAGGCTTCCAATCTGTTGTGTGACTAAAGAAGCTGTTGATGTCCTCTTAAGAAATGCGGAGAGGAGTCGTGAACTCGTTCACCAAGCCAGGCTAATTGTTTTAATTAGAAAAGCAAATGGAATGGAACACTTGTATAGTGAAATGGTCCTGAAGCTGTGAGATTGAGATCATTAGAGTTAAGTGATTAACTGCATATGCAGGTAGTTGAGATAAATAATAACTGCACTCTCTCCTTTTGGTAATGTAATTTGGTGATTAGATCAATAGAGAAACAAAAGTACCAGATGTTTCAGTTTTAACACAGGATTCTGTAACATATGCATGAGTGTGGTTTTTTTTGCTCAGGAATAACAAGCATCAGAAAAATCAGTTGGGAGTAGTTAATTGGATCCCTAACTCCCTAATAGTAGTTATACCGTTGGACACAGCATTAAGCAAGAAATAATTGGAGCTTGTAGCAAAGGGAATGTAATAATTGTGGGGGACTTTAATCTCCATATAGACCAGGCCAACCAAATTGGCAAAGGTGGTCTGAAGTTTGTAGACTATTAGTTACTTAGAATAATGCATTGCAGAACTGACTAGGATAAAGCTGTTATAGATCTAGTATTGTGTAATGAGGCAGGGTTAATTAATAATCTCATAGTAAAACATCCACTGAGAAAAAGTGATCATAAAACTGGAACCTCCCAAATCCGGAACTCCAAAATCCAGAAACACCAGTACTCTGGAATTTTTTTTGAGCACACATGCAACTCCAGTACTGGACACTTTGGCTGTAAAGTGCAACGTAATGATGTGAATTATCCCATCACAACATTGTTTTTCAGTGGATGCATGAAGGAAGTTGAATATCCCATGCACCTGAATGAGGCCAAGATAAGAAAATGTTGTGCTTTTCAGATAAGCTTACAGTAAGAAATGTAATAACACTCTGAGTCATTAAAAGAAGCTCAGTCAATGGTTAGTATTAGTGTTGGAAAATGCATTTTCTAACCCAGTGACCCCAAGCAAGCTGATTGTGGCATTATGCTTTTCATATTCCAAGATCTGTAGCCCTGCCCTCATTATAGAACAAACATATTTGTACTACATAAGCTCACAGTATATTATATAAATAAATGTGGAAATAACTTATGAATTTAAGAAAAATAGACAATATAAAAGGAAGTAATTGGATGGGCATTAATGTTGGAGATGAACACTTGAAATTTGAAATTGGTTTAAAAGAAATCAGGAAAATCTAGCAATATGCTGAAATAATGAAATTCTCGAGCAACAGAAAATCTTAAAAAAATGTCCACGACCACAAAGCTATCCCTGCAATTCCATCTGGGGTCGTGATCCACTGAGAGCTGCTGAGTAAGGGCAATCTGGATGCAAGATGGATGAGGCAAGATGGATGACAGAGGCTAATGAGGTAGGACCTGAACCTACTGATACTGTAACTCTGTTTTGTGTTTCCTCACACTACAGTTATAACATATTACTGCTTTATAATGTTTCATCACTATTTTGGATGATAAAACTATTTTTATTACTACTTTATAATGTTTAGTTACCATTTTGTGTCTCAGGTACATAATTATATCCGGTTCAGACACTTGTGTGGTTGGGCATTCTAGCATGATTCCGAAATCCAAAAGATTCTGAAATCCAGAAATGCCTTGGTCTGAAGCCTTTCAGATTTGAGAGGTTACAGTCTACAATTGAATTCCATATTAAGTTTGAAAGCAACATACTCCAGTCCCAAACAAGAATCTTACACTTAAACAAAGCCAATTACATAGGTTTGAAGGGAGAGCTAGCTAAGCTTGATTGGGTAATGGCCTAAAGGTTATGGCGATAAATATACAGTGGAAAACATTTAAAGAAACAATTTAAAATGATCAACAAAAATACATTCCATTAAAAAGCAGAAAGTGAGCAAGCAAGATCTTACTGAGCAAGTTAGGGATAGTATTAGATTAAATGAAGAGGCTATAATGTGACAAAGATAGCAGTCAGTTTGGGGATTGGGAGTGTTTTAGAAACCAGCAAAGGGTTACCAAAAAGTTGATAAAAAGGGGAAAAATAGAATGAGAGTACACTAGCCAGGAATATAAAAATAGATTGTAAGAGCTTTTGCAAGTTATAAAAAGCAAGTAACTGAAGTAAATGTTGGTCCATTAGAAGTAGAGGCAGGAGAAATATACATGGAGTCTGTCTCCATAGTAGAAGAAACAAATTACATACCAGAAATAGAGAGGAACTAAAGGGCTAAAAATAATGAGGGGCTTAAAGTAATTAATATCAGCAGAGAGAAAAGACTGAAATGTGACAAATCCCCAGGATCTGATAGCTTACATCTTAGGGTTCTAAAAGAGATAGCTGCAGAAATAGTGCATATGCTGTTTAAAACTTTCAAAATCTCCCCTAGCTTCTAGAAAAGTCCCAGCGGCTTGGAGGTTAATAAATGTAACTCCGCTGTTAAAGAAAGGAGGAAGAGAGAAACAGGGAACTACAGGCCAGTTGGCCTGACATCGGTGTTCATAAAAATGCCAGAATCTCACATTGAGTAAGTCTTAAATTTACAATAGGGGCAGAATTTTGCACTCGCGGGGCAGGCATTTTGGGTGACCTGGGGGTGGTCGGGAAGCAGGCCGCCCGTGATCGGCCCCAAGCACGATTTCCTGCTGGCTGGCCAATTAACTTCTTCCAGGCGAACATTGTGGAGGAGAAGAGGTACCCGGTCTTTCTGTCCACGTGTGGGAGTAAGAAATACGGATTAATTCGAAATCTGTTGGTGCTCGGTGCCCCAGACTCAAAAAACTTTGATGACTTAGTGATCATTACCAGCCCAAGCCGTCAGTGACCATGCAACAGTTTAAATTCAACTTAAGAATTAGACCTGCAGGGGAAACAGTTGCTTGCAATTAATTGGATATTGCGAGTTTGGTACTTCTATCAATGATATGCTTAGAGATTGCTTGGTGTGCGGTACAAACAAAATGCAATTCAGAAAAGATTACTGGCTGAAACAAATTTAGATTTTCGGAAGGCACTGGAAATTGCTCTGGCAATGGATGGCGCAGTGCGAGACTCAGACGCCATATGAGGAGCGTAAAATGGCACTGTCCTCCATGTTGGGCGGGAAGCCTTGACCAAAAAGAATGCGAAAGTGCAGAGCTTTACTCAGAAGCGGGAAGCAGCCCCATCAGCAGAGAAGTTAAAAGGGATAACCTAGCAACAAAAACATGGCTTAAAGTAACAGATGGGAGCAGACAACTTTGTAATGAGCCACAGTTTAAAAATATGTTTCTCCTGCCATCGATATGGACACCTCATGAGGCAATGTAAAGATAGAATCAGGCAGACAAACAGACAAAAGCAAAAACCCAATGAGATAAACAGCATTGAAAAGCCTGAAGAAATAGACCCTGATATCTATTCACTATATAATTTAAAGGTAGGAAGAACAGAGGCTACCTATGTCACCATGAGAGTGAATGAGAAGCCTATCAGAATGGAGGTGGATATTGGTACAGCTACTATGGTGATCAGTGAGCATATTTATAAATAGCTGATTCATGGAGAAAGTAAGCTGAAATTAGAAGAAACTAATGATAAATTAAGAACATAAATGGGAGAAAACATGCAAGTCAAGGGCACATGTAAAGTCACAGTACACTACAGAGGCTGAATAGTGAAATTACCCATGATGGTAGTAGCAGGCGAGGGACCTAGTCTCCTCGGATGAAACTGGCTGAAAGAAATTAAATTGGAATGGACGGAAATCTTCCAACTGAGAACGAATGGACTTTCAGAGCTACTACAAAAATATGCCTTAGTTTTCAAGGAAGAACCTGAAAAAATTGAGGGGTTACAAACAAAAATTAATGTAGATCCAGGGGCACCACCAAGATTCATGAAGGTAAGACCAGTACCTTATGCAATGTGGGATAAGGTAGATGCAGAGCTGGACAGATTAGAAAAGCTGGGAGTGATGCAACCAGTGCGGTTTTCAGAGTGGTTGGTTGCAATTTTATCTGTTCTTAAGCCTGACTGAAGCATTCAAATTTGTGGGGACTACAAATTAATAGTCAATAAAGTTGCAAAATTGGATCGACACCCTATACCTAAATTTGAAGATTGGCAGGTGGAACGGCTTACACAACGTTAGATTTAAGTCACGCCTACCAACAATTGGAATTAGAGCAGGCACCCCGGACGTTTGTCACCATAAATACACATAAGGGATTGTACGAATACACCCATTTACCCTTTGGCGTATCTTCTGCTTGCACCATATTCCAAAGAACCATGGTAAGTTTATTACAGGGATTGCCCATGTTGCAGTTTACTTGGATGACGTTCTTGTGACTGGACTCACTGAAAAGGAACATTTGATGAACTTGAAGAAGTTCTGAAATGTTTTTCGCAGGTAGGAGTGAGATTGAAAAAGGAAAAGTGCACATACCAGGCAATAGAGGTAACTTACCTAGGTCACAAGGTAGATTCACAAGGCCTACATCCACTTGAAGAAAAAGTGAAAGCCATTAAAGAAGCCCTAGAGCCAAAGAATACGTCTGAACTGAAATCATTCTTGGGAATGATTAATTACTATGGATGCTTCTTACCTAATTTGTACCATTGTACCATTGCTTTCTCAAGAAAAACCAGAGATGGTTATGGCAAACACCACAAGAAGAAGCTTTCTCAAAAGTGAAACAGTTGTTACAATAATCCACACTTCTAGTACATATAGACCCAAAAAAAGAGTTGATATTAACGTGTGATGCATCACCCTATGGAGTGGGAGCAGTGCATTCTCATCGAATGGATAATGGATCAGAAAGGCCTATAACGCATGTGTTGAGAACGCTCAGTACGGCAGAGAAAAAGTACCCTGAAATTGAAAAAGAAGGCCTGGCAATCATTTTCGGTGTTAAGAAGTTTCATCAATATATGTAGGGTTGTCACTTTACTATCATAACGGACCACAAGCCATTATTTGGACCATTCACGGAAGAATATACCCCCTATCACATCTGCAAGGGTACAAAGATGGGCACTGATCTTGGCAGAGTATGAGTATACTTCAATTCATAGACCCAGAAGTCAAATTGCAAATGCGGATGCACTCAGTTGTTTACCCATGCAAGTAAAAGATGTCAATGTTCCAATTCCTCAGGAATTTGTTTTGTTATTGAACTTCCTGGACTCATCACCAATATGTGCTAAACAAATTAAAGATTTGACAAACCGAGACCCAGTCTTATCCAAGGTGAGAAATCAAATTATTCGTGGTTGGTCACAAAAACAAGAATCTGATTAAATGAAACCATATTTCCAGAGAAGATATGAGATAAGAAGATATTTTATTGTGGGGACCTCGAGTCATTGTTCCTCCAAAAGGACGAAAGCCGTTGTTATCCGAACTTCACAGTGCACATCCTGGAATTTCCAAAGTGAAGTCAATAGCACGTAGTATATGTGGTGGTGGCTGGGCATGGATGGAGGAATAGAAAACATGGTGAGAAGTTGTATGCAGTGTCAACAAGTACAAAAATTACCTGCAACAACTCAGTTACACTCAATCATGTTTCCCCCTCAGTCTCCTCTGCTCCAAGGAAAATAGCCCCAGTCTATCCAATCTCTCCTCATAAGTAAAATTCTCCAGCCCAGGCAACATCCTGGTAAACCTCCTCTGCGCTCTCTCTAGTGCAATCACATCCTTCCTATAATGCGAATTCCAGAACTGCACGCAATACTCTAGCTGTGGCCTAACCAGCCTTTTATACAGTTCCAACATAACCTTCCCGGTCTTATACTCTATACTTCTATGACTCTATGACCCCAAGAGGCCGTGGGTATGAGTACACATTAATTATGTGGGACCTTTTATGGGAACAATGTTTCTACTTAACATGGATATGCATTCAAAATGGATAGACATATACGAAGTGAAATCACCCACATCTTCAGAGACAATAGACAAGCTACAACAAAGCTTCGCAATTAATGGATTACCTGAAGTGCTAGTATCAGATAATAGAACAAGTGCTGGATTTAACTGATTTACAAGACTCAATGATTTTGTGCATGTGAAAATATCTCCATACTATCATTCTTCAAATGGACTCACCAAGAGAGCAGTTTAAATGTTCAAGTCTGGTATGAAGAAATTGTCTGGAGATTCAATAGCGACTAAATTAGCACAATTTCAATTCCATTATAGAATGACCCCTCATTCGACAACAGGTGTCACAAAAGCGGAATTGTTACTGAAGCGCTGTCTCCAAGCAAGGCTGAGCCTAAATATGCCAAACTTGGGGGGGAAGGTAGAAGGAAGGCATCAAAGTCAAAAAATGGGACATGATTGTCACAGTCAGGACAGAACATTTAATGTAGGAGAGAAAGTGTTTGTGAAAAATTTTAAAGAAGGACCATCATGGTTGTTTGGTGAGATAAGTGCAGTCACCAGACCTCTTTCCTACCACATGAAAGTCAAAGATTGAGTAATTAGGAAACATGTGGGTCACATAAGATGAGGAGAAACCAAATATCCAGAGATGGTTCCACAAGTGTTCAAGGCTGAATTGACATTCCAGTTGAAAGAACTCAACTGAGTATAATTATGTTTGAAGGGCTGACTGTACCTGAAAGAGTTGAAGAAACAGATTTACCAGTACCCACTGAAGAACCAGATTCTCAGACAACGCCAGTAAAGGAGGTTCCAAATCAAACTTCAGAAGCTGTAGAGCTGAGATGTTCTACACGTATATGGGAATTAGACTGACATTGTAAATAACTTGATATATTGAAAAAATTGTAAAATGTATTTTTCAGTAAAGGGGGAGGGATGTAGTAATCTGATATGTAATACACCTTTAAGCCAAGTGTTGTCGTGTAAGATCACATGATCTTAATACCCAATAGCAGATTAGCATAGGCTACCACTGTGGGAGAGAGTCTTGAGTTAGACACTGAAGAATGAAGACAGAGTTTTGAGTTGTGAGCACACAAATGTAGCTGCTGAGTCTAGTTTGTAAATAAACAGCATGTGTTTATTCTAACAACAATCTCCTGATGTTCTCTGTTGCTGTACCAACTCGGTCACCCCGAATTAAGCGTGCTACCTGGATCCTTTAGCCCCTAAAGACCAAAGGGCACTAGATCTAACAGTAGGGATAAAGGAAGCATTTTCAAGTTGGCAGGCTGTAATTAGTGAAGTATTGCAAGGATCAAAACTAGGGTCTCAGCTAGTTACAATCTATTTCATTGACTTAGGCAAAAAGACTGAGAGAGTAAGGTATCTAAGTTTGCTGATGATACAAAGCTAGGTGGGAATATTTTAAGAGGATACAAAGAGGTTGCAAAGAGAGATACACAAATTAAATGAGTTGGCAACAAGATGGCAGATGGTGTGTAATGTGGGAAAATGTGCAGTTTTGATAGTAAAAATAGAAAACAGAATATGTTTTATACAACATGAAACTTGCAAATCTTGATGTTCAGAGGGACTTCATTGTACTCGTACAAGGAACACAGAAAGTTAGCATGCAGCTAAAACAAGCAATTGGGAAGGCAAGTGGCATGGTAGCCTTTATTACAAGGGGATTGGTGTACAAGAATAAAGAAGTCTTGCTACAATTATACAGAACACTGGTGAGACCACACCTGGAATACTGTGCACACTCTTGGCCCCCATACTTAACGAAGGATACATTTGTATTGGAGGAGTTACAGAAATGTTCACTAAATTGAGATGAGAGGGTTGCCCTATGATGAGAGCCTGTGTAAACTGGGCCTACATTCTCTGGAGTTTAAAAGAATGAGAGGTGATTTGATTGCAAAATACACGATTCTGAAGGGGCTTGATATGATAGGCACTGATGGATTGAGACAAATTTTCACTTCCGGGGCAGGAATTTTCCTGGCTCAGCACACCTGCCTTGGGAAAAGTGCCCTGAATGGCACAACTTCTATTCCAGGGGCTGGGGGAGGGTGCAGGATGGAGTCAGGCCCACCATCCCTGGGTGCAGATAGAAGGTGGCCACAGGGCTGCTGAGTGCTGAGGCAGGCTGTTTAAAAGGCCTGCCCCAGTGCTCTTCGACTTCATCCCAGTTGTTTTGTGAAATATTCGGCCGTCTGTCCTCACCCTTCACCTCCCCACTCACTCTCCATGGCCCCTCATACCCTCCATGCCCACCCATGCCCCCCCTCCCAACCCCCATAGACCTTTATAGCCCCCTTGCCAACTTAATGCCCACTCACCACCCCCCCATCAACCTCATGGCCCCTTCTTGCCTCTTTGCCAACTTAATGCCTACCCATGTCCCTCCCGAAACCCAAGGCTCCTTATAGCCCCTTTGCCAACTCAGGACACTTCCATGATCATTCATCTAGTATATACTCTATGCAGATCCAATGAACCCTATAGCAATAATGACATATGTGGAACTGTTTAAAAACACATTGGCCAGGATAATATGGATAATAAAATGCTGCGGGGCAAATTAATGAGGGCTGAGCAGGACCTCCGCCCCTCATTGGGGCAGAAATCCTGCCCACAAAGTCATCAGTGGCCGGGACTGTAGCTGAAGGCAAAGATGGATACCCAGAGCAGACAAGTCCGGGGTTTTGGGCTGGGAGGGTTTGGGTAGGTTTGGGAGAGGGAGTGGGCAGGAAGTAAGGTGGGGGGGTGGGGGCATTATCTTAAGGGAGCCATCCTGTGATTGGCAAAGGGCAGTCCCCGAAGTGTGACTTCCCCCTTCCTTCCTATCCTTTAACCGCCTCAGGGAAAAAAATTGAAATGCCTGCTCCTGCCCAGCTGCCCACGCCAACCGTTTTATGGTTTGGGCTGTGTATTATCAGAGTCAATTGGCCATTGTTGCTATAGGGTTCCTAGGATCTGTGCAGAGTATATACTGTGTGACTGATCATAGAAGTGCATGCGTTGGCAAGGGTCAATGAGAGGCCATGGGAGTGGATGAGGGCTGGGCATGAGTATGCATGGAGAGGTCTTGGATGGCAAGGTTAATATCTTTTGAAGCTATCTTTCAAAAGGTTCCAGAATTCAAACTATGGTTCATGACTCCTATGAGGGCTCATGAACCACAAGTCCTTGAGAAGCTGGCCTGAATCCATGAAAATTGCAGGGGGTCTAGGAGATGCCAGTCCCAACAATGGAGCCAGCCAGGACATGAGCGCAGACTGCAGTTTAGCTGCCTATACCCTTCTTTCATAAAAGCACACATTTGGGGTGCTAGGAATGGAAGTGGGAAACCCAAAATCCGGTCCTGTCCACCATTTTTAAAGATCCATAGAGTCTCCACTGTTATGCAAAAATCCAGGCTCTTGAGTCCCCTGCATAAGGAATCTAGAACATGGTGGTACTGTCTGAGGATAAGGAATCGTTCCTTTAGGACTGATATGAGGAGAAATTTCTTCATTCAGAGGGTTGTGAATCTTTGTAATTCTCTACCACAGACGGTTGTTGCTGCTCCACACTGAATATTGTTAAAGTTGAGCTGTACACATTTTTGCTCTCTCAGAGAGCCAAGGGGCCTGGGAAGCAGGCGGGAAAGTGGAGTTAATGCTAATGATTAACATGATTGTATTGAATGGCAGAGTAGGCTTGAGGAGTTATATGGTCCACTGCTGCTCCTATTTCTTATAGTCTTATGTTCTATGATTGCCAGCCATTAGCGACAATCATATTGGTTGTGACCTTATTCTGAAAACTGTTCTTTAACTTTTGTTTTGGATGTAATAAGACAATCCCCTCTGGTGGTTAGGAGGTCTGATTACTGGTAATGAATAACAATGAGACTCTCAAAAACATGCTTAATGGATGAGAAAACTTTCACATCTGAGAGAAAAAAAGCAATCATGATAACTTACTGGATATTTCATGAATTTTTTCAGCATCTTATTTCCAGTAATGGTTAAAATGTAATTGAAATGCTTTCTGCTCACCACTTTTGTATACAAATGGATCAGTTCTGTGATGTATATCATTCCACAGGCTCAGCATGGCTGGTGTTGGTGCTGCAGTATGATCATGTGATGGAAATTGAGCTTTTGTGGAGCTGAGAATGCCATGTATTTCAAGACATTGATACATGCCATTCTTGCAATGACTGCTCCAGCCTTGAGAATAAAGAAGACAATTGATCAAAATTGAATAGTATTAGTAGTCATATTGGACTCTGAGGTTGATGAACCTAATGAGCCATGAAATAAACAGAAGCCATTTGTTCTCTGAAGCCAATCCTTCTACAGAAAATCTACTCCTTCAGTAACCCTAAGCAATCCATTTAATATCCTGGGGAAAGGTTCTGAACAATTTGCCTGCCCCCTCACCAAACAATCCAAAGTTCCAATGTTCATTATTCTGTTCAATGGTAAGGCCTGAATGCTCGTGCAGCCAGAGAAAGGCTCCCATGCCAGTAGAGGTCTGAATCCAGGCTGGGGGTATGGGGGAAAGTAGTAAACTGCACATCCATGGTTCCTGGAGGCAGCTGCCCATACTAATCAATTGCAGCCTCCACTCATGTGTGATTTTAGTGACGTTGGTGTCTGAACCTGAAGTGTGTAGATTAGACCTTTAGGGGCAGGACTGAACCTTGTGAATCTTTCTGGATAGCCAGGATACCCTTTTGGAGAGGTAAAGTACCCCATTGGATATGTCCGGGGGCACCTTTAGGATATGTCAGGTGCCCTTTGGTAGAAGTAAGGCACCCTATGGGAAAGCTAAGGTACCACTTTGGGAGAGGGCAGATGCCCTTTGGGATTGTTAAAATTAGACATGAATGTGTACAAATTGCACATAAACTCATTGGAACTGTCAAGCTGTCAAAGAGCTGCTAAAGCTGTCAAGAAATTGACAAGCAATCAAAGAACTGTCAAAATTCAATGGAACTGTCAAAAGCTGTTGAGGACTTTAATTTTTTTTAAATGTGTGGATTTTAAAACAAACCAGAGCTGGTTATTTCATTCTGTCTGTTAACATAAGCCTGTGGGTTATTATTATAGGGTTTGTGCTGCATGACTGATTTTGCAACCTAACATTATCACAGAGGAGTGCTTGTTAAACGAACAGTTTGACTGATAGCTCCAAGCGGTTATAGAATAGAGTTTTTTCATAAGAGATTAAGAACTTAAGTGAAATGTTTGTTTTCATAAGATATTAGTTGAAGGAATTTCAATGTAATGAATGATTTTGCTTTATCAATGAGAGTGCTTTTTAAATAGTGACATCATCAATAGATACATTATTTTATGTCAGTATGACTTCTGAGGTTTGCCCATGTTGGATGCCAGATGAGTTGGCATGGAGGGAGTAAGGGAAAAGGGTGGTGGGTGGGGACATGTGTTGGCATAAATTTGCAATAAGTTGGCATGGGGCTATTAAAGGACCATGGGGATGAGTGGGGGCACGTGTTGGCAAAGGGGGTTTGAAGGGCTGTGGGGTTGGGTATAAGGGCATAGGGTGGCATGGGGGAATGTGGAGACATGGGAGTGGGTAAAGGGGCATTGGATGGCATGCAGGTATGAGGGACCATGTGGAGTGGGTACAGACCATAGGTTAGCATAGAGGGTATGAGGGGCAATGGGTGGGTACAGGGGCAAAGGGTGGTATAGGATCATATGAGGGTATGGGGTTGGTTAAAGGGGCATAGCCTGACATGGGGGACTGGGGTGGTCCATGGGACGGTTGGGTGGGATCATGAGGTAACATGGATTGGGCATAGAGAGGGTGTGCAGGGGTGAAGGCTGGAGGGATGATTTTTATTTTATTATTTTTTTACCCCTTTACACAGTGCCGGCACATAGATGCAGGCCTTCCGGCTAGCCTGCCTCTGTACCCGGAGTTCTCCGCACTCACTCCAGAGACGGCGGACCTGACCTCTAATCCAGCCTCCCACCCCAGAATGAAAATCCTAACTCCGGGAGTCTTTTTCCTAAGTCAGATTTGCGGAGCCAAGAAATCTTCCTGATTCTGCACCTGGGAGCCAAAATCCAGCCCTAAATCTCATTCAGCCATCATCTGTACCTTGCTGACCTTCATTAGCTTCCAATCTTCCAAATGTATTAAATTTAAAATTCTGGTTGTTGCATATAAAGCCCCTACTGCCCTACTTCTGCTGTGCTCCTCCAGCCTTATATCCTCTCCTGAATAATGTACTCCTCTTGTTTGGCCTGGCTTTCAGCATCCCTTCTCTTCACCAACCACTGGTAGCAAAGCCTTCAGTGTGGTACTGACCTTTGGAATCTCTCCCTAGACCTCTCCATCTGCTGACCATTTTCTTCACTTTCAAAGTCTTATCAAAACCTATATCTTTGCATGATCTCTCCTAATCTCTCTCTTTGTAGCTTATCATTCATTTCAATTTCCCACTCCCATCTGCCTTGGGGGTATTCCTCATGAAAAAGAAGCTGCACAATTTCAGGTTGTTAGTGTTGCAGCATTAGGCCATGCGAGAAGTGAACAATGATTTTTATGAATCTATGTGTGAAGCAATTCTTGGGAAGAGTTTTTAATGTTTTTAGATGAATCAAAGACGTTTGGAAAGGCTTATAATAATTGCAACATATGCTTTCTTGGACTGAATAAGGTTCATTAACCTGTCCTATGTTCACTAACTTGTCTGCTGGTTCATAGCCTATGCCTCAGTTTAATAGAAAATGTATTCAATCCACCCACAACCATGATCAGAGAGTAGTTAGCTGAAGAGAATGCAATGTAAGAAAATTGAATAAACCACTTGAAAACACTCCAGACAGCAGAATTATAGCATTGGTGTTTATGCCAAGGCACGCAGCATATTAATGTATTTTGCATTTTATGGTTTTTTTAACATTCAATTACAAAGGTAATCTATCTTCTCAAAGTTTCAAAAATAATTCCAGCATACACTGAATTCCATTGACTTTGGCCTTCAGTCAAGAGCCCTTTGTTCTGAAGCTTTTTAAAAAAACTTACTATAAAAGAAAGAAATGATCATCTTATCTCCAGTTATCACTGCTGACAGCCTACAATTAACCCCCCAAGAGCTGAAGAATTCCTCCCTATAATTGGCTATTAAATGTGACAGGGTTGTCATTTTTCAGTATTTCTCCTCATTGATTTGAGCTCATGTTTCAACCTAAATTTGTCTATCTGCTGTAATTGACTGTCTCAAAAACAGTTAGTTATTTTAGTTATTCTGGTGCATGTGGATTAAATAATAAATTTCCATTTTAATTTTTCTTGGGATTTTGTGATTAAAGCGGGGATGGAAGGGATATGATTTCCAGTTCCCAGTGCTGAGATAGTGGCACCAGCCTTCACACACATCACACACACAGCAAGTGGATTTTTTGGGGTGAAGCCTAATTGCTTTGCATTGCAAATCCCAAATTTGGTTCACTGACAAAAGCTGGGATAGAAAAAAGAGCCACATAATAAAGACTGCAGGTCACAATTGAAGTGGTGCAGCTACTGAAAATACATTAGGTTTAAGACTTCCAGGCCAAAAACTTGCATTTCAGTTTATATAAAGAAGTTGCTGGATAAGTCATAGGGCAGAATTTTACATGCCCACGCTAACAGGTTTGCACCACCCTCAATCCTGCCACCCTCATGCCTGCTCCCGACCTGTCCACAATTTTACAGGGCACAGGTGAGGCCAAGGGCAGCTTACTCACCCTCACCCCAATTGAGGCTCTTAAGTGGACAATTTATGGCCACTTAACGGCCGTTTTTCGCCCCAGCCTCAATTTTGAGGCCAATGTGAGGGGTTTAGGTTTGGTGGAGAGGCTCAGCAGGTCACTCTGCTCATGTTTAGGTTGGGAGAGGTGGGAGGGGGCCCACCCTCACAGGCTCCATTTCCAGATTGGACGCATCTTCCCCCCACAAGTCCTGCCCATCCCTGCCACCACCCCCCACCTCCAACCACCCCGTAGTGCACCCTCCACACCTGACCTTGCCATCAGGCATCAGCACCTAACTACCCCCGTAAGCCCCCTCCACCATTCTTCCCCCATCCCCTGGACCTTTCCTCCTTCCCATCTGTGAGACCCTGGACTTACCTGGTCCAGTTGTCTCCAGCACTGTAGTCCCAGCAGTGGCCACCTCTTCCAGTGGTGCTGCTGGGATGACAGAGTTGTCGACCAAACAGATTGGCTGGCAGCTCTCTGAGGCAGGACTTCCTCCTAAGTGAGTGGCAGAACTCTTTTCTCCAGCCAGAACGCTCCACAGGGTAATCAGCGGGGATGCGTTTCCCACTGAGTTTTCGGTTGATGCAGTGGGAAGCCCCGCTACCCATTAAATTCTGCCCAGAGAAGCAAGAAAATATCTGTGGGAGTTACAAGTTTCAAGTCTGCCCTAGATATCCTTTCAGGTGCAAAGATGTTGGCAACTCCCATAAGTGGTGAAGGTGTCTTACATTCAGCAGTGTACTCATGCTGCTCAATATCTAATTATATAACGGCATTATGGAGTGCAACATAAGGGTCCTTTTTTGATCTGAACTAAACATTGTGTCTACACTTCTCCAACCTTTTCAAATGTAGACTGAGAAACACTTGTCACAACAAGCTCAGATGTGATTCAGTAAATTAGTTTATTTCATTGATAACAGGTGAAAGTACAGAATAAAAAAGCAAATGCTGAATATTCAATCAGCATGGACTGCAACAGTTCAAGAAGGCAGCTCACCAATACCGTCTCAAGGACAATTAGGGATTGGCAATAAATTCTGGCCTTGCCAACAACACACACCCCAATTTTGAATTAGAAAAATCTCTAACTTCTAAACTATTAAACCATGTGCTCTGACGCTTTCTGACCCTTGGGCTGCATTTTCGTCTCTTCATGGAAGCAGGAATTGGCTCACAAAACACAACAGCTTTTTTTTGTAGGGTTTTTATATGAACATATGACTTAGGAGCAGGAGTAGGCAATTTGACCCCTTCAAGCCTGCTCCATCATTTAATAAGATCATGGCTGATCTGATTGTGGCCTCAACTCCACATTTCCGTGTACCCCCGATACCCTTTGACTCCCTTATTAGTCAATTATTTATCTACCTCTGCCGTAAAAATAATCAATGATCCTTCCTCCACCACTCTCTGCGGAAGAGAGTTCCAAAGACTCACAACCCTCAAAGGGAAAATAGTTTTCATCTCTGTCTTAAATGGGCTGTGCTTCCTAGTTTAAACTCTGCCCCTTAGTTCTAGTGTCTTGCAAAAGGGGAAACATCCTTTCAGTATCAATGTCATCCTTAATTAACAGAGTTACCTCTCTACCTTTCCCTAGCTTTCCGTCCTTCCTAAATGTCATGTACCTTTGAATATTCAGGTCCCAGTCTTTGCCATCCTGCAGCCATGTTGCTGTGATGATTATTGGATCAGACATATTGATTACTATTTGCACTGTCCATTCATCTGCTTTGTTACGAATACTACGTGCATTCAGATACAGAGCCTTTAGTTCTGTCTTTTTACTATTTTTGTAATCTCTGGTCTTATCTGCTGGTGTACACTTTGGTATGTACCTTCCTGCTACTCCCTGATCATTATTTCCCTTATTGCTACCTTGCTCCATTGCCTTGTCTTCTCTACTTAATTTATCACATTTTCTCAATCCTGATCCTTCACCCCCACTCTTTAGTTTAAAGCCCATTCTACTGCCCTAATTATATGACCCGCCAGAACATTGGTCCCAGCACAGTTCAGGTGAATACCATCCCAATTGTACAGCTCCCACTTCCCCAAGTACTGGTGCCAGTGCCCCACAAACTGAAACCCATTTCTCCCAGACCAATCTTTGAGCCACACATTTAACTCTCTAATCTTATTTACCCAATGCCAATTTGCTTGTGGCTCAGGTAATAATCCAGAGATTACTACCTTTGATGTTTTGCTTTTTAATTTAGATCCTAGCTGCTCATACTCCTTCAGCAGAGGGAGTGTGCCTGTGCCTTTCTGACCCAACACCATTTTTGTGTGGCCTTTTCGCAGGTTGGGAAATTCTTGGGTGCAAAATGCTCATGCACCTCTTCTGAAAATGCGGCCTCCATTATGAGGACCACAGGAAAATTGTATTTCCTCTGGTCCAAAAAGAGTGTGCCTTCATGGAGAGCATGTGATCACTGGGAGAAACCAGCTGAGGAGTCAGGAACATTCTGACATGCAATATAAAATGTTTTGACACTTTTGAATGTCACTAGGTTAGATGCTATATTGTAATGTAGATGTATTTTTAATGCAATGCTTTATTATTGAGCTCTGTCCTGCAAAGGTAAGTTGAACATCATTGTGTGAATGTTGGCATGCATTACTGTACTTTGCCCACAGCTTTGCAGAGGAAGTTTTGAGAAGCACAATCGGTGGGGGGGGGGGGGGGGGGGGGGGGGAATGGTGCGGGAGGGGCGCGTGGAAATTTTAATGGAATCGCATTGGGCGCACACCAGGACAGGTTCCCGCTTCTGTTTTTCATGGTGGTGGGCTCTCCGCCACTGGCAGCAGTGAGTAGGCAATTAAAGCATTTAATAAGGTAATCAATAGAGAAACCTATTCTGGAAATGGATTGAAATTTTCCCAATGGCACAGGGGCCCCTTGATGTATCGGGAGCCCGGCAATGCAGTGGAGGTGGCCTCGCATTGGGAGGCTTGAGATGCAATACATTTGAGGCCTTTAATTAATTTGCCAGCAGTAAATTACAATGCTCAGGTCTCCCCTCACAGAAGGCATGCCACAAACCATTAATATCTCTGCTAATGTTGTACCTGTTGCAATGGCATCCACTTCTCTCTTATTGAAGGCTGCTCCTATGGATCGCTGCTGCTCCTATTTATGGCCTCTCAGTATCACATTGCTAATGTGGTCAGTGGCCCTACCTACAGGCCGCACTGAACAGACCACCTGATGCTGGACACCAGTCGCTGCCTTTAATTGGAGGAGGTCCCGGAGGTGGCTTCTTAATTGGCTGCCTCTGGGAAGATCGCTACTGATGTCACTCCACAGCCACTTCCAGGTTCCCAACCTGGAATTGAGGCTGATGTCAGATTGTGACACAACCGAGAAAATTCAGCCCTTGTTTTATCAATTTGAAATAGACTGTGAGCTGTGACATTCCACATAATGGCCTGTCTACTTTAATCTACATTGTTAACTCCAGAAGCCAGACCTTTTTAAAAAAACCTGTAAGAATGTACTTCTTGTAAAACACAGCACTTAAGCATAGCTCTATCCCAAATCTATTCTGTGAAAAGGAAACTAATCAAAAGCCTTGAAAGGTGACATTGGGCAAATGATGGAACAGTGCATCACTCAAACTTGCTGTTTGATAGCTGGTGAAGAGAAGAGGTGCTGCTGTATTATTGTGGATATGGAGAGTATTGCCTCATTTGGT
Organism: Cetorhinus maximus; assembly: GCF_964194155.1. Taxonomy (NCBI): domain Eukaryota; kingdom Metazoa; phylum Chordata; class Chondrichthyes; order Lamniformes; family Cetorhinidae; genus Cetorhinus; species Cetorhinus maximus. Next base: position 90,939,893 of record NC_135887.1, read on the forward strand.
TCTCTAGAGAAACCCTTCTCCTAAAAGATAGAAATGCAGCGGGAGATGGCTGATAGGCTCAGCACTATTTATAGTCCCTGCAGGATCTGCAAGAAAGGCACATTTTAAGGAAGTTGCCAAGGAACAGATAGATAATATTATCTTTTACAAGCCACATGACCCAGATATGCATGTTGTAAAGTTTTAATTGTCAGCCTGGTGTGCATTTACTGTTGCCTCCATGCCAATGTTTACACAACATTACAGCTCTTTTATTGCTTACTATGCCTACCTTACTCCATGAAGGCACATATACTTTCAATTCTAAATAGCAGCATGAACTAGTGCATTCATATTTGAAAAGTTTTTCACTCTGCAAAACTGAAGCATAACAGCAGTATGTGCAAGTCATGTGGCTGCCTTCTTCATTACTCTGTAGATTGTTGCCACTCTGAAATTGCTTGTCTGATATCAAGCCCTGAATGATTCCTTCTGTTAAATACCTGGAAAACTAAAGCCATCCATTAAGGCCTTCAGCCATTAGTTTTGAATCCATTAAAGCTCTTGGCTACCAACTGAAGCTAAGTACGGAAGCACACAACTTGAGTGTTTTGCTTTGATCTCAAGCTCAGCTCCATTATCAAAATCGTTTTCCACCTCCAAGATATTGCCCACTTCCATTCCAATCTCTCCCCTTTATTACCTCTTCAATGCCCTTCAAGCGGTCCTCCCCAAAGCTAACTTCCACAAATTTCAACTCATCTACCCCATTACCCTGTCCAGATTCCACTAGCTGCCTATTTTCCAGCACCTTGATTTCAAAATTCTCATCCTTCTTTCCAATCTCTCCAGGATCTTGCCCCACACAAATTTAATGATCCTCTTGCCTTATCTCCCTGAAAACACTCTCCACTCCCTCTAACTCCTGAGACCATACAGAGCCACTTGAACAATTTCAGCTGTTCACATTTCACTTTTGCATTTGCCGTATCTGGTGCCCACTGTTTTCCTTTCCTACTTATTGTAAAATACTTTAAGACACTTTCTTATTTGTGAGGAGTAGTATACAAATATTCCAATGAAAGGTCACTGATGTAAAATTCTAATTCTGTTTCTCTCTCCACAGACATGTAGACTATTTTCAAATTTTTCGTTTTTATTTCAAATTTCCAGTACCTACGGTATTTGCTTTTGTTCTATACAAATGGCATCTAGAATGGGTTGCACATGGGCTGATGGATTTTCTGTTCCCAACTCTTCCGGCAGGAGATCCTGAAATGCACGGGAGCAGCATGGAGGAGCAACTCTTTTTGCTTTCCACATCCCACCTCCATAACAAAGGAGAATAATGAGCTTTATTGTGTCATGGGTAACATTCGACCCTCTGTCAATACCACCAAAACCAGATTAAATGGTTGGATTGGTCTTTTGTGTTGTTGTATGTGGGACCTTGCTATCGTTTTTGCTTATGTAACCAGAGCTATTGTACTCTGAAGCAATTGTGTGTGAAATGTTTTGAGAAATTTCTGAGGCATGCTGAAGTGATAAATAATTGTAAAGCTACTTTCTAACATGTACGGTGATGTTGAATTGTGTAACTAATGTGCTTAAAATATTGGAATAGATAATTGTGAATAGGTTGGTTAATGGTGTCTCATTCTGTTTCAAAAGGTCGAGGCAGTACAGTGAATTTTCCTTTAATTCCTGGGAACCTGAGCTTGAATCCAACTCAGGCTGATAGGCTGAGAATCTTCTGTCTCTGTTAGCTGTCAAGGCTGTATGTAAAACAAGATTGGAGAAGTCCAATCCAGTTCCTCGCTCCACAGCATAAAAAGTGACAGTCATAGAGTGACAGAGGTCTACAGCACAGAAAAAGGCCCTTCGGCACATCGAGTCTGCACCGGTCAAACAAGTACCTAACTATTCTAATCCCATTTTCTAGCACTAGGCCCATGGCCTTGTATGCCATGGTATCGCAAGTGCACACCCAAATACTTCTTAAATGTTATGAGGGTTTCTGCCTCTACCACCCTTTCAGGCAGTGAGTTCCAGATTCCCACCACCCTCTGGGTGAAAAAATTCTTCTTTACATCCCCTCTAAACCTCCTGCCCGTTACCTTAAATCTATGCCCCCGGTTATTGATCCCTCCACCAAGGGGAAAAGTTCCTTCCTGTCTACCCTATCTATGCCCCTCATAGTTTTATACACCTCAATCATGTCCCCTCTCAATTTCCTCTGCTCCAAGGAAAATAGCCCCAGTCTATGCAATCTCTCCTCAAAACTAAAACTCTCCAGCCCAGGCAACATCCTGGTAAATCCCCTCTGCACACTCTCTAGTGCAATCACATCCTTCCTATAATGCGGATTACAGAACTGCATGCAATACTCTAGCTGTGGCCTAACCAGCATTTTATACAGTTCCAGCATAACCTCCCTTCTCTTATATTCTATGCCTCGGCTATTAGGTCAATATGTAGAGGGCCCAACAAGGGACGGTGCAGTGCTGGACCTAATTCTGGGGAATGAAGCCGGACAGGTGGCTGAGGTGGTTGGGGTTGGATTTTAGTGATAGTGACTACAACATGGTACAATTTAAGTTTGTTATGGACAAAGAAATAGACAAGTTGCAAAAAAATGTTTTGGATTGGGGGAGAGCGGATTTTAGTAAAATAAGGCAGGATCTGACCAAGATAAACTGGGAACAGCTACTTGTGGGGAAATCTACAGAAGAGCAGTAGGGGGCATTCAAAAAGGAAATGGGGAGGGTACAGGCTCAACATGTTCCCTCTAGGGTGATAGGAAAGACTAACAAGCCCAGAGAACTATGGATGACCAGAGATATCCAGGATATGATGAGAAGGAAAAGAGAGAAGCTTTTAGCAGGTACAAGGGGAGCAAATCAGGGGAGGCATTAGTGGATTACAGAAAGTGCAGGGTGGCACTTAAGAAAGCAATTAGGAGAGCAAAGAGGGGATATGAGAAAGTTCTGGCTGGTAAAAGTAGGGAAAATCCCAAGATATTCTACAAGTATATCAATGGGAAGAGGATAGTCAGGGAAAGAGTAGGTCCCATTAGGGACCAAGAGGGCAATCTATGGGTGGAGCCAGAGGACATCGCTAGAGTGTTGAACCAATACTTCACATCCGTCTTCACCTGAGAGAATGAGGATGAAGGTATCAAATTCGGGGAGAGAGACTGCGAGGTTCTTAAGCAAATTGATATAGGGAATGACAATGTTTTGGAGGTGTTGGCAGGTTTAAAAGTGGACAAATATCCAGGTCTGGATAATTTGTGTCCCACACTGCTGAGGGAGGCAAGGGAGGAGATATCAGGGGCTCTGACCCAAATCTTTAATTCCTCTCTGGCCACGGGGGAGGTGCCAGAGGACTGGAGAACAGCTAATGTGGTTTCGCTATTTAAGAAGGGTTGTAGAGATAAGCCAGGGAACTACAAACCAGTAAGTCTCATGTCAGTGGTATGGAAAATATTGGAGAAAATTCTGAAGGAGAGAATCTATCTCCAATTGGAGAGGCAAGGTTTGATCAGGGATAGTTAGCATGGTTTTATCAGAGGGAGGTCATGCCTAACAAATTTGACTGAATTTTTTGAGGAGATGACCAGGTGTGTAGATGAGGGTAGTGTAGTTGATGTAATTTATATGGATTTCAGCAAAGCCTTTGACAAGGTCCCACATGGGAGACTTATAAAGAAGGCAAATGCACATGGGATACAGGGTAATTTGATAAGGTGGATTCAAAATTGGCTTAGTTGTAGGAGGCAGAGGGTGATGACAGAAGGCTGCTTTAGTGACTGGAAGCCAGTGTCCAGTGCCGTACCACAGGGATCTGTGCTGGGTCCCCTATTATTTGTCATTTATCTAAATGACATCGATGACTATGTGGGGGGTAGGATTAGTAAGTTTGCGGATGACACAAAGATTGGCTGGGTGGTTAACAGTGAGGTTGAATGTCTTGAGCTACAGGAAGATATAGACGGGATGATCAAATGGGCAGATAAGTGGCAGATGGAATTTAACCCTGAAAAGTGTGAGGTGATACACTTTGGAAGGATTAATTTGACAAGGAAGTATTCAATAAATGGCATGACACTAGTAAGTTCTGAGGAACAAAACAACCTTGGCGTGTGTATCCATACATCTCTGAAGGCAGAGGGGCATGCTAGTGGGGTGGTGAAAAAGACATATTGGACACTTGCCTTTATCAATCGAGGCATAGATTACAAAAGTAGGGTGGTCATGTTGGAGTTGTATAGAATCTTGGTGAGGCTACAGCTGGAGTACTGTGTGCAGTTCTGGTCGCCACATTATAGGAAGGATGTGATTGCACTGGAGGAGGTGCAGAGGAGATTTACCAGAATGTTGCCTGGGATGAAACATTTAGATTTAGATTTAGGTTGGATAGACTTGGGTTGTTTTCGTTGGAGCAGAGAAGACTGAGGGGCGACCTGATCAAGATGTACAAGATTATGAGGGGCTTGGACAGGGTGGATAGGGAGCAGCTGTTCCCCTTAGTTGAAGGGTCAGTCACAAGGGGGCATAAGTTCAAGGTGAGGGGCAGGAGGTTTAGTGGGGCTGTGAGGAAAAACCTTTTTACCCAGAGGGCGGTGATGGTCTGGAATGCACTGCCTGGGAGGGTGGTGGAGGCGGGTTGCCTCACATCCTTTAAAAAGTACCTGGATGAGCACTTGGTACGTCATAACATTCAAGGCTATGGGCTGGTAAATGGGATTAGGTAGGTAGGTCAGGTGTTTCTCACATGTCGATGCAGACTCGATGGGCTGAAGGGCCTCTTCTGCACTCTGTGATTCTGTGATCATGGGACATACGGGGTTGCCTCCTGTTGTAATATGCCTTTAAGGGATATCAGCATGACATCACTAGAAGCGAAATGTGGTGTGATCCAGTCTTATTTTCACTTTTGCTTTGAGCAGAACACGCACACACACACACACACACAGCTCTGATGTCTTCAAGCTTTATACCTATGCATAACTGTTCTCATCTGCCTAGCCTTAATAACTGAACCCACAATGTGTTTACCCAGTCCCTTATGAGAATTGGGGCCTTGTGTCTTGTACAATAAATAAGCCCAAGGTATTATATTATTACAATAATATAACACCTCTGGCATTGTCATTCGCTCACCTCTAGATAAGAGCATCGCTTGTGATACACCCATGGTCCGGCCAGTCCTCGCCATTGCAGTGGACCATTTTTGCCAGAATCATGACCTGCTCGAGGCCCCACCATCTCTTGCTGTTCAGGCCCTTGCTCCTGCTGGCCCTGTGCCAACCTTCAATGGGCTCTCCTTCTCATCTGATGAGAGCCATTACCCAAGGCAAGGTTGCCTCCAGCCTGCCTCATCAACACCTCAGTGATTCTGTGAACAAGTTGAAGTGATACATTAGTGAGCATGTCCTTTACACGTTTCCCTCCATCTTAAAGCCAGCAGGCCTGAGCTGAGCCCTTCATCTGCCCTCCGTCTAGACATGGCATCCCCACCCCAGCACCTCCCAGGTGATGGACGTCCTGGAAGACCAGAGATAGGTGTCTCTCCTGTTCATACATGACTGCACAAGAAGATATTGCAATTTGACTGGGGTGATGAGAGCCATGTGCAAGAAGCCTTCCTCTGACTATTCCACTTGCATCCACTACCCTAGAGACTCTATAGAGAGACCATTTCTTTGTTAGCATGGAAAGACTAACCACATGAGCCCTTGGCAGCCATGACCATTCACCCAGGAGGATGGAGGTATGTAGTCATGAGTTGGTTGCCCTCTGCCAGACGTGACTATTGGAGGCATTCCACCTCCCTCCCTCCCTTCATTATACCTCTGACAGCATCTGATGGCAAATGTCACAGAATGAATGGCAGCTCCACACCTTGCTGGGATCTCAATGTTATGAGACCTATAAATCGCAAACACACCTGCTGGAATGTGAGTTTCACCACTGGGAGGAGAACACAACTGAGCCTGGTCGACATCCAGTTGCCTCATAATTAATAGGGTGTCTGTTTAGTCGGCCACCCTCCTCCCACTTCAAGCGGTCTCACTGACTGGCTAACTGTGTGGTCAAGGTCAGATTTGAAAAATGGTTCACCTCACCTTCCAGACTTTGTTCACCACCTTCGACCCTCCCCCTGTCACCACCAACTCCCCCCATCACCATAGACCCACCCAATGTCACCATTCTTTTCCCCCTCAGTCACCCTTGAACATTCCCCCTGTTCCCTGGACCCTATCAGAATCCACCTCCACATGACTTCCCTTCCCTCAGAACCAACACCCATTACCATCCCCATTCCCAACCTGCCTGCCCCCTCCCATTATCCGAGCTATCAGTCTTATCCTTCTCAATGACCAGCCCATCCCCCTGCCATGAGACCTTCAGCTACCAAACTCTCACCCGGGACCTGCCACCCTACCGCATCCCACTCCTCAAACCTGACTAGTGACTGTTCTCTCCCATCACCAGTACCTTGAGTTCACCACGCATATCCCACCGTTGACACCACCAACCTTCTAAGACACTCTCAAACCCCCTTCCCCGGTCATTCTCTCCCCCCAGCTTCCCTGGACATTCTTCCCACTTCTCAATTTAACCTTCCTCACCTGTCCAGCCTTGCTTCACCCTTCCCCTCCTAGGGGAGGTGGTGGTATAGTGTTATTGTCACTGGGCTAGTATTCCAGAGACCCAGAGTAAAGCTCTGGGGACCCGGGTTTGAATCCCACCATGCCATTTAATCTGGAATTAAAAGTCTGATGATGACCCCAAAACCATTGCCGATTGTCGCAAAAACTCATCTGGTTCACTAATATCCTACAAGGAAGGAAATTTGCTGTCCTTACCTGTTCTGGCCTACATGTGACTCCAGACCCATAGCAATATGGTTGACTCTTAAATGCCCTTTGAACAAGGGCAATTAGGGATAGGCAATAAATGCTGGCCTAGGCAGCGATGTCCACATCCCATGAATGAATATATAAAGAAACAACCCCCAATTAGGTTCCTGGGTCAAAATCCTGCAAATCCCTCCCTAACAGCATTGTGGGTGAATCTACACCACATGGACCGCTGCGGTTCAAGAAGGTGGCTCACCACCACCTTCTCAAGGGCAATTAGGGATGGGCAATAAATGGCGATGTCCACATCCCATGAAAGAATTTAGAAAAAGATTTCCCCTCTTTGCCTGTCCCCTACTTTTACTACCAGCGCTCAGTATGAGTGAAGTTATGTGAGATCCACGAGAAGGTGAAAACAGCTGAACTCAATTGTGGAAGAAGTGAAGCTCGCCAGGTCCACACCACTTATGTACGGTTGCAAAACTGAACGTCGTAAATTCTCGCCGGCGGGGAACTTAATTTGGAGGACGAACTTAACTCTGGAGGTCTGGCCAATGAGCAAGCATGAGATGCTAATGCAATACAAATGGGGTCCCCAACATTGTTCATCAGGAAACTCGACCCGCCTTTAACCAGAAGTTTCACACAGCTAATCCCACCTTCGGGAAACAGATTTTTTGCCTCCTGCCAAATTAAGTACCTCTGCCTGCCACAATTCCGGCTGCTAGTGGGAGCAGGAGATTCCACTGTGTCCAGTTATTGCATCCTTTATAATAGATTCTAACATTTCCCCTGTTACTGACATCAAACTAACAAGTCTGTCGACCTCCATTTTCTCTCTCCCTCCCTTCTTAAATAATGGGGTTACATTTGCTACTTCTCCGTTTGCAGGAACCTATCCAGAATCTATAGAATTTTGAAATATAACCACCAATTCATTCATTATCTCTATAGCCCCCTCCTTCAACACTCTGGGATGTGCCTCATTTGGTCCAGGGGATTTATCAACTTTCAATCCAATTAATTTTTTGAGTACTACCTCTTTATTAATAAGAATTTCTTTCAGTTCCTCATTTTCACAAGTCCCTTGGTTCCCTAGTATTTCTGGGAGATTTTCTGCGTCTTTCTCCATGAAGACAGACACAAAGGACAGAATCATCCCAGATTTGCATTAAGTGCGGTAGCAGGCAGGTAAAACCTTGTTTTAACCGCCGGCCGCAATGGCGGATTTTCACACCACATCATCCCAATCTTGCCACATTATTTATGCATTCCCGGGAAACATGCCATTTCGATGGTGGGCAGGCTCTCATTCGCCCACCTGCCATCACCTCGTTGCTGCATCTCACTGGACATCATATTTAAAGTCCAGCTGCTCGCACAAATCTCAGTGCTTCCAGACCACAACTACTGCAGGGAAGAAGTCCAAGAAAGGTAAGAAGACTGCAGCCCCTAGGTTTAGCGATGCATCATTGGAATGCCTTTTGGACATCATGGAGGCCCGTGCGATGCCCTCTACCCCCGCTTTGGCCGCAGGACGGGCAGCGGCATTACCAACCAGGCTTGGGAGGTGGTGGCAGCAACGGTCAGCACCAATGCCCTGCAAGAGAGGACAGCCACCCAGTGCCACTACAGGATGAATGGTCTCATGCATTCTGCTAGGGTAACTCACCCTTCTCATCACTCTCAACTCACAAACTTACCACACATTCACAGGGATCTCACACTTCAAGGGACAATACCACTAACTCTCACACACACCCTCACATCTCCAGCAGGCTCATATCCTCTCGGCCTCATGTCCTCATTCCTGTTCATGTCTCTGCTCACCACACAAAAATTCCACACAGTGCCATGCGTCCTGCTTACCCTCTCTCCATCTGTTTTCATGCAGGAGAAGTCTGCTCACATCAGCAGAGAGAGGTCCCAGACTGGGGGTGGAGTGGCCCACATTAGGCTCCTCACTCACTTTGAGGAGTGTGCCATCATGCTGACTGGTGAAGACGTGGACCCTGCCTGCAGTGGCTGTGAGATCAGCGACAAACACCCACCTGAGGATCCTGCACCACATTATCCCTCCCTCAATGCAACTGTGAGTGCTCTCTCTCCTGCTTTTGGCTCTGCTGCCATGCACTAATTATCTCTACTTTGGTTCACAGGGAGCTTTGCCAAGGGACTAACACCCTCAGCCAACCAGTCCCTCAGATCCATCCACGTCCTCACCTGCAGCCAAGAGGACCCTTCCTCCAGCGAAGAGCGAAGAGGTAGAAATAAGCAGCCCAGAAGACCCGTCACCGCAGGGGGAGCAGCCGGCCCACGAGTGATTCTGGAGTGATAAGTGTGTGTGTGGGGCAGGACCTTTTGGAACCTTGTGCAAGCACTCTCCTACGCACACGGATCCTTCACGTTTCACATTCACCTCAATGTCCTGAGCATGTGCAATGCTGCCTGCTGGGCTTCGATTTCAGTTTTCCATCTGAGCTGACCTGCATCTCCGCCCACCCACTGATCATATTCCCATATAGCATCTGATCTCGCCCACCACGACTCTCATTTCACATTCAATTTAGCAAGCATGGTCTGGTTTCACTGCATTGTGCGCTCCTTCATCTTTTACCCTCCCCCGGTCACCCATTTCCCCCACCCATTTCCTCTCCCCATCACAGTTGACCTCCCCTGGCATTACCTTCCACCTCCCCTCTGTTCCCTACCAGACCCAACCCTTTTCCAACGGGGATGTCTAGGTGAACGTGCACGTTCCCTTCCTTCCCTAAAGTCCCACACTCCCTCCACATTCACCTCTCCGACCTCCTCCTTCCCACTGCCAGGGTCCGTGTCTGCCTCTGGGTTCCCACCAACCATCCTCGCTGTCCCTTCTATCGTTACCGTCGAACCCTCACCTTCCCACCCTACCTCATTCTGCCCTCGGTCATTTTCACCCTTCCTCCATACCACGTCCGCCCTCAGTTTGCTTCCCAGGAGGTAGACATGGACCTATCTGACCCCTCCTGTGCAGTTCACCTGCACATCCTCCCACTCCACACCTCTTCAACCCCCACCTCTTCCCCCTGACTCGCATCCCCCCGCCCCCCAACAGAACCCCTTCCCTGAAACCCCTTCCCTCCTTTGCACCCCTCTCTGCCTTAGCACCCCTTCTCTCTCTGGAACCCATTCCCTCCCCGGAACCCCTCACCCCCAACGAGTGCCCGCACCCTCCCTGACGCACCTCCCCCGCTTAGTCCGTCCCCCTTCCCAACTCTTTCCTCCAGCCTTACCTCTTCCTCCAGCCTCACTTCTTTCACCAGCCTCATATCTTCCTCCAGCCTTACTCCTACCCTCTTCCTGACTCCTTCCTCCACTCTTACTTCTTCCATCTTTACTTCTTTGGTAGTGATAGAAGGGATGGTGAGGGCAGTTGGTGGGAACCCAGAGGCAGGCACGGACCTTGGCAGTGAGAAGAAGGAGGTCGGAGAGGTGAATGTGGATGGGGGTGGGATTTTAGGGAAGGAAGGGAATGTGCACATTCACCTGGACATCCCCGATGGAAAATGGTTGGGTCTGGTAGGGAATGGTGGGGAGGTGGAAGGTGATGACAGGGGAAGTCAACTGTGATGGGGAGAGGAAATGGTGGAGGAAATGGGTGACCAGGGGAGGGTAAGAGATGGAGGAGCTTAGTAAGGATGGAAGCTTACTTCTTCCTCAACACTTACTCCCTCCCCTCTCCGCATCCCTTCTTCCCCTTGGACAGCCTTCCCTCTCCACACTCCCTCCCTTGGACCTTCCAACCCCCTTACACCAACTCCCCAGTTGTGGTCTTCTCCCCTGTTACCCCGCTCCTCCCCCTCTTCTCCCCCGTCTCCCAACCTCCCCCCCCGACACCTTCATTCCCCCCGTCCCAACCTCGCCCCCCCAACATCTCTTCTTCCCCCTGTCTCTACCAGCCCCTCGCCCATCACCCATTGTGAGCATCAACGGTGACTTTCCAGCTTCCGTGGGCTGCTTTGCAGCAGAGCCATGTACATGAAAACCCATCCAGCAAGCCATGGACATTCCTCCAGTGTGCCGTTGCTGTCGGCTCCAGCATCTTCTGCTCTTTGGTTGTCAGTAATGTAAGCAAAGCCCTGGTAGGTAACTTCTGCAAGTCACAGTTGTCAAGATATATTCTACACTAGCATACTTTCCCACCAACGTGGGCGGACGATCCAGCGGGGGGTGGGAGGGCGATTCTGGTGGGCAGGCCTAATAATAATATGCTGATGTATTACAATGAGGTCCCAACATCCGATGGTGGAGAACGCGACCCGGCGTCAGTGGGTTAAGCGCACGATCGCGAACGGTCACGCCATTGTGAAACCTATTGCGCCATATTGTCCATTGACGGCACCGAACATGCCCGATGCTGGTGGGCAGAGAAAATCCCAGCCAAAGTAATTGCTTACTTTCTCCGCATTTTACCTATTTTCCATTATAAACTCTACTGTCTCCACCTGTGACAGATCCATATTTGTCCTTGTTAATCTTTTCCTTTTCACAAAAGAAGCTTTAGGTATGTGAAAATCTACCTTTATGTTTCTCACTAGCTTGCATTCATATCCTTTTTTCCCTTTTTTAAAATCAGGTTCTTGGTGCTCCTTTGCTGGATTCTAAATTACTCCCAATCCTCAGGCTTATCACTTTTTTAATGTATTGGTGTACAATCTGTTTAACATGTTGTGACACTACGTTGTCTCTTTGTGCTTTGTGAACTAGTTGTCGGGTTTAAGAAATTCCCAGTCTTAAGCAATGTTCCCTCAATTTTTTGTGGCGTGTGGAGGTGATTTGTTTTATGTGGCCTCGTTAAATTTTTTGCCTGGCCGTACACACACTGTGATTTACAGGGACCTACCATTGTGGCTGCGCAGCTTAGAGGGAGCAGTGATCTGAAGTGCGACTCTATTGGAAGGGGTAATTGTGGCAGATTCCTGGGAGATCAGCTGGAAGCTGCTTCTTATTCTGCTGGTCTCCTATTTCTACATAAATATCGCTGTCTGTTTATCAGGAATAGAAACATCCTCTTTCAGCTTTGGGGTACTTTGCTTCTCAACTCATCCAAAACACAGTATCCACCGTTCAATTCCATACTAGGTTCTAAAATATATAAGTGAACCAATACTCCAATGCTTTAAATAAAAGAAATGAAAGCAACCCAAAAGGAAAAAATAAAGACTGAAGTACTACTATGGGCAGAATTTCTCACTGAACGGGTGGGCGTGTGCCCAATCCGCTCGAGCATAAAATAACGCATGATCACCTCGGGTGAGCATCCCAACGTCATTGCACACTCGCACGATATTTCGGTCGGCAGGGGTCAGGGCAATTGCAAGGGTGGTGATAGAAAGGATAATAAGTCTTTTGAAGATGTGCTTCCGATGCCTGGACTGTTCAGGGTGAGCACTACAATACCCCCCAGAGCGGGTGTCACTGATAGTGGTTGCACGCTGCACTCCCCACAATCTGGCAAAGGAAGACCCACTGGAGGAAGAGGATCTTGACATAGTTGCACAGGCCACAGATGATGAATCCAGTAGTGAGTCAGAAGAGGAGCACGATGAAAATGCTGAGGGCATGGAGCCAGACCTTGGTAATGTCCAGGGAGGCAGGAACACCAGGGACGCCTTGATTCAGCTAGGCTGCAAATGATCTACTTTCCCCTCATGCCAGGGCTGCTTCCTCCATCCCGGATGCCTGAAATGACCCTTTCATTTGAACCCAAAGTCCACTCAGCGCCTGTGCAATAAAGTATTGAGCTATTCACATCCAGCATTACATACTGGCATACCTTGCACCAGAAAGAAAAAGTGAAGCATACTCAGACCATCAGAACAAAAGCAAATTTAATGTTATTGTCACATTGATTGCCTAATGACATTACCATTGCTGGCGTTGATGTCTTCACTCTGTCACTGTGCATGCCAGGCACCTTGGTGAGACAATGGCGATCTGCATCACAGTGCCATCATATTCCAATGATCAATGAAGACTCCAGGTTCGAGGCTTACATCAATGAAGAGACTACGCTAGAATGGTTCCACAATCCAAAACTTTCACCTCTGTGCATTGCCCTCTTAGCTTCGTCTGGCACCCCTGCCTCTCCACGCCCGTTTGCTGGTGGAGCATGCCGGCTCTCTAGCTCTAGGGCGACTCGCTCAGATCTGGTCAGCAGCAGCAGTTTGGGTGGGCCTCTGCCTGTACGTGACCTCTCTGCATGATTATGGCTCGTTGTCTCCTGAAAGGACAGAGGAACATTGATTAGTCCACTATCCACCTGCAACACCATTGCAATCTGGCCAACCTCAGCTGAGGAACACCTCACAGGGCACATCCAAGACATGGTCCTCAAGCCACAAGGCACTCAGTCCAAGCAGCCAGGGCTCACCCCCTTGGCCAGCTCTGGCGTCACTGACATTTGGCACTCTGACTCTCGCACCCCTGAGGTCCACGGGGGTGGGGGGCAGCCACACCTTAACACTTCTGCACACTGACCCATGCCAACATGGTGCTTACCCTTCCTGAGCACGGCAGGTCATTGAACCTCTTCTGGCCCTGCACCTATGTGTGCCGCACCACATCATGGCTGCCAACCTGCACCGCAAACCCTTCCCATGCCCTCTTGGTGAGATGCGGTGGCCTCCTCCTCCCGTCTCTGGGGACAAGGGTGTCCCTCCTGGCAGCCATGAGGACCGTGAGGCACTCGTCCGAAAGCAGGGGCGCAAGCACCCACCAGAGTTGCCCTTCCGCCTGGCGTCTCCAGCCGCACTCAGTTCCATCACGTTAGATAAAGAGAGACAGATGCGACGTTCTTCCATGGCAGCCTTCAAGGGGCTGCCTGTGCCATTTGAAAACTGGCTGCCAGGTTGCCATTGGACCCGGCAGCCAATAGGACCCCGCCTGTGCCCAGTCCTTCCCAACCAATGGGGAGCTGTGTTTCATGCTGGGCGGGTCTTAATTGGCTCACCAGTGTGAAATCGCGGCCGGGAGCCAATCACAGGGGCGGCCGATTTCCTGGCTGACTCGGGCCCGAAAGTGGAAAGTGAATCGTGACTCGGCATTTTTGTACAGGTCACACAATAACAGTGGTCATGTTAGCTTACCTGCAAAAAGCATTGAAAAGGGCAGATCCATAGAGAACCATCTTGAAGAAGCTTGAACCCAGGCAGAGACCAAGAAAGGCATCTAAAAACAGCTATTAGTCTGCCGTAAAGTAACTTAGCAGCAAAAAGTGCTTACGCCTGCAGGACAGAAGTAAGGAACCTTATCTCCTCCTTATCAACCTGATTCCATCTACTAAGCTCACCTCTTAAAGCAACCTCTGGCAATTCAACAGTGGAAACTATTGCAGCTGCAGAGACAATCCTAAAACTTCAAAACCTTCACTTCAGAAGTACATTGCACCATCTCAACTCAAAAACATCAGGCCTGCACCAAATATGAACTAAACTGACCCAATTTTTATTAGTATTGTTTTATTTTCATTTGTAACTAATCTTTGTGTATGCATAAGTAACTTCCAGAGCAATAGAGTGAAATGAATTAACCTTTCTTTTTTGAGTTAAAAGGCTTTGTAGCTGGCTTATTTTAAATTGAATTTCTTACTCCAATGGGCAGAATTTTCTGCCTGTCGGGCGGGCGGGCCCGACCCAATCTCTGGCAGGTGGGGAGCCGATCCCCGCCGGAGAAGCAGCCCCCCCCGCCATTTTATGTGGGCGGGCCAATTAAGGCCCACCCAGCGTGACGTCCAGTGGGAAGCGCTGTGCGCTTTCTGTGCGGGCAGGAGGGATTCCCCAAAAGCGAGAGTGCACTCTTTCGCGCATGCGCACGAAAGACCGCACATCTCCCTGAGGCAAAGTGCAGCCTCAGGGAGATCGCTTCCACTTTGAAAAAGATTAAAAATAGAAAAAAAAAAATTCCCTAACATGTCCCCTTCATGTGACAATGTCACAAGAGATGGGACATGTTCATAATTTACACTATAACTTTATTAAACTTTTTAAAACCCTGCATGAAACCTCATCCTGCCAGTGGATGAGGTTTCATGTTTTCTCAATTTGCCGCCGGGGCTCCTGTCCTCCCCACCAACCTTAGGGTTGGACGGGCAGGTCCTTTAATTGTTTAAATGATCCTGTCAATGGCCTCAATTGGCTATTGACAGGTCGGCGGGCCCGCAGCTGATTTTGTTGTGCCCCTGCCTTCCTGAAAATTTAAATGGGGCGGGATGACATCGGGGGTTCCGCCCAACGTCATCCCGCGTCATTTTACATGTCGGCGAGCGGGCCCCGCCCCCTGCTCGCCGACAGCAAAATTCTGCCCAATGTGTCTGTTTGTATTAATACACAGTGACAACGTCATGCTGCTGGATAGCATGGAAGACTTGTCTTCATTTAAATCATTCCTAAAGATCTAGTGAACTTCTTATCCTCTAGTGGCATAGATTTCCTGGTGCCCCAGTGTTAGCGGCACAGTAGCACATTCCTGGTATATTCTGGGTACTCAACCACTGTTCCTGATTTTCTGTGCCCCTCTACCCAATGCAGATGCACATTGTTGGCAGCTAAGGTTAGAAAATGTCCAATCCTAAACAGTTGTAATATTGCTGTGAGATATTATTGAACATACTTCAACACATTTGTATAAAATGACCATGTACATTATTTTAAGAAAGGATTAAATTATTCATTTAAAACTCTATGGGGGTCAATCATCCTGTCCTTTGCTCCTAGGAAATTTTTGTCCCACAAAACACAGGGAAAAGGAGCAGAGACCCATGACGACAGGTCTCCACTCACTTGAGGTTGCTCTGAAATTTCCAGGACTTGCCCCAGCCAAAGGACAGTTTCTTTGGGAGCGCCTGTTTCTACAGTAAGCGTAGGAAATAATGAGGGAGGTGGGGATGTTTGTAGGGCTTGTGCCTCATTTCCACCCAGGCCCCCATCCCACATGAGAAGGGTGCTCATCTTGAGGGGTGCCAGAAAACCTAAACCCAGGCACCAGAGACAACCGGAGCCAAAGTACTTCCCTTTTTATCTCCCAGAGACACTGGAGGCTTTCTGATTGCTGTTTTTGAAGGTGTGTGGTGATGTCTGATCTGCCACTTCTGTTTGCAGGAGCAAGGCCCTTCAAGGGTTAGATCACTGCAGGTGCAATATACTTTGGGTTCATTCTAATTGTTTGGTGCCAAGGGGAAGACAGGAACAGGAAAATTAGACTCTTTAAGTCCTTAGTTAAAATAGCAGAAAGAAGAATTTAAGAATAGCAGATATCAGAACACATGAATGTGATTGTTTCTAATAACACACTTTGTGACATCATCTTATGGATTCTATCTACAAGACTAACTTTTCTACCGGACTTTGGAGTTGGCTGCTAGACTTTCAGAATTACTACTTTATACATAGTTTTGAACTTCTAAAATCCTTAAGGTTCTGAAATCGCTCTCATTCAAATATTTTACGCTCTAGCACCTGTATTGATTTAAATATTTATGAACCCACTTTATGGATTTGCTTCTATTTGAACGTGTTCTAAAAAGGAACTGAATCAATTAGAAGTGAGATCAATCAGCTATTCACATATATGGCAGGAATCATTTATCTGGTTTCTGTAATCCCACTCAAGTCAGGTATAAAGTTAAATCTTTCAGCAATCAATATTAATAATCGTTGGTCACATTCTCATTTCTGAGTTAGAAGATTCTGCATTCAAGTCCCAAGGTCTTGACCTCAAAAGTCAAGGAAGTGACGAAGTGCTGCACTGCTGGAGATGCTGTTTATTCAACGGTTTTAAACTGAGGACGCATCTGCCCTCGGAGGTCAATGTAAAAGATCCCAAGGCACTATTTTGAAGAAGAGTTGGGCAGTTATCCCTGGTGCATGTGCAATATTTATCAAACAACTTCACAAAGCAGATTATCATTATCAGTTTGATGTATGTGGGAACTTGCTGTGCACAGATTTGCCACATGTGCCACATTTCCTACATTGCAACAGAGATTACAGTTCAAAATTACTTAATTAACTGTAAAGTGCTTTGAGATGCCCAGTGATTGTGAAAGGTGCCAAATAAATGCAAATTTTTCTTTCTTTCTAATAATTTCTGCAGAGATTCAGAAATATCTTTAATTCTCGGGGTCAGCTTTCATTACATTAATTTTATCATTTAAATAATTTAGTCACAAAATCAAAATATAAAAATTCAGTAAAATATAATGGTTATTAATTTAATTCCTCTAATTTAAAACCAATAACTTACTTTTTCTATTCCATAATTGGTCACTTGTGTGGAGGTCTTGTGGCACATTGGATAGTGTCTGAGTGAGAAGCTCTGGATTCAAGTCCCACTCCAGGACTTGATGGCCAAGGAAGGTGTATTCATAACATTGTCTAACAGGTTAAGGATCAACTTGTACATCCTTCCAACACACACCAATGGCAGGTGGTAAGAGTAGGAGAGATTCCTGGTCAGCCATGTGATTGAAATAAATTGGAGCCTCTACCATCACTATCCATAGCTCTCGACTACAACATGTATGTAAACGTGTGTGTTGCCGCAGCAACTCAGACTGCTTGGGAGGCCAGTTGGCTCAGTTGTCTGGACAGCTGGTGTGAATCAGATTGGTGCCAATGGCACGGCATTCAATCCATGTTCCACTGGGGTGGATTCACAACCTGCCTCCTTGCCCTACCTGTGGTGGAGATCATGATGCTGTGGGTCAGACCTGTCTTCAGGCAGAGAACTGAAGAAGAAGCGGTCACTTATATGTCACATAGCATGTTAAGATTGGATTTTCATGGTCCCTGTTGGAACCAAATGGAGGTGAGACTGACAAAAATGGCCACCCAATATAGTGGCTGCATGGCCTCTGTTCCTGCTCTTGGCCATTTTTAAAAGGGCGGGGGAAGGGCCAGGCCCTGGAATGTATGAAGGATGAAGCTAACAGCATTGTGGGCTCACTGAGAGCCTGCCCCAGGTAATTAATTTTTAATTTTCATTGGGGCATCTGGACATAGCACCTGTTGGGTTTCACACCATCTGTGTGGAGGTGTGAACCATGGATTGCAGACAGGAAGAGTTTAAAAGGTAAATAAAATTGTTTTTCCTCCTTTACAGTTCATCATTAAATACTGGAGCACAAATTGTACCTGTGTTCAGTAAGGTGAGTTATGGCAGTACTGTTATTAGAAGATGTAACTACCCTTTAAACAATGGGCAGAATATTATGCCTTACAGGCGGGTGCACCCCCGACCTGAACGGGCGTGAAATAACACGAGATGACATTGGGCGAGAGTCCCAACGTCATCCCGCACACAAGCAATCTTCAAAACGGTGGGCGCGCACGGGTGTCGGAGCCGTGCCCGCCAACAATTAAAAGACCACTTAAGGCCATTAAAAAGGCAACTGTTCGCGATCTTACATTACCTGTGTGATTTTGCGCTTGGCGCATGGGCAAAATGGACAGGTGGGCAGCCCAATTTTAATGAAACCTCATCCAAGGACAGGATAAAAAGGGTCAGCAGCATTGCCAGTGTGAATAGTGAGGAGTATAGGAGATAGTTTGCTGCTGGTTGCTTATTTGAACTTGACAGCTTCATCTCTGTTCTGAGCTTCAATCTCAGCATTTCCAGGCATCATTGGAGGACTTATTGGTGTTTCCAAGGCCCCCAGAGGATTTTGACCGTGTGGACCCTTCCAGGTATCAGACAGCTTTCTGTTACCCTGGTAATGGGGATTGTGGCCTCTGCTGGTGGCACCTCCTCTGAGGAGGAAGAGAGAGGCAGAAGGGAGAGGAGGCCAGATGACCCAATGCAGCTTCAAGGGGAGGGGCCTGTGGGAGGAGAGGCCCAGGCACAAGGGCCGCAGGAGCAGCAGGAAGTCCAAGGCGTAAGGGGCCACAGGAGACGCCACTATCCTGCTGCCAGGGTTTACAGGCGGCGATGCAGCTACCTCAATATGTCTGAGGTGCAGTGCCGAAAGAGGCTCTGCCACTCCAGGAAGACTGTGACCTCGATTTGTCAGGCCCCTCCATTGGGCCTGAGATCAGCTCCAACTGTGTGGGTAGACACTCCATGCCAGTAGCTCTGAAGGTCACAGTGGTCTCAACTTCTATGCCTCCAGCTCTTTCCAGGGGTGATCTTTGTGGAGTCTCCCAGTCAGCTGTCCAGAGTTGCGTCAAGCTGCTGACTGATGCTCTGTTCAGGTGGGTAGTGACCTTTATTCATTTCAGAACCACATGGTTTTCAGCGATTGCTGGCTTCCCCCGCATCCAGGGTGCAATCGACTGCACACATGTGGCCATCAAGGTGCCAGTGGGTGAGCCGGGTGCCTTTGTCAACAGGAAGGGATTCCACTCCATGAAAGTCCAGGTAGTTTGTGATCACAAGATGCAGATTCTGGAAGTTTGTGCAAGGTACCTTGGCAGCTTCCATGATGCTTACATCCTCAGACACTCACAGGTGCCAAGGCTGTTCAGTGCTCCAGCTCTACTGGATGGATGGCTGCTGGTTGACAAGAGCTATCCGTTGAAAAGGTAGCTTATGATTCTCCGCCACCCAAGAACAGAGGCAGAGCAGCATTATAATAGGAGTCATGCCTCCACAAGGCCAGTTATAAAGAGGACCATCAGTATTTTAAAGATGCACTTCTGATGCCTGGACTGTTCAGGGGGAGCACTACAATACCCCTCAAGAGCGGGTGTCACTGATAGTGGCTGCATGCTGCGCTCTCCACAATCTGGCTTTGGCAAGGGGGGATCCACTGGAGCAAAAGGATCTTGAGGCAGTTCCAGAGGCCACAGAGGGTGAATCCAGTGATGAGTCAGAAGAGGAGCAAGGTGAGGAGAATGCTGAGGGCGTGGAGGCAGACCTCTGTATCCTTCAGGGAAGCAGGGACACCAGGCACGCTTTGATTGAACGCTCCTTCGTCTAGGCTGCCAAAGATCTGCTTCCACCTCATGCCAGGGCTACCGCCTCCATCCCGGATATCTGAAATGACACTTTCCTGTGAATGCAAAGTCCACTCAGTGCCTGTGCAATAGAGTTTAGAGCCACTCACGTCCAGCATTACATACTGGCGTACCCTGCACCTTACAAACCAAGTGAAGCATACTCAGGCCATTAAGACAAAAGCAAAATTTATATCATGTTGGCACTCACATCAAATGAACATAACTTTATATGGTGTTAATGGTCACATCAGTAAACATATTAACAAAACATGGCAGAACAGAAGATCACCCATGAACAGTCCCTCTTGTGCTTATGGTGCCTGAAACTTAAATTTGTGAGTGCTGCGTCTTGGTGACCCCCCTCACTGGCAGCAGCATTGGAGACAGCCTGCTGACTGTGCTGGCCTGTTGACTTGATGACCTTGGCAGTTGTCCTCTGGCCAGTGGAGCCTGTGCTAGGCCCGCCTGGGAGGGAGCAGCCATTGCCACGGCTGGCGTCTCCCCAGTCATTGCAGCTTCATCAGATACCACGGTCACTGGCAGGGGGGCGGAGCAGCTGCAGCAGTCATCCAGAGCACCCTTAGAGGAGCCCGCATAGACTACAAGCAGCTCACGTGCCAATGTGAGGTTGCTGCTCCCTGCTTGGCATTGATGGATGGGCAACTAACTGGGATACTGGGTGTCTCATCCATCTCCCACACTGGCACTGACCACCTGAGATCATTGCCAGTGTGAGGGCTTGCAGATCCGAGCGCAACCCCAGGAACCCCAGATTCTGTCCCTGGAGCTGCATCTCCATGAGAGTAACCACTGTCTTCATGTAGGAGGCAGTGTGCTTGGCCATGAGGGTCATCACAGTGGTCATGCTCCGCATGGACTCCTCCACAACAGACACCATGGCACACATACCCTCTTGGATCTCTGCCAGATCTTCCCGCACATCCCACTGGACATCGAGCATCTGCCACCTAATGGATAACTCCAGAGGCTCATCATCTGCCTTCAACTGAGCATCATCCTGGTCTCCAGCAGTCCTCCGACTGCAGGTGCCCTGGGCACTCTCTGCCTCCTCCTGCTCCTCTAGCGAGTGTGAAGTGCCCTCACCGCTGTGCACCGACATTCTAGCCGACAATATAATGCCCACCAAGGTGCTGGTATCTTCTCTGGTGCCTGTTTCAGTGAGGGGGTGTGACGCAGGTGCATCTAAAGCCCCATGGACCTCTGGTGACAAGGGTGGCTCTTTGAGTTTCTGTGTTTGAGTGTGAACTGGCGACTCTAAGGGAGAACAACAACCTGTCATTAGTTTAAGTCATCACACTGTCACTGTGCATGCCAGGCACCCTGGGGAGACAATGGAGATCTGCATCATGGTGCCATTGTCTTTCAATGATCAATGGGGATTCCAGGTTCGAGGCTCCCATTAATGATGAGACTACGCAAGAACGTTTGCACAGTCCGACATTCTCTCTGTGCACAGCACTCTCACCTTCGTCAGAGACCTCTGCCTCTCCACAACCAGCTGACTGAGGTGGGTGACTGCTCTCCAGTCCAATGCAACCATTTCGTACCTCGTCAAGATTAGGGCGTTTGGGGGGCCTCCGCCTGTCCTTTACCTCTCAATGGTGTTGTGGCTCCTCTTCTCCTGAAAGGACAGAGGAGCATTGACTAGTCCACTCTATCTGCAGTGTCATTGCAGCCTGGCCAACGCCACCTGAGGAACACCTCGCAGGGCACATCCGAGTCATGGGCCTTGACCTGCAAGGCACTCAGACCAAGCAGCCAGGGCTCACCCCCTCGGCCAGCTCCAGCGTCAATCAGACACTGACTAACACCCCTGAGCTCCATGGGATTGGAAGCCCATAACACTTCTCCACACTGATGCATGCCAACTCGGTACTCACCCTTGCCAAGTGCAGCAGGTCTTTGAGCCTTTTGCGGCACTACACCCATGTGCGCAGCACAACGTTGTGGCCACTGACCTCGGCTGCCACCTCCTCCCAGGCTTTTTTGGTCAGGTGTGGTGGCCTCCTCCTGCCATCCCTGGGTATGAGAGTGTCCGGCCTAACACTGGCCTCCTCCATGAGGACCGCGAGGCACTCGTCCGAGAAACAGGGGGCTGAGTGCCTACCCAGCTTGCCCTCCTGACTGACATTTCCAGCCACTGGTAAGGCCATTGTTCCAGTCTCCTGGGCAAACTACAAAAATTCTCCCTGGCAGCCTTCAGGTAGCTGCGTTTGCTGGTTTTAAGTCGCCTGCTGGGTCACCAATGGACCTGGTGTGTCCGATAGGCTCCCGCTCCCGCCCGGCCCTTTCAACCTTTCAGAAGGTGCGTTTCACGCTGGGCACACCTTAATTGGTCACCCAGCGTGAAATCGCGTTTTCAACATGGCCACGGCCGGGAGCAAATTCCACATCTGCTTCCGCTCCTGCTGACTTGGCGTACATGCCAAGCATGAAATTTAGGCCAATGTGTTTGACAGATTGTTACTTCTTCCAACTGACAAGCTGGCAAGTAAAATATCATCATCGTAAATGTAGAAAAGTCCTCAGATGAGTTAAAAAAAGTTCATTTCACGCTATTAAAAGGGTAGCCTAATATGATAATCAAGTGTAAATGCATCATCTTTTCCCATTGATTGTATGTGTTCAATCTGTTAGGATAGTAGGTCTGAAGTCTGTTTGTCTACTAGAAGTGTTTTATGGGCTCTTGGCTGCAATCCAACTACCAAATCATTTTACAACTGTTTTGCATTATTTGTACAGCTGCTTTGAAGAGTTTACTCATTTATGCAGGGAGTTTTATGGGCTATTCAATGGTTTTCAACTGTTATAATAGGACGTGTGAGTTCTATTCATAAAATGGATAATGGGGAGGTGGAAGGGGATGAGGGTGCTGAGGGGTGATGTTGAGATGGTGAAGGTGATGCAGTGAGGATGAGGGAATGAGGGTGAGCGGGTGACCAGGCAAGGGAGTGAAGCGGTGAGAGGGAGGGGATAACGGGGTGAAGGGCTTGATGGGGTAAGGTGAGGGGATGTTTAAAGTGGTCAGAATGTTCAACTGTATGTAAGTAAATTGCTGATTCCTCATGTAAAATCTCCAAACCCCTCTGTCAATGCAACTTTATTTTAATTAGCATTTATCAGATAGTTTTGGTATTAATTCAACCTAAAATGAATTCTGTCCAAGCCTATATTATAATTCTGTTTGACTTAACATAGTTAACATTAAAAAAATTAATGGTTTAAAAAAATACTCATAAACCTTCTATGACATTGTTTCCAGGCATGAAGCAAACTTTCTAATGTACTATGCTCCAACTAATCTGAACATGATTGCATGTCTTTTATGACTCGAGGTAAAATATTACTGACATTGAAACATGTAGGCCTCAAAGGTATAAGATTTTTATTCTTTCTTGGGATATGGATGTCGCTGGTAGTCCTATTGCCCTTGAGAAGGTGGTGGTTACCCTCCTCGAACCACTGATATGTGTTTGATGAAGTGCTGTTAGCGAGGGAATTCCAGGATGTTGACCCAGTGACTGTGAAGTAATCATGATATAGTTACAAGTCAGGATGATGTGTCTTGGGGCGGAACCGTCCCAGATTTGCACTAAGTGCGGCAGAACGTTTTACCCGCCGGCAGCAATGGCAGCTTTTCGTGCCGTATCATCCCAATCCCACGTCATTAATCATGCATTCCCGGGAAACAGTTTATTTCAGTGGTGGGCGAGCTCTTATTTGCCTGCCATGCCATCACATCGCCGCTCCCTCACGTTGGGTGCCATATTTAAAGTACAACCGTGCGCACAACTCTCAGTGCTTCCAGCCCAGGACTGCTGCACTGAAGACATGACCCCGAAAGACAAGAAGACTGCAACCACCCCCCGATTCAGTAACACGTCCATAGAATGACTTTTGGACTCCATGGAGGCCCGCCATGATGTCCTCTACCCCTGCTCTGGCCGCAGGAGGTTTAGCAATCTCACCACTCTGGCTTGGGAGGCAATGGCAGTGGTGATCAGTGCCAATGCTGCACAGAAGAAGTTGGCCTTCCAATGCAGATAGGGGATGAATGATCTTGTCAGGGTAAGGCAACCATCTCATCACTCTAAACTCACACATTCAAGCCCATCACATACTCATTGGCATCTCACTGACCACCAGCTCAAAGGACATCATCATTCAATCTTTCATACATACCCTCACATCTCCATCTAGCCTTACCTCCGCTGGAGACTGCCTCCTCAGCCCTCACCATCTTGAGGCCACTTGCATAGATCAACATGTGCCCCCCCACACACACCCTGGGATATCCTCCTTCCCCAGTACAGCCCTCGCCCTGCAGCCATTGGAAAGCCACACCTGCCATATGGCTGATCTGGTAGGTAGAGACCTGCCCGTGAGCCCCCTTAAAAGTGATGTGGTGCTGTCTGTGAAGCCTGGCGCTGATGATCGTGAGGGCTGCCCGAAGCAAGGTAGGCAAACAAACCCCGAAGTTCAGAGTGATGTGCAGCTTGCCAGGTGCACGTTGCTTATGTACAATTGTGAAACACGTCAACATGTGGATGATCCAGTGTGGGGGGTGATTCCGGCGCGGGGTGGGTGGGGGGATGATTCCGGCGCGGTGGGGGGGATGATTCTGTCACGGGGGGGGGTGGGGGGATGATTCCGGCGTGGGTGGGGGGGGGATGATTCCGGCACGGGGGGTGGGGGATTCCGGAACTGGGGGACGATTCCGGCGCAGCGGGGGATGATTCTGGTGCGGGGGGATGATTCCAGCGCAGGGTGGGATGATTCTGGCACGGAGGGGGATGATTCCGGCGCAGGGGGGGATGATTCTGGCGCGGAGGGGGATGATTCTGGTGCAGGAGGATGATTCCGGCGCAGGGGGGGGATGATTCTGGCGTGGGGGGATGATTCCAGTGCGGCGGAGGGATGATTCCAGTGTGGAGAGTGATTCCGGCACAGGGGGAGTGATTCCGGAGTGGGGGGATGATGATTCCGGTGTGAGCGGATGATTCTGGTAGCTGGGCTTATAATGATATGTAGATGTATTACGATGAAGTTCCTGACGTCCGACAGCAGGAAACGCAGAACGCCATTGACGGGCAGAGCGGACGATTGCAAACTGGTTTTGTGATGTCATGAAACTAATTTTTGGCCTTCTCATCATACTGTCCGCTCACGCTGCCAAACTCGCCTGATGCCAGCGGGCACGGAAAATTCCGCCCTTGGAGGGGCAATTGGAAGTGGTGCTGTTCCCATGCACTTGGTATCCTTGATCTAGGTGCTGGAAGTCATTGGCTGCCAAAGGTTTTCAGTTGGTTGCTGTTCTAAATTCTTACATAACATTTCTATTTACTAACCCTTTTCACATTATCCATCAAGTATCCCAAAGAGTGTGATTACCTGCATTGTCAATCTGACATTTGATTGCTAGTGTAATAGTTAAGTTGCCATTTGAGCCATTCAGAATATGTTGCATCATGGGCATGCTATTTATTTTTATACCTTTGTGAATTTTTGTTTCTTAACTTGAGCAGAATATTTTATTTATATTATCTCTGATAGTTTGCATTATGAAAACCCAACTCCCATTTAACTGTTAATGTCATTAAAGGTATTAATGTCAAGCAGTTCTTCCTATTTTTATATCTGTGTCAATATCTGTGAACAAAACTGTGATTGACCATTCTCTTGCTCACTCATTGTTGATGAATTCGTAGGGACTGAATAATACACATTTTTAAAAGGTACTGGACTGCATAGCAGTACAGGAAGATGGAACCTCAACATGGTGTACTAGACATGGCAGAGTTCATACCAGTAATTCTCCACACTTAGGGGGAAATTTTCATCTTCATTGCTTGGGTACTGTGCTCACAGAGGGCATCGCTTGCCTGTTATGCAATTTGCCCAATTTTCATTTTCATTGAGGGAGCAAGATCCAGACATGAAATTGTAAGTTCACTAAAAAAATAATTTGTCATTCTGTTTTGTTTTAAGAAAATAGTTTATCTTATTCAGGTTAAACTCTGCTCCAATTTATTACTTGGTGGTAGAATGTTTGAGCAATATTGATAATGGAGAGGGGAGACAGGTTAGAGATCCATTTTCTGAATTAAGAATTTCCAAAGTATTTGCATACCTATATATTGCTGATCATGGCTTTTGTATGCTTGAAGAGTATTATTAAGCATTGTCTGGAATCCCATATACAAGTGTGTATC
This sequence comes from Cetorhinus maximus, assembly GCF_964194155.1. NCBI lineage: Eukaryota > Metazoa > Chordata > Chondrichthyes > Lamniformes > Cetorhinidae > Cetorhinus > Cetorhinus maximus. The sequence goes on from NC_135887.1 coordinate 90,965,950, forward strand.
TGCGAATGTCTATTTGCTAATGGGATAGAAGAATTCATATTTTTGAAGTATAATATAATTGTCTAGGTTAAATTCAGAAGAAGGCATCCATAATTTTCTATAGCAATGGATTGTTAAGGGGCACCAGTGGATCCAACTGGCAAACAGGGATGGGTTGGAGACAGAATAGTCATGCGTCACTTTATCACAGTGCTATCATGCACAAATTATATGATATTGGGAGAAGTTTTCTCTGAGCACTAGATGTAGTGAAATTGTCTGTTTACAAAGAGTGGTTTCGTTTACACGAGAAAATCTCCAAATGCAACTGCTTACAGCATTGTAGCAGGTCTTTCTAAATATGATAAATGCCTGCCAATTTGCTTTATTTCTAACTTCAGACATTGCCCCCGACACTGCCTCACCAAGGATTCTTGTGTGAGAAAGATTTTACAATTTTAGGTAGTGTATAATATAGAACTAGTTTATCTTCCAATGGTTTTGCCCCAACTCCCATAAATGGATCTTGTCCCCTATTATCCAGAAGCACTATCTTTTTGCGTTAATTTTTCTATAATAGATTCACTACAGAAACATAGGGCTGAATTTTATGGCTGATGCGTGGGTGGCGGAGCCCACACGTCAGCGCTTAAAATGTTGCACGCTGATGTTGCGCGAGTGTCCCGACATCAGCACGCGGCATTGTGATATTTAGGTGGGCGGGCGCGCTATGAAGTGTGACGCGCGCCCGCCATTAATTAAAGGCCTTGTTAAGGCCCTTAACTCGGCAATTGAAGCTGATTTTGAGGAACCCGTGCGATCTTCGCCTCCGCGCACGGGCCCAACGGGCAGGCGGGTAACTGATTTTTTAACAAACCTCATCCACGGGCGGGATATGTGGGCTCAGAGGGGTTGTTCATGTTTTTTTCTGAAGTATGTATTGCAGAAAGTGTTTTAAACTTGCCTGTGTGATTGTTAGCAGTTCAGATCGATTTCCAATAGCTTTCTCTGTACTTTGAAGCTTCAGCTCAGCAGTCTGCAGACAGTAATATTTATCGGGCCTGCAGCTTTCCGGAGGCCTCCATTTAGGCTGGGTATGGGTTCTGACATCTCCACTGAAGGCAGCTCCTCTGAGGAGGAAGGGAGGGCTAGAATAAGAAAGAGGCCAGGAGTGGACAATCAGCCTCCAGGGGAGCCACCTATGGGAGGTCAGGCGCAGGCACAAGGGGTGCAGGGCCAAGTGGTTGTCCAAGGTGGAAGGGGCTGCAGAAGATGCCACTATTCTGCTACCAGGTTATACAGGCGGCGAAGCAGCTACCTCAATATGACTGAGGTGCAGTGCTGAAGGAGGCTCCATCTGTCAAGGGAGACAGTCAACGATATCTGTCAGATGATTGGCCCTGAGATCTCCCCTAACTGTGCGGGTGGACACCCCATGCCAGCGGCTCTGAAGCTCACAGTTGCCCTCCACTTCTATGCCTCTGGCTCCTTCCAAGGCTTGGTGGATTATCTTTGCGGTGTCTCCCAATCAGCTGTACACTCTTGTGTCAAGCAGGTTACAGACGCTCTGTTCAGACGTGTATTGGCCTTCATCCACTTCCGCTGCAACCAGGCAAGTCAGATACAGCGAGCCAGAGGCTTTGCAGCCATTGCTGGCTTCCCCCGTGTCCAGGGTGCTATAGACTGCACACATGTGGCCATCAAGGCGCCAGTAGGTGAACCCTGTGCCTTCGTCAACAGGAAGGGCTTCCACTCCTTGAACGTGCAGATAATGTGTGATCACAGGATGCAGATTCTGCAAGTTTGTGCAAGGTACCCAGGCAGCTCCCACGACGCCTACATCCTCAGACACTCCCAGGTGCCGGGGCTCTTCAGTGCTCCAGCTCGGCTGGATGGATGGCTGCTGGGTGACAAGGGCTATCCCCTCAGAAGGTGGCTCATGACGCCTCTCCGCCATCCAAGAACAGAAGCTGAGCAGCGGTACAATAGGAGCCACGTCTCCACAAGGGCTGTGGTGGAGAGAACCATCAGTCTTCTCAAGATGCGCTTCCGTTGCCTGGACTGCTCAGGGGGCGCACTCCAGTAGCCCCAGATCGCGTCTCTGTGATAGTGGTAGCATGCTGCGCTCTGCACAATCTTGCGCTGGAAAGGGGGGAACGCAGCTGACGATGAAGACCTTGACGCAGTGGATGAGGCTGCACATGATGAATCCAGCAGTGGCTCAGAGGATGAGGAAGCACAGGGCGATATTGAGGGGCAGCACGCCGACCCGCTACTACACCAAGGAGGCAGGGACACCTGGGACACTTTAATCCAATGAACCTTCAGCTAGCTCCACACACATGGATCAGCAGGAACAGTATTGCCTGTCGCTTCCACATGTGGCACTTAGGTGCTACATCTTCCACCTTATCAGCTGCAACTAAGGGCTTAGTACAGAAACATCAATGTCCACTCAAACACTCATGAGATGTTTGTGAAACAGACAAATGCTACACAAAGGAAACACCCTCAGCTATGGTCAGGAAAGTGGATGTTATTCCGTCCAAAATAAAACACAAACATCACTCAGACATATATAATTATATTTTCCCTAATCTAGGGCCAACACAAAATCACCAGTGACAAACCCATGGAGTGTCTAAAGTGCCTTATGCTTACGTTTGTGGGTGCTATGTCTAGGTGCCGCCCCATCGCTGGGAGTGGCTTGTGAGACAGCCTGCTGACTCTGCTGTCCTGTTGGCCTTGATGACCTTGGCGGCCATTCTCTGGCCTGTGGAGCCTGTGATAGCCCCGCCTGGGAGTGAGTGGCCAGTTCCAGAACTGGCACCTCCCCAGTTGCCGCAGCCTCAACAGATGCAATGGTCACTGGCAGAGGGGCGGAGGAGCTGCTGCCCTCATCCGGAGCGCCCTGAGAGGAGCTCGCAGCGACGACAGGCAGCTGCTGCACTGACGTGAGGTCATATTGGACCTCCCTGCTCACCGCAGATGCATGGGCACTAAGCGGCAACACTTGGTGCCCAGAACATCTCCCACATTGTGAATGACCACCTGTGGCCATTAGCGCTGTGAGGGCTTGCAGACCAGAGCGTAACCCAATCAGAAGAGTCTCAATCCGATTGAAGCCCCTCTCCATGAGAGTCGCCAATCTCTCAGTGGAGGAAGCCTGAAGTTCTGTCCTGAGGTTCATGCCTTCACTGACACTCTGCCTGGACTCCTCCACCACCGAGACCAAGTGAAGCACCCTCATGTAACCCTGCCAGATGCTCCCGCGCACCCTGCCGCTTGTCCTGCAGCTGCTGCATGGCTGACATCTCCAGAGGCACATCATCACTGCCCGACTCAGCATGTGCCTGGTCCCCTGCAGTCCTCTAGCTGCTGGCGCCATCGGCACCCTCTGTCCGTGCCATCTCCTCCAGCGATTGTGAAGTGCCCTCTCCACTGTGCCCCGGGGCACTAGCCGACATCATAACCCCCACTGAAGTGTTTGTCGCTGCGCTGGTGCCTGGCTGGCTGAAATGATGTGATGCAAGTTGCAAGTCTTGGCCCTCAGGTGTGGAGGGGGGGCCTCCGGACGTGTTGGGGGCGGCCATGCGGTGGTGATACTGAAATTAACAACAAGGACAGTGCATCAGTTAGTGTTCAGTCAGTAACACCTTTTATCCCTTTCCCCCCAAGCCTCATAAGTCGCTCACCCTTCAAGAACCTAAGGAGATGAACATTGGAGGGGTGGTAAATAGTCAAGAGGAGGCGCACATACAGACAGGCTGGTCAGATGGCCTAAGGAATGCCACATGGAATGTTATGTGGATAAGTGTTCGGTTAAGCACTTGGGCAAGACAAACAGGGTACGGGAATACATGAGTAATGGTAGGACCTTGGGAAGTCACGACGATTACAGGGACTTGCTGGGCAGACCCGTTAAGGTAGCAGAACAGGAACATAAGGCGTTTAACAAGGTCAAAGCCAGATGTGCCTTCATTAGCCGAGGAATAGAATGTAGGAAAAGGGAGGTCATGTTGCAAGTGCAGAAAACACTGTCGAGGCCACATCTACACTTCTGCCTTCAGTTGTGACCTGCACTTCATGGGAGGGATGGCATTTGAGTGGGGAGAGTGCAGAGGCTCCTGACCAGGATGCATGCTGACCTGGAGAGTTGGAGTTATGAAGAAATATTGCAAACACTTGTGACATTTACCGTGGAGCACAGGAGATTGACAGGTCACATTATTGATCTTCATACCGTCATGAGGGGCATAGAATGGGTGGACAGAAGGCAACATTTCCCCTTGGCGCAAGGATGACTAATGTGGTGGGATTTATTTAAGCTGAGTGCCATGAGGTTGACAGGTGAGGTGATGAGGACCTTTTGGACAGAGTAATGTGGGACGCACTGGCTGAAAGGGTGGTGGAGGTACAAACCCTCCTAAGATGCAATAAGTCTTTGGATGTGCAGCAGCGATGTGATGGCAAGTTAGGCCATGGGGATAGTGGTCACAAATGGGATAAGGCGACTTTGGAAGGTGCTAGAGACACGCATCCTCAAGGGGCCGAAGGACCTTTGTGTATGACCCACACGTTTGACTGTATCAGTCTGTGAATGAGCAGTGTTGCTGCATTAACAATTGCAGTAACCATCAGTGCTTTGGATGGTGGGGAGACAGAGTGAATGGGACTGTGGCCCTCAAATACCTGGCCGCTGTACCCCAGCCTCACCAACACCTGCCGACCTGGCCGCCTGCCTCCTCCCCAGCTCCATGGCCTGCTCCTCATAGGTAGTGAGGCACTGCAGCACGGCGTGCCTAACACCAATCCACTGCTGCTCCCTCATATTGCTCTCAGTTTTTGCCTGCAGAACAGAGAAGAGCATTTATTGGGGCTGATCTCTCATGTACTCTGCACGCGCACGCCACACCCCAACCACAGTGGCTCATCTGAGGCCTCCAGCGGCTCCTGTCCACACTACTGGTGATCAGTCACCAGAGGATAGTACGGCTGCTCCCAACCCCCTCCCCCAACGGTCACCTTGGACACATTTGGCGTCCATCACTTTGAATAATACACGGGTCTTAGTGCCCATGGAAAGGAGGCGCAACTAGGTGCGGCACCGAGGCCAGCAGATGGTGCTTGGCCATGACACCTTGAGGCTCCCCTTCCACCATCTCATCACCATCAATAAGACATGCGTTGGAGTTCTGAGTATGTGTCTAGCTGCTTCCCCTGCAGGTTGCCCCCAGACTACTCAAATGCGACAAACACCAACATATGCTGCAGGGAGAACCCATCTTCTCCTTAACCACTAGGCTGATGTAAGCATGGTCACTATCTGTTTGCCCATCCAGCGTGCGCCAAATGCCCAATGCAGTAACAACACTAAGACGTGGGGTGGGGTCCTCAAAGGCTAAGGCCACCTGCTTGGTCAAATGGCCAAGGCTGACATGGTACTCACCCTTCCAGAGTGCAGCAAATCATTGAAGCGCTTGCGGCACTGCGTTCCGGTGTGCCGCACAGCATCATGGGAGCTTACAGCCTCCGTCACCTCCTGTCATGCCTGCCTGGTGATGTGGGGGGCCCTCCTCCTCCCATCCTCCGGAAACATGACATCCCGATGGTTGGACACCTCTTGGAGGAGGACAGCAAGGCAGGCATCTGAGAACCGAGGGGCACAGTGGCCCCCCGCTGGCCTACCCTGCAGCCTGCCCCCCTCCTCCTCCTCTGCCCTCACCTCTTGTGCTGCCTGATGACTGGCCATGGTGAACAGCCTAAAGGAGGCTGCCTGGCCGCTCTTTATACAGACTGCCAGGTCCCCATTGATTTTCCCGATGTACACGGGAGTTGCAACCCCGCTGGGCGGGCCTTAATTGGCCCGCCCGCGCAAAATGGCGGCACGGCCCATTTCGGGAGCTGCAATTGGCTGCCCGCTCGCCGCCGAATCGGTTGGGCCTGCCAGATGGTCAAATGCAAAATTCAGTCCTTAGTTGGAGGTCAAACCAGCTATATATGTATAAATTTATATACAGGTATTTTTATCTGTATAAATTAAAAGCTAATGCAGAGTTTGGCTTGAGTTTATATCCATTAAGTTGACTGAAAGGTGGCAGCTTAAGTGAACCATTATATGTGTTCCATTATAGATGCTCTTTGTCCTTTATCCTCTGTCCAAGGGACTGCCTTTCCAAGTCATGAATCACACCTATTCTGCAATTTAATATTGTCTGAGGGGCAGATCTGCATTTTTATGTCTTCTTTAAATTCATTGTGATTTCTGGACATGTCAGAGAGAAATAGGGCATTGAAACACTGTTGTTTTTATATAACCACTGAGTTTGGTGGCTTCTGTAAGGACAGTGAGACAAAGAAAGAAGAGGGACAGAACGTGGAAGTCCCATGAGCTGTCATGATATTAGTACTGCAATGAGAAAGAGACTTGTACAAAAAAATTAGGTCCTGTAGATATATACTATTGGGATATTCTCTGAAGGAGCAGAGTTTCCATCAAATGCCTGGGAGTTAGTATTTAATCACTGGGCAGAATTGCACTGCTCTGTTTGTGCTTTTGCTATATTAGACTTAAACGTAGTCATTCAGTTTTGAGCCTGAAGTTAACTTGAGCACAGTGCAGTGGTACCCCTTTATCTTGAACAAAAAAAAGCAGAGTAAGGGTTCCAATTCCAGTTAGACTGGAATTAATTCATATATGGGCGAATTCTAAAGGTGCAATCTCTTTGCGGGAGCAGACATCCAATGGACCTTAGTCTCCAGCTCCAGTTATGGAGAGAGCAGCAAGGCTATAGAAATTGAGAATGGCTCTTTAAAGTATTTTGACCCCATTCAGACTGTCTGTGCAGAGCTGTGTGACCCCCAGTGTCATCAATTATCCTATCTACAGCGTACTGCTCTGTGTAATATATAAGATACAGTGTACAGCATTTTGGAAAATATTTATAATTCTCTTTCTTGGAAAAAAAATCAGATGATGAGTCAGACTATCTGAGGCAATGCTGAATGTTGCTAAGATTTAAAAAGACACAGGCCAGAATCAGAAAACTGAATATGTATATATGTGCACATATATATATAGATGTCGTTGCACAATTCCAAAATTCAAAAGAAAAAAAAACACTCTAACCAGAATGCAAATTTTTCTATGCTCTAAAATGATGCAACCATTATTATTAAAAAATACAATTAGCACACAGCCCATAAATTGGGAACAATAATATTGCTAATGTATTGCCAAATAGTGCTGACTTTGTGGTAGTTTGTGTCATGCCCACATAGTCAATGATGACCTCTATTGAACACAAACTCAAAACACTGACTTTGTGTTTGCACAACTGAAGTATCTGCCAATTGTGATGTATTGCTGACCTCTTGTGTTATTTAGTTTATCCCGGGGGTGATTTTCATCATTTATTGTTAGCATTTCCTTGAAACCATTATTGACATCAGTTGCTTCCGGTGATCTTGCTAGGCTGTATAAACTAGAATTATCACTGCTCAATACATGAGCAGATGGCCAAGCAATGTTTTTAAGACATTACTCTTGTCCATGAAGATAGACTCAAGATAATTCTGGAACAGATCAATCAAGAGCTATGCAAATCTTAAATATCCTTGAAGTTCACAGGTATGGCTCTGGCAGAGCTGTGAACATTGGAAAGGTCCTGGGTATGAGATTATCAGTTAAGAGTTGTTTATATGAGGCATCCCTGTGTGCAAAAAATCAAAACAAGAGCAGCAAATCTGCATCTTTCTTTTGGGCTGATGTTTTCTTGAACTTCTCCTTCTTTTGGCTAAAAACAAAGTCAATACACTCAAAAATAATTATTTTTCTGTAATGTGCTTAGAACATCCCGAGAGTGTGATAGTTTCTGAATAAATGCAAGTTCTTTACTTCATCTTTCTTTTCCTTTATTTTACTCTTTTTCTCACTCTTTTTGTGTTTTTTTCTCACAGCCTGAATAGCCATTTAATTGATCAGTGTTTTATTTAACCTTGCTGGCAACTATGGGGCCCATGGATGTTTATCACTTTGCTTTTGACAGCCACATTTCCATCATGATCTCCCATTTTCAGTAACACTGATAAGAAAATGCCAGAGAAAGATCCCAAATTACTGGCACAGTGCATACATGTGGACATTCACAAACTTGAGGTGCAAGAATAGGAAGTCAGATTGCCACATGAGTCTCTCACCAAATGAAGAAGGACTGAGAAATCTGGAGAAGGTCTTGCCACTTTTTATCTCAAAGTGGCCATCCTTGATGAATAGCCTTTTCTGCACTTGAAGTAAATGGCCCAGATCTTCCGGTCAGCGGCAATGCTGAGGATATATTAATGTGAAGATAATTACGACCCTACCTCTTTGCATCCTTGCAGTCAGGTCTCCCTGTCCTGGCTGCATCAGCAGTGTTTCAGCACAGGCATCTATGGGCAGCAATGTGAAGAGGAGCAGCGCAGAGGACACACCTTTTTTTGACATCAGCTACTGTGATCTGCAGGTAAGCTTTTAAAGGCCTTAAGGGTTTCAGAGGAGTTAGTGAGTAGATGAGTGAGTGGGTGAGTGAGTGAGTGGTGGGTGTGTGGGTAGGTAGCCAGATCATGTCGAGGGTTGGGTAGTCGAGTTGGGCAATGGACGGTTGGGTTAGAAATGTAGGGAGTCAGGTCAGGGGGTGTTTGTGGGTGTATGTGTGGGAGGGCAGTGAATTGGTTATTTTACTCGTTGAGTTACACCGGAAATTAAACAGCAGGACAATACTGGGATAATTATCTGGGTAAGTATCGAAGGTCAGTGTCAGAGACATTGGACCAGATCTTCCGATCAGTGGTGATGCTGTGTGCATCACTGCCGACTGGAGATCCGTGTTTACCTTTTTGTGCCTTTCCAGCTGGGATGTGCAATCTGGGCTGGAACAATGAAGTCTTGGTGCAGCGATCCAGAAGATTGACAAAGAAGGGCAGCACAGAGGACACTCCCCCTTTTTTTGCCATTAGCTTCCATATTGAGGTAAGTTTTTAAAGGTCTCAAGTCTTTCAGTGGGTTGAGTGGGTGGGTGAGTGGGTGTGTGAGTGGGTGAGTTGGTGAGATGGGAGTGGCCAGTCATGTTGCGGGGTCAGGGGTGGACAGTTGAGTCAAGGGTGGAGGTAGTCAGGTCAGTGGAGGTGGGTAGGCAGGCTGAAATGTGTGTAGTCAGGTCGGGGGTGTAGTTGGATTTGGGGGGTGGTCTGTTCAGGAGAATAGGGAGCTGGAATGATGGCTGGGGGTTGGGGTTCTATGTGTGGGGGGTGGTGGGTTTGCTTGCACTGTTAATCATTGAGTTACAACGGCCATTAAATAGTAACTATTCTAGGGTAATAATGCGGATAAGTAGCATGTATCTCGCCCAAGTCTCTGACACTGAGATCAGTTAAGAGATATTCATAAAAAGTCACGCACAGCACAAACCAGCCCATAGGAAGTTTAAACTTCCTGGGCAACTACAGTGCATGTGCACGGGTCAGGATTTCCAATGGGTCCTAAAATGCAACAGCAACAGATGTCTCAACATTCGCTGCTGTTAACATCAGGGGATGTGGTTCAATATGTTCGGTACATATACAGGTAGTCCTAATTGACATGTAGGGCAGCTACACGAAAATATTGAGCATCAAAGTGAAATTTTTAAAGCAGGTTCAGGCAACAAAATAAAAGAAAATTGGCAAAACAGAAACTAAATTTAGAGAGCATTTCCAGAAAGAAGCTTTATTGGAAATAACCAAGAGGAATAAGAAATTCTATGTATATGTTGAATAGGAGAAAATAAAATAAAGTAATAAGACAATGAAAACAACAAATTAAGGGAGAAATAAAAAGCTACAGCAGATTTTTATGGTGACTGAGGAGAGAAAATCTATTCGATTTGAAGAGTGGAGGAGAGTCAGTTTATTAAATCTGCAATGTAAATTTCCCACTTGTGAATTGTTTTTTTGTAGGTGTGGAATATTTGACCTTGAACTGACCAGTTGCATTTGCAAACTGCTATACTCTTGCCACAAAGGTGGCTTTGCTGACAACAGGGATTCTTAGTGTCATCTTGTTGCTTCCTAGTGTTCCAACATTTAGTCCACAATAGCTGTCTGTGGAGTATAAATAATTTGGTGTACAATGAGACCAAGATAAGCAAGTAATGCTGAACTGCTCCATTTGGCACTGATAAAATAAATGATTTCCCTCCTTATCCAACAAGGAAAATGACATGACATTTCACAGCTTCATAGATACCGGCAATAATTGAATGTGACAGCATCAAACATAGCAGTTTGTCTGAATTATATAAAAAAAATTAAAGAAACTTTTGATTCGAATGTCATTATTTCATCCATCAATGTTGCTATCTGGAAAGCTAGTGAATGGTTGGTCACAAATACAGGCCTCAATTTTAACTTGAACAGGAATGGTGCTTTCCATCCCTGAAAGACATTCCGACACATCTAAGGCAATGACAGCCACCCAGTGCAACCTTGTCCCCATCATTGTTTGGGTTATTTCACTGATATCCGTAGGTTTTCTCAAGTCAGATATTTGCATAATTATTGGTGGGCTTCCACTTGATACCCACTGGGGGTGGAATTTTATGCCTGCAGGATTTTACAGTCCCACCAAAGTCAATGGACTTTTGAATGGCTTGCAACATTTTACGGCCTCGCCCCTGTTGCAACAGGGCTGTAAACTTCTGCCTTAGGAATTGGCATATTTGCCTACAGAAGAGGTCATTGATCCACTGTTATAGAATTTAAAGTCCTGTGGCAGCTCAAGGAGAAGTATGTCAGCAGTTGGAAAAGAGAAACAGAGCTGACAAAAAACCTGTATGAAGAAGGGTCTCCAGACTCCCAGACATGCAGATGGAGTTATGAGGATTATTTGGCAGCCAGATAGAAGAGATCAGCTCCTGCACCTTCAGGAAGAGGAGCGGAGAGGTGGACCTGCGGGAGGTGCTCATGGAGCGGGGTGAGGAGCTTCTGTGTGTCTAGAAGGGCACTGAGTTTGAAAAAAAGTGAACAGTGACATCCAGGAAAGCCGTAAGTTAATTGGCTGGTGAGTAACTGCTTTTGGGGGGGGGGTGTGGAAATAGCTGGAAATAGGGAAAATACAAAGTTTTAAATTATCGTTAAATAGCTAGTGTGTTAAATATTGGTCAGATTTATCAATGCCAGTAAGGTTTATCACAGCTGTAAGGTTTATTAAGTTAAAGTAAAATAAAATAAAGTTCAAATAAGTAAACCAAAGTGAAATAAAGTTAACGTAAGTCAAATTAAGGCATGGCAGGGCAGCTCAGTTGTATTGAATGCATGTTCTGTGGTATGTGGGAAGTCATGGATGCTTTCAGTGACCTGGATGACCACATATGCAGGAAGTGTCGCCAGGTGCAGAAACTTGAGTTCCAGGTTTCGGAGCTCGAACAGTCACTGTGGCGCATCACAAGGCTGAGAGCTATGTGGATAGCATGTTCAGAGAGGTGGTCACACCGCAGGCTAGGATTATAGAGGCAGAAGGAGAATGGGTGACTGCCAGGCAGTCCAATAGATCCAGGCAGGTAGTGCAGGGGTCCTCTGAGGTCCCTCTCGCTAATTGGTTTTCCACTTTGGATACTGGTGAGGACGTTGGTTCCTTGGAGGAGTGCAGTCAGCCAAGTTCATGGCACCACAGATGGTGCAAATTTTCCTTACACTCACATTCTAAAACTTCAGCCATGTTTACGTAATTAGCATTTCAAACCTAGCTTCTTGTTTGATAACTCAAAGCCTCCAGACTAGCTGTCTCCAATTCAATTAAATCCCCCCATGCACACGCACACACATACAATGGAGAAACTATTCAAACCCCACTATCAACCTACCTTCACAATAAATCACAATAGCATTAAGAGAATTATTATATTTTCATGACAGTGGGTAGCACTCTTAATGGGTACGAGATTAGTAGATTAGTAAGAGAGGATCTTAGATCAAAGGGTGAAGATCTAGAATCAGTTTGGGTGGAGCTAAGAAACACCAAGGGGCAGCAAACATTTGTGGGAGTTGATTATAGGGCATCAAACTGTAGTGATAATATTGGGCACGGTTATAAATCAGGAAATAAGAGATGCATGTGATGTGGGTAATACAGGAATAATGGATGACTTCAATTTACTCATAGAACCATAGAACCATAGAAAAGTTACAGCACAGAAGGAGGCCATTCAGCCCATCTTGTCCATGCCAGCCCGAGGACACCCAGGTGCCCTTTCTAATTCCACCTTCCTGCACCCAACCAATAGCCCAATAGCCCTGCAGCTTACAGCACTTAAGGTGCAGATCCAGGCACTTTTTAAAAGAGTTTAGAGTTTCTGCCTCTACCACCAACTTGGGCAGCGAATTCCAGACACCCACTACCCTCTGCGTAAAAAAGCTCTTCCTCATGTCCCCCCTACACCTTCTGCCACTTAGATCTTGAATCTATGTCCCCTGGTTCTAGAATTCTCCACCAAGGGAAACAATTTTATCCTGTCCACTCTATCTATTCCCCTCATAATTTTGTACACCTCAATCAAGTCACCTCTCAGCCTTCTTTGTTCTAAGGAAAATAACCCCAACCTATCCAATCTCTCCTCGTAGCTACTCATAGACTGGGTTAACCAAATCAGCACCAATGCTTTAGAGGATGAATTCCTGGAGTGTGCATGAGATAGGTTTCTGGAGTAGTACATTGAGGAGGCAACTAGGGATCAAACTATTTTGGATTTAATGTTGTGTAATGAGAAAGGGCTCATTGATAGCCTGGCTGTAAAGAAGCCTTTGGGAAATAGTGACCATAATATGATGGGATTTCATAATAAATTAGAATGTGATATAATTCATTCTGAAACTAGGGTCTTAAGTGTGAAGAAAGGAAATTATGAAGGTATGAGGGGAAAGTTGGCTATGGTGGATTGAGAAAATACACTAAAAGATTTGGCAGTAGACAGGCAATGGCTAGTGTTTAAAGAAAAACTATATGGTCTGCAAAAGATTCCTCTAAAATGCAAACACCCAAAGGGTAAAGTAAATCAACTGTGGTTAGCAAAAGAAGTTAAGTATTGCATTAGATCAAAGGAAGTGGATTATAAGGAAGCCAGGACAAGTGGTAAACTCAAGGATTTGGAGTAATTTCGAACTGAGCAAAGGCGGACTAAGAAACTGATTAAGAAAGGTGAAAGAGAATATGAATGCAAATTAGTGAGGAACATAAAGGCAGACTTTAGAAACATGAAAAGGAAAAGATTAGCTAGGACAAATGTAGGCCCATTACAGGAGGGGACAGGATAATTTATAGTGGAGAACAGGGAAATGGCATAGAAACTAAACAGTTAATTTGTGCCTACCTTCATGGAAAAATATAAAGAAAATCTCCCAGAAATACTAGGTGACCAAGGGACTTGTGAAACTGAGGAAGCGAGATAGTGGATGCCTTGATGGTTATCTTTCAAAATGCTATAGATTCTGGAAAGGTTCCTGCAGACTGGAAAGTAGCAAATGTAAACCAATATTTAAGAAGATAGGTAAAGGGAGAATGGATAACCACAGACGTGTTTGGTGTCAGTAGTAGGAAACATGTTAGAATCTATTATAAAGAATGTAATAACTGGACATTTAGAAAAGAATGGTAAAATTGGGCAGAGTAAACATAGATTTATGAAAGAAAAATCATGCTTGACAAACTTGTAGTATTTTTGAGGATGTTGCTTTTAGCATAGATAAAGGAGAACCAGTGGGTGTGGTATATTTGGATTTTCAGAAGGCTTTTGATAAGGTCCCACACAGGAGGTTAGTAAATAAAATTAGAGTGCCTGGGATTGGGGGGAATATGCTACTATGCATTGAGAATTGGTTAACAGACAGAAAGCTGAGAGTAGGAATAAATGGATCATTCTCAGGATAGCAGGCTGTTGCTAATGCGATACTGCAAGGATCAATACTTACAAAATTCTTACTGGGTGTGGCAGGCTGGATGTAAATAAGATGCTTCCCCAGGCTGGTGAGTCTAAAACCAATGGACGTAATCTCAGGGTAAGGGGAAGGCCATTTAAGATTAAGAAGGGGAAGAATTTCTTTACTCAGCCAGTGGTGAATCTTTGGAATTGTGCCACCCCAGAGGGCTGTGGAAGCTCAATCATTGAGCATGTTAAAGTCAGAAATCGATGGATTTCTGAAGACTAATGACATCAAAGGATATGGAGATAGTGCGGGAAAGTAGCATTGAGGTAGTTGATCAGTCATAATCTGATTGAATGATGGAGCGGGTTTGATGGGTCGAATAGCCTACTCCTGTTCCTATGTCTCCTATGCATTAATGATGGCACAGTGGAGGGAGGTGACTGTAGAAGTTAATGCCACCTGCAGAATGCCCAGATATGTGACACAGGGCAGGGCAAAAAATAATGATTTAATCAGAATGGATAAGGTAAGTATACCACAAACCCAACTGAAAATCACATCTACTGATTTGGACATTAAAAAACACCAATGCTCACACACATAATTTTCAGCCTGTCACTACTCATGCACAATGACTATTACCTCTTCATGTTTATTGCTAAAATGTCAATGTTGGTCCTCTGTGTCATAGGCACAGTTTACCAGTTTACATGCAGTCTGCCCCTGCCAAATTCCTGCATGAAAGAAAAACAAACCTATATTACTTAGGAAATGGTATCTTCTTTCTACTGTATCCTCTTCTTGTGAAGTTCTTGGGACATAAAACAGCCAGAGACATCCAGGAGTAAAACTGTGCGACCAAAAATGGCTTCCTTTATTAAACTGCTTCTGTCAACTCTAGTAGACTCCCTCTTCTGGTATAAATGAATATGGTAGCTTCATGTGAACAAGATGAACATTGCACTTTTCAAAACCCTACATCCATCCCCTTCTTAGGAAATGAGAGAAATAGGCTTGAATTTTCACGCAGATGGAGAGGATCTCATCTTTGCAAAAATGGTGCCAGAGGCCAGAATCTATAAGTTCCACCCTGGAACCTGACCCCACTATTTGTGCAGCCAGGGGAAATGGGGGCAGGCCGAACATTAGACATCCATGGTTCATTGATGGAGTGCACATATTAACGTGCAGATACTTTCATTCTGATCCGATTTCACCAGGAAGGAATGGGAAATTTGAATTGTGCACGTTAGACCAGGTAGCAGAACATCAAAACTTATTGGAGTTCTTTAAAGAGGTACCCTTTTGGAGAGGTAGGGTGCCCTTTTGGATACAGTCCTTGGACACCTTTGAGAGAAGTCAGATGCCCTTTGGGAGAGGTCATGTGCCTTTTGGAGACGTAAGGTTCCCTTTGGGAGAAGTCTAGTGCCCTTTGGAATTGTTAAAATTAGACATGAATGTGCGTGAAAAGTGGATAAATTCATTGGAACTGTCATGCTCATGGAACTGTCCAGGGAGATGTCAAAGGAAACTGTCAAAGGGAGTTGTCAAGCTGTCAAGATATTTAAATCTCCTGCCCTTTAAATGTTTGAAAAGAAGTCTGCAGTGCTGAAAATAAAATCAATACTTGCTATTTCACTCTGTTGGCATAAACCTGAGGGTTGCCATTATAGGATTAGTGCTGCATGACTGTCTTCACAACCTATCATTATCACAGTGGGCTGCTTGTCAGTTCACAGTTTGGGTTGACAGCTCCAAGTGTTTATAAAGTCTTTGAAGTGGGACTATGAATACAAATACTTGTTCTTATAGGGGATTAAAGTAAGTCAAATGCAGTGAATGGGTTTAATCAAGTAGGGTGTTTTTTCATGGTGACTTCAACAATAGGCACTTTAAGAACTTTATTTAATATCAGTCTGGTTCTTGAGGCCTGCCTATGGTGGATTCTGGGTGAGTTGGCTTGGAGGTTGTAAGGGCAAAGAGTGGTGGATGGGAGGCCATGGGTTTAATGAGTTGGCACTAATTTTTCATTGGGGCTATAAAAAGCCATGGGTGTGGGTGGAGGGGCATAGGTTAGCATGGAGAGTATGAAGGGCTATGATAGGTAGATGGGGGGCATCAATTAGCATGGTTGGCATGGATGGGACATTGGGGGATGCGTGGAAGGGGTGAAACGATGTAAGGGGTGAGTGCTGCAGGGATGTTTTTTGTTTCATTCTTTTTTGCACAGCTGGGACAAAGTGCCAGAACACCAAGGCAGGCCTTTTGCGCAGCTCACCTCCCTTACCCCCAGCAACCACATGGCTGCCTACAAACTCTTTCATGGGGTGGCAGGCGTGACTCTCATAAAACCCGCCCCACCGAAAGAGTAATCTGGACTGTTTCAAAAGCTGAAGTTTTATATCATGATCATTGCAGGTTTCCCTCAAAGAGATGCATGTTCAGCAGGTCATGAAGTTAGTCAATTGTAGATTTTTAAAATTCTTTCACAGGATGTGGGTGTCACTGGCTAGGCCAGCATTTATTACTCAACCCTAATTGCCCTGGAGAAGGTGATGCTGAGTCACCTTCTTGAACTGCCGCAGTTCACGTGGTGGAGGTACACTCACAGTGCTGTTAGGAAGGAAGTTCCAGGACTTCGACCCAGCAACAGTGAAGGAACAGCATTATATTTCTAAGTCAGGTTGGTGTGTGGCTTGGAGGGGAACTTGCAAGGTGATGGTGGTCTCAAGCATTTGCTGCCCTTGTCCTTCTGGGTGGTAGAGGTTATGGGTTTGGAAGCTGCTTTTAAAGGAACTTTGGTGAATTGTGGCAGTACATTTTGTAGTTGGTACACACTCCTGCTACTGTGCATCGGTGCTGGAACGAGTGAATGCTGAAGTGGTGGACGGGGTGCCAATCAAGAGGATTGCTTTGTCCTGGATAGTGTCAGGTTTCCTGAGTGTTCTTGAGCTGCACTCATCCAGGCAAGTGGAGAATATTCCACCACACTTTGATTGTGCCTTGTGGGTGGTGAACAAGCTTTGGGGAGTCAGGAGGTGAATTATTCAGCACAGAACTCTCAGCCTCTGACCTGCTCTTGTAGCCAAAGTATTTATATGGCTGGACCAGTTCAGTTCCTGGTCAATGGTAACCCCCAGTGTGTTGATAGCAGGGGATTCAGCGATAGTAATGCCATTGAATGTTAAGGGGCGATGGTTGATTTCTCTCTTGTTGGAAATTGTCATTGCCTGGTACTTGTGTGGCGCAAATGTAATTTGCCACTTATTAGCCCAAGATAAGGTCAGGAGGTCAGATTTCTTTGTTACCGGACTTAGATTAGGAATCAGGCTGGGCAGCTTTTAAGATATAGCAGCCTTCAAGTTTTAAAATGCACATGAAATTCATGTTTCACTCTGTATTTACTCTCATTCAATCCTTCTGTTCTTAATCACATTGACATTTATATATTGATCACTAGCTCCGTGGGGTAGCTCATGAAGTTGCGTGCACACAGGATGCGCAAAAATGAACATAGTTGGAGGCTTTCCTTTAGGCAAGTGAAGAGTTGCTCTGTAATTGTTAAAAGAATGAAACAGCAGTTGCTTCCATGACATGCTTTTAGCTGTAGCTGCACTTAACACTTTCTTCATGGTACACATAATTCACTCTTCCCCATTAGCTCTTGCCTAATAGAGTGTGATCTTTTGATAAGTGAAACCTAGGTAGTTTGCAAATTTGCTGAACACATCACCGTTGAATAGTGGTTCATCATCATTTCCCATTGTTTGTGGGATTCCAAACAAGGCGAAAATCTGGTCAAGCTTTGGGGTGACTGCTTTCATTGAAGTTGACGTAACTATTTCCAGGACTGGGAATTTGCTGTAGCCATCAGTGACAACAAGCAGGTGTTTATCCATGTGCAAATCTGTGAAATCAATGCTAACTTCAAGCCATGGTCTTGGAGGTGGTTCAGACATCTCGAGAGCATCATGAAGATTTGACATTGACACTGATTGATTTTGTGTTCAATTATGAGGTCAATTCCTGGGAATCATACCTTTTCTGTAAGGAGCTGTTTGATTTCGACAATTCCCTGGTGACCTCCATGTGCTATATTGACAATACATTCCCTCAATGATTGTGGAAGGACAATGCATTTATTGAGTAACACAAGATCAGATGGTTGTAACGGTGAGCTCATTTTGAACATTTGTGGAGGCCTTATAGTGTGAGAGTGATTTTGTTTGTAGGCACTCTTATGATTAAGTCTTTCTGGTTTCATGATTCTATAGCCATCATACATAGTTGTGATGCCTCACCTTGTTTTGTTGCTGCTTTGATATCTGCTAGTTTTAGCAACTTTGGCACCGCATTTAGACCTACGGAGATAAGATATTGTTCAGCAACCTTTTCCTCATGACTAGTAGGACTGACTGTTGGCAACAGATGTCACAAAGGATATTCCACTGGGTGGAATTTGGTGGCTGATATTCAACATGGAACTTGTAGTTTTGTGGTTTCCGCCTCCAATGCTCTATTCGAGTAGGTGCTTTGCTATGCACACTGTTGAACAAGTTCACTTGTGGTCTATGATCAGTTATTACTTTCAGCTCGTTTCCATACAAATAGAGATGAAAGTGTAAGATATCCCATGTGATTGAGAGCACTTATCCCTCTGTTTGCAAGTAATGTTACTCTATGGGTATTAGAGACCGCCTTGTCAATGCAACAATTGATGGGTTCCCCACCTTGTTTATTTGCAGAAAAACTGCACCAAGGCCAATCAAGTGTGCATCCAGGACTAGCTGGGTGGTTTTCTCAGGGCACTTGCGCAACTTGCTGGCAACAATTTTTCATCTGATGTACAGCCTGTTTGCGTGATGTAGTCCACTCCCACTTGGTGATCTCTTTTGCCAGATCATGTAGGTGGCAGATAGCCTAGCGAGTTCAGGAATGAAGTATCTATAGTGCGTGATGAGTCCTAGCAGACTCCAGGCTTCCTGCAATTTGTAGGATCTGCAGCATTTGCAAAGACTTCAACTTTCTGTGGATTAGGTGATACTCCATCACCGCTGAACACATGACTGAAGAATTGGATTCTGCTTTCATTAAACAGGCACTTATCTTTGTTCAAGGTGAGGTTACATTCTCTAAGACATGATAGGCATGCATGCAGGCATGTTTCAAGTTCACTTCCAGTGTGACTGTAGATAAGAATGTCAACAATGATGTTCAGTATGCCTTCAAGCCCTTGAAGTACAAATTGAGTCATGTGCTGAAATACCTCAGCTGCTGAATTGATTCCAAAGTTGAGCTTCTTGAATCAAAAACGTCCAATGTGAGTGGAGAACACGCAATACCTCAATTCTTTTGCAAGCTCAGTTTGATGGTATCCTGCATTGAGCTCAAGTTTAGTGAAGTACTTTGCTATGATGTTAACAATTACTGGCGTCAAATGTCTTTCTTGTTCTTGGGCTTGGTTTGATGACTGCATAGCAATACAAATTCTAACCTGGTTTTTGCTCTTGGGCTTCTTGGTGACCTATATGGATGAGACCCAAGGGATAAAGTCATCCCCAACTTTCCCAATAACGTCAAGATCAAGAAGACGCTGACGTTCTTACTCAGTCTGCTTTCTGACATGAAATGGTATTCACCGCCAATGATGTGCAATGAGAGCATATTGGATCCACATGCAATGTGCATGTGGCACCTTTAGTTTGTTGATACCATTGAAGTGGTCAGGATACAATTCAGGAATGTTGTTGGCATGCACAGGAAACACGTATGTGATGGCAATCAGTGCAAATCTGCTGCTGTGTGGAAACTGATAAGCCATGTCACATTCCCCTGATATCAAATAAAATACAGCCTTTGTTCTGGTGCCGTTGAATGAGATTTCGAAAACCCTGAGAATTTTCAGGGTTGGCTGGAAAGGAAAATGTTCATATTTCCTGGTTTGCAGAGAATGGGGTAATCCTGAAGTTTCTTGAACATTTTGTCTCCCATGACAATGACAGATGCTCCTGCACTATTGAGAGCATCTCTATCCAAGCAGCCAATAGTCACTGCCACAATGGCTGTTTGCTGTGCCTGGAAGAGAGCACAAAAATATGTTCAGGGTCATTCGGCTCGACATTGGCTACATTCTCTTGCCCTTTTGCTGTGTTAGGCAAACGTGGCACCCTCCTGTTGGCATTGGTCTTGATTTTGCTGATGAACAACAGGCACCATCAAAGTGGCTCGGTTTTCCACAGGCATAACACTGTTTGCTAGTAGCGGTACATTCTGACCAATATGGGTAAGCACCACCACAGTGAATACATTGTTTGGACAAGTTGCAATTCTGTTTGCGAGACTGTTTCTGTTGCTTTGCAGGTGGTTTCCTGGCATGTTAGTGATTTTTTTTATTCATTCATGTGATGTGGGCTTTGCTGGCTGGGCCACCATTTATTGCCCATCCCTAGCTGCCCTTGAGAAGGTGGTGGTGAGCTGCCTTCCTGAACCGCTGCAGTCCATGTGGTGTAGGTACACCCACAGTGCTGTTAGGAAGGGAGTTCAAGGATTTTGACCCAGCGACAGTGAAGGAATGGCGATATACTTCCAAGTCAGGATGAGTGACTTGGAGGAGAACTTCCAGGTGGTGATGTTCCCATCTATCTGCTGCCCTTGTCCTTCTAGATGGTAGTGGTTGTGGGTTTGGAAGGTGCGGTCTAAGGAGCCTTGGTGAATTCCTGTAGTGCATCTTACCACTGCTGCTACTAATCGTCAGTGGTGGAGGGAGTGAATGTTTGTGGATGTGGTGCCAAACAAGCGGGCTGCTTTGTCCTGGATGGTGTCAAGCTTCTTGAGTGTTGTGGGAGCTGCACTCACCCAGGTAAGTGGGGAGCATTCCATCACATTCCTGACTTGTGCCTTGTGGATGGTGGACAGGCTTTAGGGAGTCAGGAGGTGAGTTACTCGCTGCAGGATTCCTAGCCTCTGACCTGCTCTTGTAGCCACAGTGTTTATATGGCTAGTCCAGTTCAGTTTCTGGTGAATGATAACCCCCAGGATGTTGATAATGGGGGATTCAGCGATGGTAATGTCGTTGAATATCAAAGGGCGATGGTTTCTTGTTGGAGACGCTCATTGCCTGGCACTTGTGTGGCGTGAATGTTATTTGCCACTTGTCAGCCCAAGCCTGGATATTGTCCAGGTCTTGCTGCATTTGGACATGGACATTTGGACTTCAGCATCTGAGGAGCCATGAATGGTGCTGAACATTGTGCAATCATCAACGAACATCCCCAATCTGACCTTATGATGGAAGGAAGGTCATTGATAAAGCAGTTGAAGATGGTTGGGCCGAGGACACTACCCTGAGAAACTCCTGCAAAGATGTCCTGGAGCTGAGATGACTGACCTCCAATACCCACAACCATCTACCTTTGTGCTAGGCATGACTCTAACCAGTGGAGAGTTTTCCCTCTGATTCCTATGGACTCCCGTTTTGTTAGGGCTTCTTTATGCCTTGATGTATAGGCGTCACTCTCACCTCACCTTGGGAGTTCAGTTAATTTGTCCATGTTTGAACCAAGGCTGTAGTGAGGTCAGGTGCTGAGTGGCCCTGGCGGAACCGAAACTGGACATCAGTGAGCAGGTCATTGCTAAGCAAGTGCCACTTGATAGCATCGTTGATGACCCCTTCTATTACTTTACTGATGATTGAGAGTAGACTGATGGGACAGAAATTGGCCGGGTTGGATTTGTCCTGCTTTTTGTATACAGGACATACCTGCGCAATTTTCCATGTAGCCGGGTAGATGCCAGTGTTGTAGCTGTACTAGAATAGCTTGGCTAGGGGCACAGCAAGTTTTGGAGCACAAGTCTTCAGTACTATTGCTGGAATATTATCAGGATCCATAGCCTTTGCACTATCCAGTGCCTTCAGCCATTTCTTCATATCACGTGGAGTGAAATGAATTTGCTGAAGACTGATACCTGGGATGCGGGGGACCTCTGGAGGAGGCCGAGATGAATCATTCAGTTGGCACTTCTAGCTGAAGATTGTTGCAAATGCTTCAACGTTATCTTTTTCACTTGTGAGCTAGGCTCCCCCATTATTGAGGATGGGCATATTTGTGGAGCATCCTCCTCCAGTGAGTTGTTTAATTGTCCACCACCATTCACGACTGGATGTCGCAGGACTGCAGAACTTAGATCAGATCTGTTGATTCTGGGATCGCTTAGCTCTGTCTTTCACTTGCTGCTTATGCTGTTTGGCATGCAAGTAGTCCTGTTTTATAGCTTCACCAGGTTGACACCTCATTTTTAGGTATGCCTGGTGCTGCTCCTGGCATGCCCTCCTGCACTCTTCATTGAACCAGGGTTGATCCCCTGGCTTGATGGTAATGGTAGAGTGGAGGATAGGCCAGGCCATGAGGTTACAGATTGTTTTTGAGTACAATTCTGCTGCTGCTGAGGGCCCACAGCCCTTCATGGATGCCCAGTCTTGAGTTGCTAGATGTGTTCGAAATCTATCCCATTTAGCATAGTGGTAGTGCCACACAACACGATGGAGGGTATCCTCATGTGAAGGCAGGAATTTGCCTCTACAAGGTCTTTACAGTGGTCACTCCTACTGATATTGTCATGGACAGGTGCATCTGTGGCCTGCAGGTTGGTGAGGATGAGAGATCAAGCATGTTTTTCTCTCTTGTTGGTTTCCTCACCACCTGCTGCAGACCCAGTCTAGCAGCTATGTCTTTTAGGACTCGGCCAGCTCGGTCAGTAGTGGTGCTACTGAGCCACTCTTGGTGATGGTGATTGAAGTCGCCCAGCCAGAGTACATTCTGTGCCCTTGCCACCCTCAATGCTTCCTCCAAGTGGTGTTCAACATGGAGGAGCGCTGATTCATCAGCTGAGGAAGGGCGGTACATGGTAATCAGCAGGAGCTTTCCTTGCCCACATTTGACCTGGTGCCATGAGACTTCATGGCATCCTGAGTCGATGTTGAGGATTCCCAGGGCAACTCCCTCCCGACTGTATACCACTGTGCCACCACCTACTGCAGGGCCTGGCCTGCCGGTGGACATATCCAGGGATGGTGATGGTGATGTCTGGGACATTGTCTATAAGATATGATTCTGTGAGGATGACTATGTCAGGCTGTTGCTTGACTTGTCTGTGAGACAGCTCTCCTTGGATCTCCCAATTTTGGCACTAGCCCTCTCATGTGAGTAAGGAGGACTTTTCAGGGTTGACAGGACTGAGTTTGCTATTGTCGTTTCTGGTCCCTAGGTCGATGCTGGGGGTCCATCCAGTTTCATTCCTTTTTGAGGCTTTGTAGTGGTTTGATACAACTGAGTGGCTTGCTCAGCCATTTCAGAGGGCAGTTAAGAGTCAACCAACATTGCTGTAGGTCTGGAGTCACCTGTCAGGACATTAGGTAACCAGATGAGTTTTTACAACAATTGTTTCATGGTCATCATTAGACTTTTAATTGCATATTTTTTTACTGGATTCAAATTCCACCGTCTGCCTTGGCAGGATTTGAACCCCAGCCCCCAGAGCATTACCTTGGGTCTCTGGATTACTAATCCAGCAACAATACCACTATGCCATCACCTTAATGAGCAATGTTCACACGAGTTGAACTTGGAGTGTGGTTTTATGGCAATTGTGGACTCTGAAAGTGATAGGGTCTGTCTTTCTTAAGTGCTATTTGGCGTAGTTGTCTGGAGAGACAACCTTTGATTATTTGTGTTTTGATTTCCCTTTCAATATGTTCCACATCACCAAAGTCCCATTTGGTTGCTAGTTTCCTCAAACACATACAATATTGGTCAATTGTCATGTTTGCTTCTTGCTTTATGTGTAGGAAGATAATTGTTCTGTATATTGTATTTCTCTTAGGCGTGAAATAGGATTTTAGTGCATTTATAGCTGAGTTGCAGTCATTTGCTCAGGTGTAAGTATCTCAAAGAGATTTTCCAAACCTTCACTGCCAAAGTGGAGAAGTAAGGCATTTTTCTTTTAGTCATCTGTATTTGTAAAACCTATCATCACACCTTCAAAATGTTGCAACCACTTTTACTAATGTTGGAATACAGATGATGGCTCAAAATGCACTTCAAAAGGTGATGGATTGGGCATAGACAATTCCATATTTATCAGCAATAATGATTAAACTAATCTGTAAAAGCTTTCCAGTTTGTTAGATCTGAGTTTGTGTGCACTTAACATAGCCTGACTGTGTCGCCAAGTCTGCAACTTAAGATACTGTCTTCTCTGCAGAAAAGAGATAAAACCCTCCAAAAAGATTTAGACCTGGAAGGAATGCTTCATATTTCATCATCCCATTGCCAGTATGAAGCTTTAGGGACATGAAACAGCCAGAGAGACCCAGAATTAAAATTGAATGAGCAAAAGTGTCTTCCTTTATTATACTGCTTCTGCCAACTCTAACGGACTCCCTCTATTGTTACAAATGAGTATGATAGTTGCAAGTGAACAAAATGAACATTACACTTTTCAAAGCACTACGCCACTGGTGCTCTGCTAACCACATGAATAAAACTCCTGGATGTTTGGGAAGCCTGTCACCCTGATAAGGCCCAATATTGAGAAACTGTATCCATGGGAATTGAAATGAAGTGTTCAGCTCTAGTGAATTGTGGACCACTGGCTGAAATGTTGCAAACATCACCTGGACTTGACTGGAGAACCTGATGCAAAAAATGTCAGCACCATGAACCTCTGCACCTCCATGAGTGGAGTAGTTACATTCTGTAAGGATGGCTCTAGGTCTGGTCTCAGAATCCTGCATAACATACGGACCACATCCTCAGGAACTATGTCTCCTCGGCCACTGTTTTGCAAATTGTTGAAAGTAAGAGTTTTGTATAGATGGTAGTGGAGGGTAATAACCTCACTTATGTAGGGTGAGGACGAAGCAGCACCAGGTTTTACACTAAATAATTTCACTCAGCAATAACAAAACATTTAAAAGATAAGAGTAATAGTAACAATATTGGATACTTATGTAATGCAGAAAGCAATGAGAAAATTCAAAACTTAGATATTGGAAGGAAGAATAGATTTTCGTTATGAGCAACACATTGAGCAGTGAACCCTGTTACAGTGAGGAGACAATTGTCAACAAATTGTAACCCTGGAGGAATTCAAGAAACCCCTGATTTCTGATTGAGATGAGGTGTATGGGGAATCCCTGGAAACCAAGCAACTACTTGCAGAATTCTTTGATAATAGTCACAGATCATTTGGCATTCCTTTACGATGGTGAATTGACAGTAGCTCTGAGGACATTTCTGGCCCTTGTTAGCTTTTGACGTTGCCTGGAAGGTATCTCCTCATTGTCTTCTGGCTACCTCATAATGATTGCCAGTATCTCATAAACCTCCTATCCAGTCTCTTACATAGCTCTAGGATAAATCCAGTCCACCCCAGTTACTGTGGTTCCTGCTGAGTCTCTTTTAACACCAGTAGCAGCTCAGTGTTGGTGGCACATTTTGAATGTGGGCCTAATTCCAAAAGATGACAAAATTTGAAATATTTTCCTTGGTGAGGTATAGCTCCTCACTGGAACAAAATCAGCTCCATTGTCAGTGGTGGGTACACTGTCTGACTTGAACAATGGTGGCCTCATCCAATGGCCATTTTCTGTTCTTGTTATTAGCTGAATGCAACATATTGAACAAAAAGAGACATGAAGAAGGATCCAACATGCTTTGTGCACTGAAACAACTGAGTTGCTCTTTTCAATGTCTGCTGTCCTGCTGCACATTGGAACTCTATCAACTCTTTCCATTACCTTAACACCACCTTTATAGCAGACACCCTAATACAATGTGTGCTACAAGGTAAGCACGAGCAAATTTGCGTGATTGGTTCTAATTGACGTTTAATAAGCCAAAACGGCATTATCATTGGACCCGTGTTTTAACATTACTTATTCTAATTACTCCCTGGTGGAACTTCAGAAGCATATGCTAAAATGCACAAATGCTCACTTAATGTTAATACACAAAATATTTTCCCTTAATTGTGCTTAAAACATATTTTTATTTTTATTCGTTGATGCTATGCGAGTGCCTCTGGAAAGGCCATCATTTGTTGTCCACCACTAACTGCCCTTGAGAAGGTGATGGTGAAAGTGGTGCTGGAGAAAGGAGGTTTTTGACCCAGTGACAATGAAAAAACAATATAGTTCTAATCCAAAATGGTGTGTGGCTTGAAGGGGAACTTGCAGATGCTTGTGTTCCCAGGCATCCGCTGCCCTTATCCTTCTAGATGGTAGAGTCGCAGGTTTGGAAGGTCCTGTCGAAGGAGCTTTGGCAAATTGCTGAGGCGCGTCTTGTAGATGGTACACATTGGTGCCAGTTGAGGGACCCTGAGGGACCAAAAATCAACGATCAGTCTTAAATATATTCAACGATGAAGCATCCACAACCCGCTGGGTAGAGAATTCCAAAGATTCATAACCCTATGATTGAAGAAAGTTATCCTCATCACAGTCCTAAATGATTGGCCCCTTATCCTGATAGTGCACCTCTGTGTTCTAGATCTCCCCATCCAAGAGAACCAACCTTACAGTTTCTACCCTGTCAAGCCTGTTCAGGATCATGTGTTTCAATGAGATTACCTCTCATTCTTCTAACCTTCAGGGAATATAGGCCCAATTTACGCAGCCTCATTATAGGACAGTCCTCTCATCACAGGTACAAAGCTAGTGAACCTTCGCTGTACACCAATGCGAGTATACCCTTCCTTACATATGAAGACCAGGATTTTGTCAACAGCGTGTCACTTTTGATGTTGTAACTGGAACTGTGCACCACTTCCACTTGCTCTCTTTTTGCCTTTTCCCACAACATTATAATGAAAATTTGAAGTGCCAGTGGCATGTGCAACATGTGCAATTCAGCGGCAGAGGAAGCTTTTTATTGTTGAAACCTCCCATCAGCTGACATTGCTGTATCTACGGGCAGCCTATTAAAGAGCCTCCTGTTCACACAGGGAGACTGTGAATCTCTACCAGTGTACTCCACTGACTGAGAGTGCCACACTCTTTGAAGAAATGTCTGTTCGCCGAAGCAGACTAGCCCCACGGTTCAGTGATGCCTTCCTTCATGCTCTCCTCTAGGGTGTCAAGGAAAGGCAGGAAGTGCTCTTTCCTGAAGATGGCATCAGAAGGCCCTTCCTCCAGTCTAAGGTGGCCTGGACGATGGTGGTAGAGGAGGTGAGCAACCATGAAGTCGTGCGCTGAACTTGGGTTCAGTGCAGGAATCAGGTCAACAACCTACTCCAATGCACAAAGGTAAGTGCCAGAGTCACATCTTCAACAGGAGCCTCTTATGTGGTCATCATTAATATAAATGTGTGAATGGGCAGCTATGGCAGAAGAATGAATGTGTGATCAGCCTTAATGCTGCATAGCAATTGAGGCCAAAGCATGTGGAAGTTTGCCTTTTGTGTGAGCTTGGATGTAATGTGTGAAGGACAGGTCAGTATGTGTGATGGTGATGTATGCAGACAATGGGGTTAGGTATTACTTGACATGTCACTAACTCTGCACTTTATCATGCAGGACAAACAGGTGCATAATGCCAGGGAGAGGAGATACACAGGAAGAGAAGTTACTTACTTCAGGCTACTGACAACAGTCAAAGAGAAGGCAATGGAGATTCCTGGCGAGGAGGGAGCATGCTCAGTTGCAGGTGGTGAGGCTGGACCAGCCAGGACTAAGACCAGCCAGGAGTAAGGCCAGCCAGGAGTAAGGCCAGCCAGGAGTAAGGCCAGCCAGGAGTAAGGCCAGCCAGGAGTAAGGAGAATGAGGCAACCATTCTGCTGGTGGCATATGGGCTCACAGGATGGATATGATGAAATGTGAAGCACTCATAATGTGATGATTCTTAACATGATTCTTTTTGTTCTCCACTACAGGTCATCACCATCCAAGGACCACAGGAGGAACCCAAAGACTTGGCCTCTAGGGACAAAGAAGCCAGTGCCCCTGATGGTGCACCGTCATCTGCATCATCATCCATCTCCACAAGCACAGTTACACCAACACGGTCTGTGGCGGGTTCACGTGTAGATTCAGGAGCACAATCAGCTGAGCACACGACAGACATATCCTAGCAGCTGAGGGAGGATGTAACAGTCAGGTCCCCAGTCAATTGGAGGTTTCCTGGAGATCAGGCCCCCGCTGAGTCCCATGCTGATGAGGGGCCTCTGGCCACTGCTACAAGAACCCTGCTGGACATGCAACAGAGGCTAGTGGAAAATATTGCGGGGGTACCAGGGATTATGCGCAGCTTTGCATGGGGTATGGAGGAGTCCATGCACGCCATGAGTTCTGCCATGTCCCAGTCATTTGAGCGCATGGCTTCATCCATGGAGAAGGTGGTGAATGCCATGGTGAGCCAGGCCATGCATTTGATCCATATATGCTTGGATCTGCATTCCATCACTCTAGCCATGGACTCTGTGCTGTAGCGATTAGGCAAGTGGAGGACAAGGCTTCTGGACCTCCCACCAGGAACCCCTTCCCCTATGGGAGACAGGGATGTGCCATTGCCCACCCAGATGGAGGAGGAGTACATGCCAGCTTCCCCGGGGCCTTCGTCTCCCCCCAGGGTTAACAGCATCTCCTCATTCCCTTCTACCATTAACTCCAACAGCTCCAGTCAGCAAGGATGAAGGGGACACCCGTGCACCAGTGCACGAGACTCCCAGTAGGCTGGAGCCCTTAAGGCCCCATGCTTCCAGAGGATGCCTACCATGGTCATCTAAGGAAATGGGGCATTACACTGAGCAGACTGCCTCACCTCAGCTGGTGATCTCAGGATTGCACCTAAATGTAGTGGTAGAAAAAGAAAATTGGAAAAAGTATGAACACTCAGGTGGCACTGGTGATTTTTCCATGCCTGTCTCACTTGTTAAAATACACACAATTTAATGTGTTTTCTATAATCGTTAGTAATTGTTGAGACTTGTTGGAGCCCATCATAGTATCAGATGTAACAGTCATGGCCTGCCACATGATTGTCACAATGTGGTGGCTAGAGAGGAGATAGGGACACAGACACTACTCTTCAATGAGATGTGTTGCATTCTTTATTGAATGTTCATGTGAATTGTTACTCCTGTAATGATCATTCTGTGGAACATGGCTTGAAAAGCAGGCAAAGCTGGCTCCCCCATCTATGCACTCAAGAGGATATTTACCTACTTTACATTCAGCGGGTATAAATAAGACAGATACAGTTGCATTCAAAGCACTTGAACAATGGCACTGGATCAGAATAATTGGGCAAGGCAGGCTGTTACATGGATGTCCCTAAGATGTCTTTAGTACCAGCACTCACTAGCAAGCGTGTGTGTTAAAGCTCGACTCCCCATTATTCTAGGTAGTAAAGATGTGGTTTTATAGTTTACTCAGCAAGGGAGGATGGCAGTGTTAGATCTACATGACAGGAAGGCCATGGAGGCCAGGCAATGGAGCAATGGTCATTCAGAGGCATCATTGCTGTGCGAATGTTGTGTAGATCAGGTTGTCCCAGGCATCCCTTGCACCTCTCTCCATGGCCCTGGCATCCATTAAAGGCTCATTGGATTTATGGGCTCCTCCCCATGCTTTGACAAATCCTCATCATCTGGGGAAGGCCGATCTTCCTCACACTCTTCCCCTTACAACATCTGCCCGTATTGCAGTGCCAGGTTGTGCAGAACACAACAGACCATGACTATTTATGACACCCTCTGGGGTGCATATGCAGAGCCCCTCCAGACCGGTCAAGGCAGTGGAAGCACAGTTTAAGAAGCCCAAAGGTCTGCTCTATGATGGCTCTGGTGGAGGCATGAGCTTAATTATAGTGCTTCTCTGCCTCACTCTGGGGGTGCCTCACTGGCATCATCAGCCATGTATGCAGGGGATAGCTGTCAGTTGTGCAAGATTTATGCGTTGTGACAGCTCCCTGGGAAACGAGCACAGACCTGCATTATTGTTCTCCTGTGGTCGCACACCAGTTCTACATTCATGGCATGAAACTTTTTACAATTGCAGCTGGTTGTTCCCAGTGAGTTTTTATGGCCACATCTCGCACTTGAGGAAATCCAGTGATGACATCAAACAGGGCCAACCTTGCAGCTTGGCTGGCTCCATCAGGAGATTGCAGCACTCATAGCCTAGATCCATGATCCTTAGTTGTACGATTCACCAGCGCACTAATTCCAGCCTGAGTACTACCACTCAGCCGATTTCTCATTCCCTCATTGCTAGTAACGTGTGTTATAATTAGATTTGCACATCATCATTCTTTTGAAGATAAGACGATATTTGCTGCCTTTCTATTCTCCAGACGGTGCTAAATTAACCTTTCCACGTGGCAGATGGCATTGCATTGGTACGAAATGGGCACATTTCCCAGTGATAATGATGGTCACACAATGTCTACCAAAAATAAAATACCCTGTACAAAATACACTAATTTTACTTGTAGTGCTAATGATATAGATTATCATTTTTTTCAGTGTTTTTTTTTGGAATGAATTATTAAAGCATGAGTATCAGATGAGTCAGTCAAGCTGTTTTGCAAGAAATATCACCAGACAGATTTTACCATTTCTCACAACAAACCAGCCAACCTACAAAAAATACCGACCGAAAGATAAATTCAAATAGAACAAAAATACATCGCCTCAAAATTGAAATTAATTGCAATGCTGAATGAATTCTCGGTAGTGAGCAATTGTACTGAAGTGAACCAAAATTGTTGCCAATAAGGACAACAATAACAACTTTCAATTTAAACAAAGCACTTCACAGATAGACGTAATAAAGATGGATGCTTTGCCAGGAATTAAGGTTTAGGAGAGTGACCAAAGGCAAGGTGAAAGAGGTGTGTTTTGAGGAAGTTAAGGAGAGAGAAGAGTAGGAGAGGTTTAGCAAGTGAGTTCCAAAAGCTTGTGACAGAGATGGCTAAAGGTTTTGTCAGCAGTCTGGGTTGAAGGAAGGAGGGAATGCACAAAAAGCTGCAGACAAAACATCAACGCAATTGGGGGAATGTAGCCTGGATTGTAACCTGGAAGCTTGTTCTGTGCATCAGCCCGCGGGGTGTGTGTGGGGGGAGGGAGTGCAGGGGGTGCTGGTTGCAGTTTTAACTTATTGACCTGCTGGGAGTGCAAGAGCCCTATAGGATGTAGGGAACACAAACACATCGACAGACCATCTATCAGTGGCTTTTTAGTGCAGCCACTGCATTTGCATTTGGTTTCTTGACCAGAAGAAGAGAACACAGAACACCAGGGAGATACAGAGAATCAGAGGTAGCTCTTCAGTTACTTTCATCTCAACACTGATGGCTGGAGAGCAGGAGGCAGTTGAAATACACAAAGCCTCCACATGCCAGGAAATGGGAGATGCAGGGGGCTGGTGGTGCTTCCAGCTACCTGGTGACAGAAATCAATATCAGAAAGGCACTTATGGCATGCAACACTAGTTCATCTTGCCTTGACGTCAGTAGCCAGTGAAATATGATCATGTACATAATGATCACTCAAAACATTCTTACTGTGACAGTTTTAATCAATATCTTCAAGCTCCCACAGGGTCATCAAGCATCCTGTGGAACATGGCCCAGGATGACTATAATGACTCCTCAGAGGAGGCCAGCCCTCTGAATGTGCACCATCACAGGACTCATGGAGACCATGCACCGACTCGGGTAACACACTTTGGTGGGACTGGTAAGGAAGGTCGTTGAGTTTTCACACATCATAAGTGACATGGAGACAGGAACAGCTGCAGAAAGTCTGTGTCGTAGAGCGCAGGATACTTCAAGTTCTGCCTAGCTGGACACAGATGCTGAACCTCAGTGGTGGTAGATGAAGAGGAGATGTCTGGAGTAGCAGCAAAGAATGTGTAAGGTATTGGCAGGCTTTCTAGCTGCACTGTGTTCACTTGCAGAGAAATTGATGGAATCAGCTTAAACTGCACAAACAAGGAAATCTTTCCTGAACCTTGATAAGGCCCATTAGACAGTACACCATTACCTTGCAAAAAGCTTGATGACTGAAAAGTTGTTTAAAATCGATTAAGAAATGGTGAGAAATAACTCCCTAGTATTCCTGTTTGCGATACTGAGGCCAGATGGTCTCAGGAAGAAAGCTACAAGTGAAAGCCAATTTACCTATAACAGCTAGAGCCAATCATTAAACCAACAACAGCCTGATCTGACATGATGTGATGGTAATACAGGGGTTAAAAAGAGGGGTTCCATAAGGTTTCATTGCTAATCAGGTTTTAGAGACTCCAGAGTATGAAGCACGTGTTAATCTCTGCCAGTCAGTTCAAACCAGACTGGAGACCTGAGAGGGTGAATCCTGTGATCTAAACTTCAACGCAATATGCAAAGGACTGAGGTTGTATAAGTCATTGTCCTAAGTTTGTTAAGCATATCTTGAATAAACTTTCTAAAGTTTACTATCCAGAGTCCAGTTTTGCTTCAATTTGTTAAGTCTTATCTAAGTAAAAGTAGAATTCGCACTTGTCAAATTACTCACAAAAAGACTACTCATACAACATATCCACACCAGCGCATTGCTGAGAGCGAGGTGCGGGTGGGCAATGAGAGACAAGGTAGTTAAAAAGAAACTTTGTTCAAAACATTTCCACTTCTAATCCATTGGATCCCACCGCCACCCCCCCCCAAACCCCCACCTCACCACACCCACTTTCACCTCTGTCAGTGTCCACATGTTGCCTCATGGCCCACTGGTCAGATCTGCCCTGCATGGGTACAGACTGAGCAGCTATTGGCAGAGTCCTCATGGACTCCAAAGCCTAGAGGACATCAGCAAAGTCATAGCAGTCTGAGCAGGAATCTGAGCAGCCTGCCTCTTAGCTCTACTGAAGCTGCAAGGGTTACACTACGTAGAAGTTGCAGAAAAAGGAAGAGTAAAAATCTGTAGTTCCACAAGGGTATGCACGTAGATGTGCATCACAGTGTTAGAATGTTATGTTTCTGCTTAATTTATGAGCCACAAAAATATTTATTTCCATCAATTTCCATCATGCCCATTTTTGCTTGCTGCCTGGCAAGTGTCCTGCTCACTTGTGATAAATGATAAAATAAGACTTTAAGCTGAGCAACATGTGAGCGTGAAAGGGATGCTTTGTTGACCACAGGACTGCTTTGTGGTAGGGACAGGGTGAGGGGGCAAAGTGGGTTTAGCATGTGACTGCCAGATAGCAGTACTGGTGCAACCTGGCTGAATTTTGTTATTATGTGGATATTGCAAGCAGCAGTGTGCGCTGCTGGTGCAAAGATTGTATCACATTCCTTCCTCTCCTTCTCCTGTTCCTCCTCCTCCTTTTCCTGCTCCTCCAAAGAAGCTCTGTGGTCTGTGCCTTTCTCCTCCTGGATGTTCAATCTGGGCTGCTGTGCTGCATTGTGCAATACATCACAATCATTCTGGAGACCCTAGCGGCGGCGGGGGGTGGGGTGGGGAGGGGGTTGTTCTCAGCCCCTTGAAGGCAGGTTTGTAGGAGGGGAATGGTAAAACTTCTAAAAAGTGCATTGGCCTTGTTCACTGAAGTTTTTCCGCCTCCAGCTGCTTTTCTGCAGAGTGGCCTATGTACCCAGATGAAAATACGTGCCCGGCAGAGGCGAGAAGCCAAATAAGGCCATGAAAGCAGCAATTAACTAGCATTTTCCAAGGGTAATGGCATTTTACTGGAGCCAAAGGGAACCCACCCTGTAACTACTGCTGGTCTCCTCACAGGAGGTGAAAGCACAGCAGGGGTTCGATGCACCATCAGATGACTCTGCAGATGTATCTTGAAATGAGCAAATACCTTTTATTCAGCACATCCGCCAGCACTCAGCTGGAAGCATTTCTCCTGCAGACAGATCAACTTGCTAGTACTGCCTGTTATTTCTAGCATTAGTAGCACACCTCCATCTTGTGGTGTCCTTTCGCTCTCTGTCTACTTGAGCAGCACACACCTTTCTCTATTGGGCTGCCTTCCCTTCGGCCCCTCCAATTGGGCTCCCTTGCTTGTGTGCTGCCTGCCATCTTTAATTGGACATTGAATGTGGAGGTGGCCTTTTAATTAGCCAAGTCCTGTGAAATTAAACTGCTGGGCACACAGCTCAAATGGAGGGAAATCGTTCCAACATTGGTTTCTGGATGCCTGGAGCAAATCTCAGCTCCACCTGCTGGTGCCTATTTAAGGATTCCTCCAGATCCGTCAAAGCAGCTGAAATACATCAGCAGTATGTTGACTGCTTGTTCAACGACATTTCATTGTCATATGGCATTAAGTGGAACATTCTTGGGTCATTACTTGGGCTCCTCATGGATGTCATCAGCCACATTTTAAGTGAGTAACCCTAGTTTCTGAACAGCCAATTACTAAATCCTTTCTGAGCTGTATAGAGTTCAGGATGGCGGACTGGTGGGAGACTAATGCATCATGGCTGCTCC
Organism: Cetorhinus maximus; assembly: GCF_964194155.1. NCBI lineage: Eukaryota > Metazoa > Chordata > Chondrichthyes > Lamniformes > Cetorhinidae > Cetorhinus > Cetorhinus maximus. The sequence continues at coordinate 91,000,342 of NC_135887.1, forward strand.
CTGGGAATCTGTGCACACCTACTTAATCATCACCTGCTGTTCATTGAAGGGGTGGAGCCCATATAGTTCACCAACATTCCCGGGTGATCTGGCGGTGTCTTAATTTCTATATGTGTGCAGTCAAAGACACCCTGTAATGTGGGCAACCAATCAGAGATGCAAACTCATGTGCCCGCTCAGTCTGACTGGCATCACTGGTGGCAAAGTGTGTATAATCGCATGTCCTGGCAAACGTGGCATTGGTCACCTGTGTAATGCATTTATGGGAGGTGGACTGCATAATCCTGCAAATCTCTCCTGCAGATCCCTGGAAGGAATATAAGGCAAAGAGGTTGAGGGTGCTGGTGACTTTGACAACCATTGGTAAAGCATAGACACCAGGTCTACTTGGCAGCAGGTTCTTCCAGCTGGCTGTAAATATCTGTCATCACCTGACATGATACCCTGAGCATCCTGAGGCTGTAATCAGACAAGTCTAGGAAGCTGATTTCCTGCCTGTACACCCATAGCGCCTCCTGTGAGCCTCAGCTCTCTGCAGATCCCCTCTGTCCTGCGGATGGGCAGGTCATTGAGCAGAAGACTACTGCTGGTTCTGCTGGTTGTGCTCTTGCTGCAGGAACCCCAATTGCTAGTGTTCTCGGTCAGCTTGGCCCCCATTTGAGGCCCAAGCTAAAACAGAATAAACAACAGTCGTGTTAATCTGATAAAGCATAGGTGGCAAATAGAGATCAAAGGCAAAAATCTCCAGCGTGGTGAACATCACCTGTAAAGTACTGAAAGTAAATTCTCAGAACAAGTCATGTGAGCAAAAAGCTTTCACACAATTAGGCAAGGAAGCAGGTGTGAGGTCACTCTCCCTGATATTTCTCAGCTGCTTTAATTGTCACTGTGTCCCCGTCTTGCTTTCGCTGGTGAGTTCCAGGAAGCCCAGGAAACCTGTGCACCCACAGTTAAAGTTCAAAACTCCTGTTGAGAAACTTCATAATCACCTATTAATACATTTAAATTGACAGCCCACCTCTCCTGAGTGGATTTCAAGCATGCAGGCCAGCACAATGCAGGTAAATGCAGAAGTCAGCATGTGGCCCTGCTTCCTGATGCGTTATCAATATAGTTTCTTAACCTTCCCACCCACTCCCAGACCAGCTCGACCTTGGAAGGTAAAACTGCTTCCCCCCCACCCGCGGTGAGAAGGCAGTAGGAGCAGGATAGCTGTGGAAGTCATTGCCAGAAGTGCAACCTCAAGGACCTGGATGCAGCATTGCAAGAAATGAAATGACCAAATGTGAGTGGCCAAGGTCAGTGAATGCATCTCCAAATGTCATGTACTACTAACTGCAACACTAACCTCAGCCACTGCTCAATTCATCACAACCCCATCACTTAGCTACCAACAATCTCTATCATTCACAACTCAGGCCTAACATTCATATACTTCACCTCAGCCTCACACTTAGCACTGTTGCAAGCTCACATCCACATTTTACAGCTTGTACATAACTATTCACGGTGACAGCCACATTACCCAAACACATTGCACAACACTCACTGATACACTTCCCTCTCTCTTGCAGGACAATTTGGTGTACAATTGGAGGCAGCAGGATCTAACTGGAGGGGGAAAGGTGGGGCTACATGCTCAAATAGATGGTCCTGCACTATTGGAAGGACCATTGCTGAGGCTGTCACCACCAGTGGGGTTGAATCCATTAAAAGTGACCGTTTTTTTCATTCCTAATCCTCCTTCTCACATTCCACTTCCTCCACATCCTACAAACTCTTCTAATTTACAACCCGCAGAGGGTGTAAGCATGATCATTTATCTTCTCCCACACCACCAACACTGCCCCCGTCCATATTGTTTTGTCCCTACAGATACTCAAGAAGTACAACATGGGCAGCCAGTGGAGGAACACCAAGAAGACAGTGATGATAAAGACACACTGACTCTTGATTTCGCACTTGCAGCCATGAGTCCAGATACTGACACTGCTCGTATCTTAGAGGAAAGCATAGAGGTGGGATCTATATGTGGTGAGATACCAGGCATGGATTGCTGCAGCAGGGGAAGGGGGCAAGGATAGCACACCTGCCAGCTTACCAGGTAGTGAGGTAGTACAATAGCACTTTGATGGGTCAGGCTAATGAACACATCAACATTTTTGAGGCATAATGAAGCCTGCCAGAAAACCTGCATTCGATGTCAAGGAGCATAGAGAAGTCCAGCATCAACTTGGCACAGGGCTTTGTGCACAGCTTGGAGCCCCTTCTCAGATGGAACATTTGGCCAACTCCATTAACATACTTGTGGATCCAAACATGATGCAATGTCTGATGGACAGTGTCTCAGCTTCCTTTGCAGCACAAGCAGCTTGCACTAAATATCTGAGAGCTACAGTGGAAGTTCAGACTGAATTGAAAAGAGTCAACTTGTTGCCGTGCAAGCTCAACGCCTCATCATCATGGTTGTGGATACCAGTGCTTAAAGGGGCTTGCACGGAGTCACAGCTGTCCAGTTATCTGCCCTCCAACAGATTACTAAGGTGGCTGAGGCACTGCCTTAGAGGAGTGACAGTGGTTTCCTGGAGCATGAACCTGCTGTCCACTCTTGGGTTGACAATATTTATCCTCCCATCACTACCACACTGCTCGTGCCCCTGCTCTTGAGCTGTCTGCCAACCAACTCAAATTGCTGCCACACATGCTGAAATAGTGCAGTCTGAAGGAGTGTCTTCTAGGCCCAGAGCAACTCTGGACTCTCCAGCAGTCTACTTCATGAAAGTTATCAGCCTTCCAACAGGCATACTGCAGCAACTGAGGTAACATTGCATAGCAGCACTAGGATAGGCAAAGACAAAGGCAATTAAGGAAGTGAGCAGGAGTAATTGGTTTAAGTTTGTGTGCAATATGGCACAATTTCATTTATAAATTTGGTTTGGATGTTTATTTTGTGGTGTCTTTTACTTATGTATTGTGGACAAAAGGACAGTATGATGGTCAGTGATAGAGCGAAGGTAAGAAATATGGGACCTTTGGTGAATGGGGAACTAGGGTTGAAGTTATTAAAATTAGATCTCCATGTGCAGCCAGGCAGAATGGAACTGTCAGTTGCAGGGTGCCTTTCCTCTTCCACCTTCTCCTCTTCTAAGTCCTCCTTTTCCTCCTCTTTCTAATGTTGCTGCCCCTTAGCTGGTCATCTGACAGGTGGTGAGTGGGACTATTTCTTCATGATGACGAGGCTGTGTAGCCAACAGCATGCACCACAAATCTTGAGACTCACTCAGCCCAGTACTGCACGGCTCTTCCAGAGCAGTTGCAGCAGTGGAATCATTGTTTCTCATTGTCTGCTCGATACAATTTTGTGTGGCAGAATGGCTGGACTGAGTGCATGCAGTTGTTGGGTAGGAAAGTCTAAATTTTTATTTTGTACAAACCTAATTTAGTTTGTAGTTTGTAGTTGGCATTAAACTGAAATCTACAGTTTAAATTCTGTAGCCAGCCTTGGGCTGGGTTTTTTTTTAAAAGGAAACTCTTTTGAGTTACCAACAGTCACAGATTGCAACTCTTTTCGAGTACAATCACAGTTCTTGGTTTCCGGGAGTGGGACATGAACCCACAACCCTCTGATTCAAAGGCAAGGGTGCTATGAACTGAGCCACAGCTGACACCTCAGGCTGGGTTTTTTCAGGGGTTCCAGTGAAAGAGCAGCTTAATTGAGAAACTGCTGAAACTGGATCCACATTAAGTGACTCCGCTAGACCCTTTGTGTCAGGGGCATATAAATTTAACTAGCAAACTCAGTTTAACCTAGGACTGAGTGCGTGCAGTTGTTGGGTAAGGAAGTCTAAATGTTTATTTTGTACAAACCTAATTTAGTTTGCAGTTGGCATTAAACTGAAATCTACAGTTTAAATTCTGTACCCAGCCTTAAGCTGGGTTTTTTCAGGGGTTCCTTAGCTTAACTAAGAACCAGCTGAAACTGGATCCTCATTAAGTGACTCAGATAAGCCTTTTGTGATAGAAGCATTATGAGTTGCCAACTTAGTGAGACTTAGCACTTGAGTGGGACTTACAATAGAGTGCCAGAGTTGAGCAGAGGAAGAGAAAGGTGTTTCATTGCTTTTGCCTAAACTTTTTCAGCCTCCAGGAATTGATTCTTGCTCTGCTGCAGGAGGAGAAGCTGGTTAATTGGTGAGTATCTGGTAAGTGATTAAGGTTTATTCTATTCCTGAGGCTCAAAATAGTCTGTACTGAATAAGAGGTGAGCAGGAGAGGATAAAAGGCATGGATCAAGAGACCTACCTGCAGTGAGGCCAGCAGCAGAGTAATGTCATGAACCACAACTTTTGTGGGTGCAGGGAAGGCAGCTGATTGGTGAATATTTCTTGTCTTTAAAGTAAAAGTAAGGTCTTTGGTCTGTGTTTAGGTCTCTAGTCTTATTTAAATCTCTTTTTTTCTTTAAAGGGCCTGTTAAATATAAGGTCGATACTGGTGTAAAAAAAATAATTACAAGAAAGTGTAAAGAGCAGGGATGCCAGAGTAATTAATTAATAAATTAAATATGATAGTGATGGTTGATGTGTTGCTGCTGCAGCATGTGGATACTGCTGGACACCAAGGTGATCCAGAGTGAACACATCTGGAGTAAATGTTTGCAGCTTGAGGAGCTTTGGATCCGAGTTGAGGAGCTGGAGTCCGAGCTGCAGATATTGCGCCTCATCAGGGAGGGGGACAGTTACCTGGACACTTTGCTCCAGGGGGCGGTCACACCCCTCTGATTAGGTAATTCAAATTTGGTCTGTGACCAGGGACAGGAGAGTGTGACTGTACCTGAGGCAGGTATGGAGACATGGGGTAGCATTCAAGGAGACTCAGCCCCTGCAATTGTCCAACAGTTAAAAGGTTCTTGCAAGCTGTGTGGACGAGGGCAGGGACTGCGGTGAGGATGAGCAAACTAACCATGGCACTGTGGTACAAGGAGCCATTCAAGTGCGGGTAGGAAATAGGATCATAGTAGTGGTAGGGGACAATATAATTAGGGGGATAGATACTGTTCTCCACAGCCATGAGTGTGAGTCCCAGTGCCAGGGTTAAGGACATCTTTTCAGGGTTGGCGAGGAACTTGGGCCTGAATTTTCAGCTCAGCAGGCGGGCACAATCGGCAGACCCGGGAGGGGTCAGGAAGTGGACCGCCGACCTCAATCAGCCCCCAACTATAATTTCATGCTGGCTGGCCGATTAATGGCCAGTCAACGTGAAGTGTGTGCTGAAAAGCTCAGTGCAGTGGGGGTGGGAGCAGGGCGGGCGATGATGTCAACCCAGGCAAGTGCTGACAGAAAGCTCCCTGAAGGCAGGGAGCTGCTTCAGGGGGCTAAAGACCTGAAACCCAGGTAATAAAGTTTTTAAAATCAGGAAAAAAAGTGTCCAAGCATCACAACCAGGCACCTGAACACATAGATTAGAAAAATGCTGTCCGCAGGTTTCTATTTTTATTTTATTTAATAACGGAAACCTCATCTTACCTGTGGATGAGGTTTGCTGAAAAATGTAAAGGCCGCCTGGCCAATTCACCCATCCGCCAACCGTAAGGTTGGACAGGCTACATAAAATGACAGATAATTGCGCCGTTAATGGGCTTAATTGCACTCTTAATTGTCAACAGGCACACTTCCAACTTTTGCAAGCGCTCGCCATCCAAAATATCATGTGAGTGCGGGATGATGTCTGGACACTCACCTGACATCATCTCGCGCTATTTCATGCCCAATCGGGTCGGGCACGGACCCACCAGATCAGCATAAAATTCAACCCTTGGAGTGGGAGGGGAGGGATCCCAGGATCCAGTTGTCATTGTCCACATTGCTACCAACGGCATTGAAAGTACTAGAAAGGAGGTTCTGCTGAAAGAATTTGAACAGCTAGGAGCTAAGCTAAAAAGCAGAACCTCCAAGGTAATAATCTTGGGATTGCTACCTGAGCCATGGGCAAACTGGCATTGGGTAAATAAAGTCAAGGAGTTAAATACGTGACTCAGAGATTGGTGTGGGAGGAATGGGTTCCTGTTCATGGGGCACTGGCACCTGTACTGAGGTAGAAGGGAGCTGTACCGGTGGAATGGGCATCACTTGAACTGTGCTGGGACCTGTGTCCTGGTGAATTGAATAACTAGGGCTGTAGAGAGGGCTTTAAACTAAATGGGGGGCGGGGTTCTGGAGAGGGGATACGTAGGCTTACAAAGCAAAAGGACATGGCAGCCTTGCAGGGCAACTATTTAGGTAATGATACCCAGTGTAACAGGAAGGGACAGAGTGTACATACATAAAAAAAGCAGCAAACTGGGTCAAAGGGGAAAAATGGTTTAAAAAAAGGCAAAGTTAATGGCCCTTTGCTAAAATGCAAGAACAAAACAAATGAATTAACGGCACAAATAGAGGTTAATGGGTATGATCTTATAGCCATTACGGAGACATGGGGCAGAATTTTGCCCTTGATGGGTGGGTGGGCCCCACCGGCTCGGCGGCGGGCGGGCAGCTAATCGCCGCCGAAATGGGCCCTGCCGCCATTTTGATGGGCGGGCCAATTAAGGCCTGTCCAGCGGGCCGCCCGATGGGAAGCACTATGCGCTTCCTGTGCCAGGGGAGTGGGGAGGGATTCCCCAACTGTTAGAGTGCGCTCTTCCGTGCATGTGCCCGAAAGAGCGCACATCTCCCTGAGACTAAGTGCTGCCTCAGGGAGATCACTGGCAGTGTTTTAAATATCAAAAATAGAATAATAAAAAAATTATTAACATGTCCCCCTCATGTGACAATGTGACATTTTTTCAGAAGCCCGCCGGGGCTCCTGGCCTGCCCGCCAACCTTAAGGTTGGATGGTCAGGGCCTTTAATTGCCTTAATGATCCTGTCAATGGCCTCAATTGGCCATTGACAGGTCGGAGGGCGAACAGCTGATCACGCTGTCCTGCCGCCTTCCTGAATATTTAAATGGGGCGGGATGGCATTGGGGTGAACCCCCAACATCATCCGGCATCATTTTCACGTCGGTGAGCGGGCCCCGCCCCAAACTCGCCGACGGAAAAAGTCAGGCCACGATTACAAGGAGATCAAAGCTGGGAACTAAATATTCAGGGGTATGTGACTTTTCGAAAGGACAGGCAAGAAAGAAAGTGTGGTGGGGTAGCTTTTTTAACACGGGATGGAATAAGTACAATAGCAAGAGATGATCTTGGATCGGAAGATGTAGAATCCATATGGGTGGAAGTAAGAAATAATAAGGGGAAGAAGATATTGATGGGAGTAGTCTATATGCCCCCTAACAGTAGCTGTACTGTAGGACAGAGAATAAATCAGGACATAAAGAGGGCATGTGAAAAAAGATATAACTTAATCATAGGTGACTTTAATCTTCATGTAGATTGAGAAAATCAAATTGGCAGAGGTAGGCTTGAGCAAGTGTATTTGGGACAGTTTCCGAGAACAATATGTTGTGGATCCAATAAGGGATCAGGCTATTTTGGATCTTGTAAAATGTAATGAGGCAGGTTTAATAAATGATTTCAGAGTAAAAGATCCTCTAGGAAACAATGACCATAACGTGGTAGAATTTAGCATTCAGTTTGAGAGTGAGTAACTTGGGTTGGAAACAACTGTGCTAAACTTAAATAAGGGTAATTACAAAGGAATGAGGGCAGAGTTGGCTGGAGTGGGCTGGGAAAGGAGTTTAGAAGAAAAGACGGTTGATGAACAACGGCAGAAATTTAAGAAAATAGTTCATGACTCACAACAAAGGTATACCCCAGTGAGAAAGAAGGATTCTAGGAAGGGGATAAATCAACCATGGTTAACCAAGGAAGTTAAGGATAGTATCAAATTGAAAGAAAAAACATCTGATGTGGCAAAGATTAGTGGTAAACCAGAAGATTGGGAAAGTTTTAAAAACCAACAAAAGATGACCAAAAATAGCAAAGAGGGAGAAAATAAACTTTGAGGGTAAACTAGCAAGTAATATAAAAACAGACAGTAAGAGCTTCTTTAAATATATGAAAAGGAAGAGAGAGGCCAAAGTGAACATAGGCCCCTTAGAGAATGAGGCTGGGGAAATAATAATGGGGAACCAGGAAATGGCAGAGGAGTTGAATAAATACTTTGCATCAGTCTTCACGGTAGAAAATACTAATAGCATTCCAAAAATACTAACTAATCAAGGGACTAAAGTGGGGGAGGAAATAAATACAATAACTATCACTAGAGAAACTAATGGGGCTAAATGCCAATAAGTCCTCTGGACCTGATGGGTTGCATCCTAGGATATTAAAGGAAGCAGCTACAGAGATACTGGATGCACTGGTAGTAATTTTCCAAGAATCCTTAGATTCTGGAAAAGTCCCAGAGGACTGGAAAACTGCCAATGTAACACCCTTATTCAAAAAGAGGGGGGAGACCAAAAAACAGCCAACTATAGGCCAGTTAGCTTAACATCTGTCATTGGGAAAATGTTAGAGTCTATTATTAAGGATGTAATAGCAGAGCATTTCGAAATACATAATATAATCAAGCAGAGTCAGCATGGATTCATGAAGGGGAAATCATGCCTGATAAATTTATTGGAACTCTTTGAGGAGATAACAAGCAGGATAGATAAAGGGGAACCAGTAGATGTAATATATTTGGATTTCCAAAAGGCATTCAGTACCGCATACCCATCGATAAGGTACTGCACATATGGTTACTTAATAAAATAAGAACCCATGGTGTTGGAGGTGGTATATAAGCATGGATGGAGGATTTGCTAACTAATAGAAGATGGAGGACAGAGCTTTTTGCTCAGCACGCGCATGCACGACCCGCTCGAGTATGAAATGACGTGCGTTGATGTCGGCCGAGCGTGCTGACTTCAACACACAATCGCATGATAGGTTGGTCAGCGGGCATGTGCTGGACCCAGCAGTGCACCCACTGACAATTAAAAGGCCTGTTAAGGCCATTAAGTAATCAATTAAAGTAAAATTTTGGATGCCTGTCCAACCTAACGGTTGGCAGGAATGTGAAAAGGCCAAGTGGCCTTTGCATTTTTTGGAAAACTCATCCACAGGCGGGATGAAGTTTCCAAAAGCAAATAAAAATAAAATAAAAACTTTGATTTTTTATTAATAACATGTCGATGCTCATGTGACAGAGTCACGTGAGGGGACATGTTTCATTACATTTTTATTTTTTACAATTATTTTTATCATATCTCTTCATCTCCCTGAGGCAGCTCTGTGCCTCAGGGGGATTATGAAGCACTCACTCACGCGCATGCGCTAAGTTCGCACTTGCCCTCCTCCCCCAGCCCATACAGGCAGCTCTCGACGCTGCCACTTATGTTTCATGCTGGGCAGGTCTTAATTGGCCCACCAGTGTGAAATCACAGTCTGGTGCCGATCACGTTGGCAGTCGCCTAACCGACAGCCCTCACCCACCCCGACCAAGTACCCCCACTAAAGGTAAAATTCTGCCCAGAGAGTTGGGATGAGGGTGACATTTTGAGGGTGGCAACCTGTAACTATTGGAGTGTCACAGGGGTCAGTGCTGGGGATACAATTATTTACAATATACATTAATGGCTTAGATGAGCAAAATGAATGTACTATCACCAAGTTTGTGGATGACACAAAAAATAGGTGGGGAAGCAAGTGGTGAGGATGACAAAGGGCAGGATTTTTCGCTGAGCAGGTGGGCATGTGACCACCCTGTTCGAGCGTAAAATGACGCATGATATTTCGATCAGTGGGCACGCGCGGGAATCGGCAGTGCGCCCACTGACAATTAAAAGGCCTATTAAGGCCATTAAAAAAGCTAATTGAATTACATTTTTCACTGCCCGTCCAACCCAACAGACAGAGTCACATGAGGGGTCATGTTTCTAACATTTCAAAGATCTTTATTTTTAATTGTCAAAACTCTTCATCTCCCTGAGGCAGCTCTGTGTCTCGGGGAGCTTTTCCGGTGCACATCCTCGCGCATGTGCAAACTTGCACTCTCGCCCACCTTCTCCTCCACCCCCCACACAGTGCCTAGTGCTACCGTGCGGGCCCGCCAGCATGATCGCGTGCACCAGTCAGCTTCGAACAGCTCTGCCTGCCCCCACCAAGCCTGCCCAATGAGGGGAAAAATCCTCGCCAAAGAGTCTGCAGAGGGATATAGACAGGGTAAATGAGTGGGCAAAAACTTAGCAGATGGAATATAATGTGGGGAAAATGTGAGTTTATGCACCTTGACAGGAAGAATAGAGGAGCTGAATATTATTTAAATGGAGAAAGACTGCAGAAAGCTGCAGCACAGAGGGATTTGGGAGTCCTTGTGCATGAATCACAAAAAGCTAGCATACAAGTTCAGCAGGTAATAGGGAAGGCAAATGGAATGTTGTCCTTTATTTCAAAGAGAATGCAGTATGAAAATAGGGAAGTCTTGCTAAAACTATACAAGGCATCATTTAGACCACACCGAGAATACTGTGAACAGTTTGGTCCCCTTATCTAAGGAAAGATATACTGGCATTGGAGGCAGTCCAGGGAAGGTTCACTAGATTGATCCCGGGTATGGAGGGGTTTTCTTAAGTGGAGAGGTTGAGTAGGTTGGGTCTGTACTCACTGGAGTTTAGAAGAATGAGAGGCGACCTTATTGAAACTTATAAGATTCTTAGGGGGCTTGACAGGGTAGATGCTGAGAAATTGTTTCCCTTATGGGAGAGTCTAGGACCAGAGGGCATAATCTCAGAGTAAGTGACTGACTAGTGCCTTGACAGAGATAAGGAAGAATTTCTTCTCTCAGAGGGTAGTGAATCTGTGGAATTCTTTACTGCAGGGGGCTGTAGAGGCTGGGTCATTAAGTACATTCAAGGCTGAGATAGACAGACAGATTTTTAATCAGCAAGAGAAACAAGGGTTATGGAGGAAAGACAGGAAAGTGGAATTGATGATTATCAAATCAACCATAATTTCACTGAATGGCGGAGAAGATTTGAAGGGCCGAATAGCATACTTCTGCCCCTACGTCTTGTAGTTTTATGGTCAATGTCTGTGTTCTGTGCTGCGCCTGTGTGTGGGTTGCAAACGAAAGTCATGAGCCATGTCATCAGCAGAGAGCCTTTATTTCTCAGTAGTCATCCTTTGGTTTGTTGTGGTGGTGAAATACAGCTGGCGCAATATACTGCCACACAATGAAGGCATGATGGCTATTACCAGGATACCATGCATTCAACTGCACGGTGTTCCACACCAACTCCGCATTGAGGGAGCGGAATCCCTTCAGCGCTGATACATAGCAAAGTTGACATGCAGCACCGACATAGAAATGTGTGTGCAGCCAATGACAGCTCACATCATGGGATTAGACTGAAAAAACTTGCAAAACAAAAGTGCTCTTTCTGCCTACTTCACTCTGGCAAGAGGGAATGAAATAAAGTTAACTCTCTTTGAATAGAGAGCCTCATTAACCTCCCTTATGCAACAGTGGATGGCAAACTGTGAGATGTTGCCAAAATTTCCAGACCAGTATGGAAGGGAATAAAAGCATAAAGATTCACAGTCATAATCACCTTCACTGCCACTGGCAATACACTCTTTGTCTTACTTCGATGTTGCAGTTTCGGCTGCAGCAGTTGTCAGATTTCAATGAAATCTCCTTGTTCAATGGATCCAGGCCAGATGGTGAAGTATGAAACAAGACACAGATCTTTTCCTTGGTTGTAGGTTTATTCATGGGATGCAGCGTTACGGATGCCTGCCTCCTAACTACTACCGTAGTGTCCCAGCTGACTCTCTTTATACTCTTTTGAGTATATTAATAAAATGAAATGGACTAATTTACAAATTGACAGCCCCTGAAAGGGCCACTGTTAAAAAAGACAAAACTTTAAAGGAAACACCTAATGAAATTAAAATGTCCTTTTGGGTTCTGATGATGAACTGCAGTCCCTGCGGTACCCACTGGCCTCAAGCATACCAGTGGACCAGTGGACACCACATGCTCCCTCTTCAGGGACACCCGGCCAGAAATGAAGCCGCAGAAGACAGGCAGACATTCGGGCCAGATGACCCCCTGACTCTCTTTATATTGTCTCTCAGTCCTTGATCAAACAATGCTCATTACCTGTGTATCTTTAGCAACATAATCAAGCAACCGTTAATACTCCTTAGTAAAGTGTAAAACTTTCAAACATTGGTTGTTGCTGAAGTTCAGTAAGGAGAACCGTTCCCTGAACATCCTGAGTGGATATGAACACCTGCAGTGGATCCTCCTTCCCTCTTCCAGCAGCTTGTCCTGCTCTCTGGCCTTTGCTCGTTCTTCCAATCATACTCAACCGGGGCCATACAAGCTGCTTAATACATGTTCAGCCACGCAAGGATGTGAGATTGTGTTGGCTGAAATGTGGAGCTCCAAAATAGCAATGGTGGTGTCAAATAATTGAAGTCATGATCTAGCTGCTCTGCATAAATCCTGTCGATGTTAACTGTGAGCACACGAATGTCTTTACCAAGATGGCATCTAGCACATCTTGAGCCAAGAACGTTTGCCATTTTTGATCTCTAACAGTACTTGTCGTGGGCACTTCAGAGGCCGGTTTCACTCCTTCAGCCAACACCCCTTCCCCCCACACATAAAAGATTGCTTTTCAAAAAGTGTCTCCTATTGTGCAAGAAATTGATATGTTTCCTTTCCATGGTGCGCTGCAGAAAACATAACTTGCTCTATGTACTGCGGCCATTGTTCTTAAAGGGGCACTAACTTCATAAAATAAGAGTGACACTTGTCAAGATTTACCCTCTTGCTTATTATTTTTAAGGTAGAGGGGGAAAAATATGTTTCCCAAAGCATTTTTTCATGAGGAAAACGCCTCTTTAAGAGTGAAAAAAATGTTTTAATTCAGTAAAGGAGGTTATTTAGTGGATTCCACTTCTGTTTCCCTTCCTCCCAGGTCCTCTGATCTTGATTTTGACAGCTCGGTGAATGCTTTCTCTCTTCACCAGCCATGTTAGGAGAGTATATTGTCATTGCTTGAAGGTCAGTGAGTGAAATGACAAAGAGGTGCCATCTTTCTCCTGCAGTGCTCTCCATCTGCCATTTATATTTCTAGAACTGACCAACCTCTGTGATTTTGCACAATATTTAAACACATAGTACATCTCTGATAGCATGAGATGCCTTCTGCCTAATGCACCAGGATTCACTGGGTAGGCTGTATGTCTTTATTTAAAAGTGTCAGGAGCTTTACTCATCGCTGACGGATAGCAAAATCTGTTTGAATTTATCTTTGCCCTTTTCTCAGTGTATTTTCCCCCTGCTAATTCTGATGTATTTATGGAGATACGTCTGTTTCCGCTGTTCTTTATTTATAAATTACCGTTACCATGTGGTTGTTTTATTCTGTTGGTTGCGTAAAGGAAGGAGTCTAAATAGTATATATATATAGGCTGGGCAGGAGCATAAAGAGCTTTCAGAGCCAGTTTAATCTAAAAAGTGAAGGAAAATGATTGTTACATTCTCATTTTCAGTTGTACACTAGGGGCAGGATTTTTACCTTGTCAGGCAGGCCCGGGAGCGGTTGTGAAACCGACTGTTGCCCGTGATCGGGCCCTGACCGCGATTTCGCACTGGCTGCCAAACACGTGAAACATGTGCTGCAATGCTGAGCGCTGCCGGTGTGGGGGCGGGAGGAGGGCGAGCGTGGAAGTTTGCGCGTGCGCGCAGGGTGTGCACACTGAAAACTCCCTGAAGGCACAGAGCTGCCTCAGGGAGCTGGAGAATTTAAAAAACATAAATGAAGAGCTTAAAAATGTTAAAAACATGTCTCCTCATGTGAGCAGGGACAATTTGTAAATGAGATTTAAGCATTTTTATTTAATTTTTAATTCCTGTTGGAAACCTTATCCCATTGATGAGGTTTCATTAAAAATCTAGATGCCTCCTGGCCAATTCACCTGCACACCATAAGGTTGGACGGGCAGTGAAAAAGCACTTTTAATTATTACTTTAATGGCCCACCCGCTCGGTGAAAAATTCTGGCCTAAATTTTATTTTCAATTCAGCATATTGTAGCCATTTTCAAAAGTGGCCCTCATGCTCCCTAGAACCGGGAGTATGCCATTACAGGCCCATCAGTTAGGAAAATACACGGGATAGGATTTAGAGGTCGTTGAGCAGGCGGACCCAGGAGCAACCAGGAAATGGCCTGCTGCCTGTGATTGGCCCCCAACTGCAATTTCACACTCAATTTTTTTTTAATTCGCTCATGGGATGTGGGCATCGCTGGCCAGGCCAACATTTATTGCACATCCCTAATTGCCCTTGTTCAGAGAGCAATTAAGAGTCAACCACATTGCTGTGGGTCTGGAGTCACATGCAGGCCAGACCAGGTAAGGATGGCAGATTTCCTTCCCTAAAGGGCATTAGTGAACCAGGTGGGTTTTTACAACAATTGACAATGGCTTCATGGTCATCATCAGACTTTTGTTCCAGATTTTATTGAATTCAAATTTCACCATCTGCCGATGTGGGATTCGAACCCTGGTCCCCAGAGCATTACCCTAGGTCTCTGGAATAGACCTAGTGCAGTGAATATACCACGATGTCACCACCTCCCCAATTAAATGCCAGCCAGCATAAAACGCGTGCTGAAAGGCTCAGCGCTGCAGGGATGGGGGCAGGAGGAGGGTGAGTGCTGAAATCAGTGCAGGTGCAGGGGATTGCTCAATAAAAGCTCCCTGAAGGCAGGTCGAGGAGAGTGCGAGAGGAGGACCCCAAGACAGGCAGTAAGCAGCACCTAGAGGAGAGTGTGAGAGGCGGACCCCAAGACAGGCAGTCAGCAGCACCTAGAGGAGAGTGCGAGAGGAGGACCCCAAGACAGGCAGTCAGCAGCACCTAGAGGAGAGTGCGAGAGGGGGCCATGGGACGGGCAGTCAGCAGCACCTAGAGGAGAGTGTGCGAGGAGGACCCCAAGACAGGCCGTCAGCAGCACCTAGAGGAGAGTGCGAGAGGAGGAGCCTGGGACAGGCAGTCACTAGCACCTAGAGGAGAGTGCGAGAGGGGGCCATGAAACAGGCAGTCAGCAGCACCTAGAGGAAACTGTGAGAGGAGGACCCCAAGACAGGCCGTCAGCAGCACCTAGAGGGAGTGCGAGAGGAGGACCTGTTTCTAGCTGTCAGAGCTAGAGTGTGACGTCAAAGAAAAATAGGTAGGTAATTGGTGGGTATCTCTTTTGTGTCTCTTTTGATTGGCCAAGTAGTTTAAATCAGGAGACGTTATTACAGCTGAAAAGTACAGTTAAGAAATTCATTTTTAAAATATTTAACACCCAAATTAATTCATTAAATAGAATAGAGGTGGCTGGGCAGGTGATGTGTTGCAGCTGAGGTATGTGGGTCTGGTGCACGCCAGTGCGATCCACGCTGACCACATCTGCAGCAAGTGTTGGCTGCTCAAGGAACTTCGGCTCAGAGTTGATGAGTTGGAGTCAGAGTTGCGGACAATGCGGCACATCAGGGAGGCGGAGAATTACCTAGACACTGTTTCAAGAGGCAGTCACACCCCTTAGATTAATTACATCAAATTTGGACCATGGTCAGGGACAGGAGAGTGTGACTGCGAGTGAGGCAGGTATGGGGATCCAGAATTTAGCTTTGGAGGAGCCTCAGCCAGTGTCCTTGTCTAATAGGTATGAGGTTCTTGCTCCCGGTATAGACGAGGTCACAGACTGCAGGGAGGATGAGCGAACTGACCACAGCACCATGGTGCAGAGTGCCAGAGTGGGGGGAGAAAAGAGAAATGTTGTGGTAATAGGGGATAGCATAGTAACAGGAATAGATACTGTTCTCTGCAGCAAAGACAAAGTGGCGAAGGCTGTGTTGCCTACTGGTGCTGAGGTTAAGGACATCTCTTCTGGAGCGGAGAGGAACTTGGAGTGGGAGGAGAAGGATCCAGTTGTTGTGGTCCATGTAGTTACCAACAACATAGGTAGGAATAGAAAAAAGGTTCTGCTGAGGGACTACGGGCAACTCGGGGCTAAATTAAAAAGCAGAACCACAAAGGTAATAATTTCCGAATTACTACCTGAGTTACATGTAAATTGGCGTAGGGTAAATAAGATTAGAGAGATAAAGGCATGGCTCAAAGATTGGTGTGGGAGAAATGGGTTCTGATTCATGGGGCACTTGCACCAGTATTGGGGAAGGAGAGAGCTGGTCCGTTGGGATGGGCTTCATTTGAACCATGCTGGGACTAGTGTCCTGGCAAATCGTATAACTAGGGTTGTGGATGGGACTTTAAACTAATTAGTAGGAGGAAGGGTTCAACTGAAGGGAAGTTTAAAAATCAAAAAGAAATGAGAGGTGCAGGATAGTGAAGAGGTGAGCGATAATCAGTGTGATAGGAAGGGCCAGAAGATATAAGTGGAAGAGTGCAGCAGAAATCAGAACCAGAGTGAGCAATAATAGTAAAAAGTCAAAGCTTAAGGCTCTTTATCTGAATACATGCAGAATTTGTAACAAGACAGATGAGTTGACAGCACAAATAGAAATATATGGATATGACTTGATAGTTATTACAGAGACATGGCTGCAGGGTGACCAAGACTGGAACTCAATATTCAACGTTCTGGAAAAATAGGCAAAAAGGAAAAGGAGGTGATTAGAGTTGTTAATAAAGGAAGGTATCAGTGCAGTGGCGAGAAGTGATATAGGTGCCATAGATCATGATGTGGAATCAGTTTGGGTGGAAATAAGGAATAGCAAGGGGAAGAAGTCATGGGTTGGAGTCGTCTGTAGGATCCCGAAGAGTTGCCTCACTGTAGGACAAAGTATAAATCAGGAAATAATGGAAGTGTGTAAGAAGGGCGCTACAATTGTCATGGGTGATTTTAATCTGCATATTGACTGGGCAAATGAGATTGGCAGGGGTAACATGGAAGACAAATTTGTAGAGTTCATTAAGATTGTTTCTTAGAGCAATATGTTGCAGAACCTACCCAGGAACAGGCCATTTTCAATTTAGTAATGAGGTGGGATTAATAAGAGATCTTGTAGTTAAGGATCCTCCTGGGGTAGTGATCACAACTTGGTAACATTTCAAATTCAGTTTGAGGGCAAGCAACTCTGGTTTCAAACCAGTGTCCTCAACTTAAATAAGGGCAATTAGAGGTATGAAGAAAGAGTTGTCTAAAGCGGGCTGGGAAAATAGACTAAGGGGAAGGTCAGTGGATAAGCTGTGGCAGACATTTAAGCAGATATTTCATAACGCTCAGCAAAAATTTATCCCGATCAAAGAGAAAGATTCGATGAGAAGGATGAACCACCCGTGATTAACAAAGGTTGTCAAGGAGAGTATCCAATCAAAAACTAAGGCTTACAAAGTGGTGAAAACTAATGGTAGGCCAGAGGATTGGGAATTTTTTTAGGAACCAGCAGCGGATGACTAAAAAAAACTAATAAAGAGGGAGAAAGTTGATTATGAAAGTAAAGAAAAATGAAAACAAACAGCAAGAGCTTCTTAAATATAAAGAGAGTAACTAAAGTGAACAGAGGATTCTTGGAGGATGTGAATGCAGAATTGATAACAGGGAACAGGGAAATGGCAGATAATTTAAACCAATAGTTTGCATCAGTCTTCATTGTGGAGGGCACAATAAACATCCCAAAGATATCAGATAAGCAAGGAGCTAATGGGAGGAAAGATCTTGTAACAGTCTCTATCAAGAAACACAAAGTATTTGACAAACTAATGGGACTAAATGCAGACAAGTCACCCGGACCTGCATCCAAGTGTTTTAAAGGAAGTGACTGCAGAGATAGTGGAGGCATTGGTCGAAATATTCCAGAACTCACTGGATTCCAGGAATGTTACAGCGGATTGGAAAACTGCTAAGTGATCACAGAATCACAGTGCAGAAGAGGCCGTTCGGCCCATTGAGTCTGCACTGACACGTGAGAAACACCTGACCTACCTACCTAATCGCATTTACCAGCACTTGGCCCATAGCCTTGAATATTATGACGTGCCAAGTGCTCATCCAGGTACTTTTTAAAGGATGTGAGGCAATCCGCCTCCACCACCTTCCCAGGCAGTGCATTCCAGGCCATCACCACCCTCTGGGTAAAAAGATTTTTCCTCACATCCCCCCTAAACCTTCTGCCCCTCACCTTGAACTTATGCACCCTGATGACTGACCCTTCAACTAAGGGGAACAGCTGCTCCCGATCCAGCCTGTCCATGCCCCTCATAATCTTGTACACCTCAATCAGGTCGCCCCTCAATCTTCTCTGCTCCAATGAAAACAACCCAAGTCTATCGAACCTCTCTCCATAATTTAAATGTTTCATCCCAGGCAACACCCTGGTGAATCTCCTCTGCACCCCCTCCAGTGCAATCACATCCTTCCTATAATATGGCGACCAGAACTGCACACAGTACTCCAGCTGTGGCCTCAATAAGGTTCTCCAACATGACATCCCTACTTTTGTAATCTATGCCTCAATTGATAAAGGCAAGTGTCCCATATGCCTTTTTCACCACCCCACTAACATGCTCCTCTGCCTTCAGAGATCTATGGACACACACACCAAGATCCCTTTGTTCCTTAGAACTTCCTAGTGTCATGCCTTTCATTGAATACTTCCTTGTCAAATTACTCCTTCCAAAGTGCATCACCTCACACTTTTCAGGGTTAAATTCCATCTGCCACTTATCTGCCCATTTGATCATCCCGTCTATATCTTCTTGTAGCCCAAGACACTCAACCTCACTGTTAACCATCCAGCCAATCTTTGTGACATCCGCAAGCTTACTAATCCTACCCCCCACATAGTCATCTATGTCGTTTATATAAATGACAAATAATAGGGGACCCAACACAGATCCCTGTGGTACACCACTGGCCACTGACTTTCAGTCACTAAAGCATCCTTCTGTTATCACCCTCTGCCTCCTACAACTAAGCCAATTTTGAATCCACCTTATCAACTTACCCTGTATCCCATGTGCATTTGCCTTCGTTATAAGTCTCCCATGTGGGACCTTGTCAAAGGCTTTGCTGAAATCCATATAAACTACATCAATTGCACTACCCTCATCTACACACCTGGTCACCTCCTCAAAAAATTCCATCAAATTTGTTAGGCATGACCTCCGTCTGACAAAGCCATGCTGACTATCCCTGATCAAACCTTGCCTCTCCAAGTGGAGATAGATACTCTCCTTCAAAAATTTCTCCAATAGTTTCCCTACCACTGACGTGAGACTCACTGGCCTGTAGTTCCCTGGCTTATCTCTACAACCCTTCTTAAATACTGGAACCACATTAGCTGTTCTCCAGTCCTCTGGCACCTCCCCCATGGCCATAGAGGAGTTAAAAATTTGGGTCAGAGCCCCTGTGATCTTCTCCCTTGCCTCCCTCAGCAGTCTGGGACACAAATCATCCGGACCTGGAGATTTGTCCACTTTTAAGCCTGCCAACACCTCCAATACCTTGTCACTCCTGATATCAATTTGCTTAAGAACCTCACAGTCTCTCTCCCCAAGTTTGATACCTTCATCCTCATCCTCTTGGATGAAGACAGATGTGAAGTATTCATTCAACACTCTAGCGATGTCCTCTGGCTCCACCCATAGATTGCCCCCCTTGGTCCCTTAAGGGCCCGACTCTTTCCCTGATTATCCTATTCCCATTGATATACTTTTAGAATATCTTGGGATTTTCCTTACTTTTACCAGCCAGAACTTTCTCATGTCCCCTCTTTGCTCTCCTAATTGCTTTCTTAAGCTCCACCCTGCACTTTCTGTACTCCACTAATGCCCCTGCTGATTTGTTTCCCTTGTACCTGATAAAAAGCTCTCTTTTCCTTCTCACCGTAACCTGAATATATCTGGTCATCCATGGTTCTCTGGGCTTGTTACTCCTTCCTATCACCCTAGAGGGAATATGCTGAGCCTGTACCCTCCCCATTTCCTTTTTGAACACCCCCCACTGTTCCTCTGCAGATTTCCCCACAAGTAACTGTTCCCAGTCTACCTTGGCCAGATCCTGCCTTATTTTACTAAAATCCACTCTCCCCCAATCCAAAACTTTTTTTGCAACTTGTCGATTTCTTTGCCCATAACAAACTTAAACTGCACCATGTTGTGGTCGCTATCGCTATCGCTAAAATGATCGCCCACCAACACCTCAGCCACCTGTCCAGCTTTATTCCCCAGAACTAGGTCCAGCACTGCGCCATCCCTTGTTGGATCCTCTACATATTGACCTAAAAAGTTCTCCTGTACCTATTTCAAGAAATCCACTCCATCCAAGCCCTTAACACTCTGTCTATCCCAATTAATGTTGGGAAAGTTGAAATCACCTAATATAATTACCCTATTGTTATTGTTTTTACACACCTCCACAAATTGTGCACATATTTGCTCTTCATTTTCCCGCTGATGAGCTGGGGGTCTATAATAAACACCTAATAATGTGGTTGCCCCTTTTTTATTCCTAAGCTCTACCCACAAAGCTTCATTCAATGCCCCCTCCAAGGTATCATCTTTCCTTACTGCAGTAACTGACTCCTTAACTAATAATGCAATACCTCCTCTTCTTTTAGCCCCTCCTCTGTCTCGCCTGAAGATTCTATATCCTGGAATGTTGAGCTGCCAATCCTGCCCTTCCCTCAACCACGTCTCAGTGATGGCTACTATCTCGCAATTCCACATGTCAATCCTCACCCTTAACTCATCTGTTTTACCTATAATACTCCTGGCATTAAAATATAGGCCATCCAGCCTTGCCTTACTCCCTTGAAGCTTATTGCAGCTGTACTCCCTCTGACTTGATTGTTTTGCTGTATTATGAAATTTCCCTATTCTGCAAACATTCTGTGTCCCCTCCCCCTGCCAAATTACTTTAAACTCCTCCCAACAGCACTAGCAAATCCGCCCGCAAGGATGTTAGTCCTGCTCTGGCTCAGATGTAGACCGTCCCGCTTGTACAGGTCCCACCTTCCCCAGAAACGGTCCCAGTGATCCAGGAATCTAAAACCCTCCCTGCTGCACCAACTCTTAAGCCACGTATTCATCTGCGCTAATCTCCTATTTCTGAGCTCGCTAGCACGTGGCACTGGGAGTAATCCAGAGATTATAACCCGAGAGGTCTTGCTTTTTAGTTTACTGCCTAACTCACTGAATTCTTGATGCAAGACCTCATCCCTCTTTATACCTATGTCATTGGTACCAACATGTACCATGACCTCTACCTTATCACCCTCCTGCTTCAGGATGCCCTGCAGCCATTCAGTGACATCTCGGACCCTGGCACCAGGGAGGCAACATACCATCCTGGAGTCATGTTGATGGCCACAGTAGCACCTATCTGTTCCCCTGACTATAGAATCCCCTATTACTATCACTCTTCCTCCCTTCCTCCCCTCCTGTATAGACAGGCTGCTTGTGGTGCCAGAAGCTTGGCTCTGTCCGTGGAGGAACCAGCGCCCTCATCAGCCTCCAAAATGGAATACCGATTTGCGAGCGGGACCCCAGGGGACTCCTGAACTACCTGCCTGTTTCTCTTGGACCTACTAGTGGTCACCCATTCCCTTCCTTCCTCAAATCCCTTCATCTGCGGTGTGACCACCTCTCTAAACGTACTATCCACGAAGCTCTTAGACTCACGGATGCTCCACAGTGTCCCCAGCCACCGTTCCAGCTCTGAAACTTGAGCTTCCAGGAGCTGCAGTTGGACACATTTCCTGCACACATGCTGGTTCTGGGCACTGGAAATGTCCCCAGCCTCCCACATGGAGCACGACGAGCATACCACGGCTTTGAGCACTTCTGCCATGACTTATCCCTTTAAATTAAACCTTTTAAGTCAATTACCCTAGGGCCCTTCTTTCCTGATCCTCGTTACTGTAGAATATACAAACTGTAAACCACAAAAAGACCTTAAACTATAAGCGATTAAAGTAGTAAACACCTTAGCCACTACTTACCAGTGATTCCTTTCCCTTGTAGCCTCTCCTGCTGCAGTATGCTCTGAAGATTTAAGAAGTTTGATAGCAAGGAAAAAATGCAAAGAGCACCTCATCCCCTGTGCATCGAATTCCCGCTTTGCACCAAATTCCCAATACCCACTCTGGTTGTGCCCCACTCAGGATGTGCTCACTCTCCTGTTCCTGTGCAAGCACACTGATGCCCCGTTCAAGAAGGGTGGGAGACAAACAGCAGGAAACCATAGGCCAGTCAGCCTAACATCTGTTGTTGGGAAAATGCTAGAGTCCAATATTAAGAAAGAAATAGCAGAACATTTAGAAAAGCTTAACACAATCAAACAGAGTCAGCATGGTTTTGTGAAAAGGAAATCATGTTTGACAAATTTGCTAGTGTTCTTTGAATATATAACAAGCAGAGTTGACAAAGGGGACCTGGTAGATGTGGTGTATTTTGATTTCCAGAAGGCATTCGATAAGGTGCCACATAAAAGGTTATTGCAGAACATAGGAGCTCATTGTATTGGGGGTAATGCATTAGCATGAATTGAGGATTAACACACAGAAGACAGAGCTGGGATTAATGGGCCTTTTTCAGGTTGGAAAGACTTAACTAGTGGAGTGTCACAAGGGCCTCAATTATTTCCTATCTATGTTAATGACTTGGAGGAGGGGGCAGAGTGTAATGCATCCAAATTTTCTGATGATACAAAAATAGGTGGGAGGGCATGTTGTGATGAGGACATAAGGAATCTGCAAGGGGATATAGACAGGTTGAGTGAGTGGGCAAAAACTTGGCAGATGGAGTTTAGTATAGGAAAGTGTGAGGTCATGCATTTTGGTAGGAAGAATCAAAATGCATAATATTATTTAAATGTAGAGAGACTCCAAAGAAGTGTAGCACAGAGGAATCTGGGTGTTCTTGGGCATGAAACATAAAGTTAGTATGCAGGTGATATCTATGTTCCAAATTTGGATTGCACATGTCCATTGAATGAAATTGCACATCACTCAACAAAGATTAAGCATTCAGCCACAAACTGGGCCCTGCATCAGTGCTATTAAACGGTCAGTCAACAGGTTTCTGATCCCAGAGTGGAACCCAGCCTGATATATCCTAACATTTATTTGTTTGTTTAGAGACGTGGAGAGTAGCCACTGAACACAGTCACAGGAGTCAGATGATAAACTTTTAACAAAAGAATAAAACATTTATTCTACAAGAAAAAATAAACTATATTATGTAAAGATTGTATCTTTTTATTTCTGTTATGCTATCATAAAGAACATATCTTCCTATTTCTGTTGGACTGTGGATTAAAATTACAATGACTGCAGTTTGAAAGACATGTCTACTGGAACAGTGTGAGGGATATATACAATGTTGCTGTCCCAGAACAGAATGTGTTATGAAAGATAGGATGGTGACGAGGAGGAGTCCGGTCTAACCAGGAACTGTCTGGCAACATCTTAATTGGCTCCTAACCAGGTGACCAGGGTTTGTGTGAGAGCAGTACAGCAGAGAAAAAAAAAAACTCCTAGCCTGAAAAGAGAGTAGACCTAAAACCTCTTTCTCCCGTGTGTAAGATTCCAGTAATTTTACAATAACAGCTAGCTGTTTTTTTTTTAGTATCTCTCTCTGAAAAATCCCTGTCTAGAGGAAAATGAGAAAATTACCATTAGAGACATTGAAAAAAATGTCCTCAACCAGTGAACTAAAGACTGAAAGTGCTGGGAAGACCACCTCATGTCATCAACAAAGGACTGAAAGGAATTTGGAAGACATCGATCAAAATCAACCCATCGAATCCTCTACTTCGGAATTGGTGCTATTGAACTGTTCTATCCCACCCTTAAATCTATGTTTTTGTGTGTCTTGTATGTGTGTGTATAGGGATTTAAGAAGGGGTAGAGTTTAGGTTATAGAGCTAGAAATTATCAGTTCATATTTCTTTCTTTTGCCACTGGTTAAAGAGAATTTGTTCAATAAGCAGTTATTTACTTATGAAGTTTGCAAACCTGATGCTCATATTCTGTTAATCTAAATTAAACAACTAGGTGGTTTGATCAAACTTTTCACATTTGCCGTGGCTCGGGGAGCAGTGGGGCTTGATATTGCAGTGCGCTATCCCCAGTGAGTTGTGAAAATGTCAACACTCCCTCACCCACAATTATACCTTTACAGATATACACAGATTTGTGAGGATAACACAAGTTACAAAAACCAAATTATACTTTAATGTTCACAGTAAGTACACAGTCCATGTAAACCAATAGGCACTCTGTGGTCAGACGCATCAGTCTCTAAAGCCAAGAGACACATGTCACCTCAGCCAGATGCTCAGGATCTCTCCTCAACTCACCCCCAGACGCTTGTTATACCGTGAGCCAACCGGTCTCATTGCACTCTGTCTTTCACATGAGGGTTTCCAATCTCCACTTTCCAAGACCTCACCTTGGAATATTCTACCAAACCGATGCTTTCTCTCAGACGTCTTCCACGAGGGTTCACCTTCAGGGTTTCAAATTCTCCTTTTGATGTTCCTCTTCCCTGGGTCACCACATGCATTCAAGCTGTATTCCACGCACTCTCTCTCACTGACTCAGCCATCAACAGTACCACTGCTTCACATGCCCATAGCAAAGAGTTACAGACCTTCAGCTATCTCTTTGGACCTTCTTGCCTCTTATAAGCCATTCTCATTTTAAATCTGCTTTCTGCAGCTTTTGTCTCTTTAAATCTGAGGCTTGTAGCCTTTCTCTCTGCCCCTCACCCCTAACTTCACTTAACAGGACCTTTTCTATTTCCCTGTCTTTCCTTTGGCTAGAAGGTCTTCTTGGGACTTTCTCCTGTTCCACTCCCTTGGATTCCGGGGACTTTTCTTTAGCTTGGGACTTACTAACTGTCCCTTTCTCTGGCAGCTAATTTCAACAAAATACTGGCTATCTGTTCCTTCTAGGTTGCTTCTGCTTGGCAGCTGTCTTCAAAACCAACTGAACTCCAACAGCTTCCAAAAAAACCCTGTTGTTTCTAGCTTTTCTGTGTGTGTGTTTATGGGAGGGACTTACCTCTCTGGAGCCCTGTTACTAGGCAACAGCCCAATTTTTCTACTCTTGTTTGTTACCTTAGCTGCAACAGTTGTAAAATCCTCGTTAGAAATGCAAGCACCTTTTAAAGTTAAATTAAAACTCATTCTGCCCTTTCTTAACACAGAGATACAGAAACACAAATCACACTTAAACTTTAAAGCTAAAACTCATTCCTAATTGCCATTGCCATTGCCATTTAAATTGCAGTCCGAGAAACCCAATTCCCAAGTTAGTGCCTGAACATGTGGTGGCTGAGCTCACTCGGAAAAAAGAAATAGTCGCGACTGAGTAAGCAGCTTCAAAATCCCAATGTAAGCCAGACTTCCGGGACCATTGTGCTAAAGCGGGGAAGACTCTAACCAGTTGATCCAGGCAGCATTGTTTAAAAGTTTTAAATGCTGAGCTAGCGAATGTCATTACTGTGGGAGCACACCAAAACCAGAAAGCGCAGGAAACCCTTTGTGAAGACGCATACGGTAGTGCCATCTTGGATTTTCAGAAACCTCTTAAAGCTCAACCTGCAATTAAAAATTTTAACCATAGATCAGAAATCGACTTTTCCAGATCAATTTGGAATTATCCAAAGCCCAGATTAATCACAAATTTGGGGGCTTTGGAGTAAGAGATTCCTTAGATACGTGATTGTTTCAGGTCTGGATAACACACTGTTTTATTCGGTAGGCCTGATGGCCGATGATATAATGACTAGACAAACAATCAACAAATAATCTACAAAATTTGATGTCGTTTTAAAATCACTTGATGCTTATTTTAACCTCAGGTGTGACAAGATCTCTGAAAGGTCTAAATTTAATAAATGTGTCCAGTAGCCAGGAGAACCTGTCAACTCCTTCATTAATGAATGTACAGAATGGCTGAAGGTTGTAATTACAGTGGCCTGAAATCTGAGCTAAGTTGAACAGTTGTAGGAGTGGTAGACGATGCACTCTCAGACATGCTTCAAGTGAAAGAAGATCTAACCCATGAGAAAGCTATCCAGGGTTTGCAGCATAGATCCACATTAAGGGGAGAAAGAAAACCATGGTACAAAGCAAAGCTCACTGTCCAGCTAGTGAAACAGCACAGAAACAGGGACATTCCAGGCCAAGGGAAGCAACACGCTAACCGACCAATACAGCAACCATGCCAGCACTGTGGAACTAAGCGCCTCACACATGTGATCAATGACCAGCAATTTCAGCCAAACACTTTCAATGTAATTAAATAGGACATTTCAGGAATCTGTGCAAAACCAAAACATCAAAACGTACAGAAGATCCCAAGAGGATTTACGAGGTTGAGACAGCACACCAAGAGGACACACAGCCATGCTTATTGGGTGAGGTCAAAGATCCTGGACTCTTGTTCTGGGATACAGACATTTCAGTTAATGGCCACCTCACAAACTTTAAATTGTACATGGGAGCCAGTGTTACGATCCTATTGGACAAAGAACCATGGCTGAGAGACACTACGAACAACAGACACACCAATTTGTGTGTCCGGAGGAATCTGACTTCTGGTCATAGGTATGATTCTGGAATGATTAAGGTATGGTGGCAAACAAATCTTCGAGCTGAGGTACATCATCAGTAACCAGTCTTTTTCTCTCTTAAACAGAGATGCCTGTGTAGCCCTGAGTCTCCTCAAAATGGCAGAAGATGTCAAGACAACCACTGTCGTAAATTATACAGAACTACAAATTCCCAAGAGCCCAACAAGAAAGATTCTCTCAAAGGGGACTTCAGCTCTGAATTGTCTTCTCACTTTGCAGAGTGAAAGGGCGGAGATGGGATAGCAGTAATGATGTAAATACATGGGGTAAACTGGGATAAATTGTCAATATGGTGGATAAGGGCTTGACGGGAGGTGTAGTATAAGGGTCTGGCACATAAAGGGTTAACGTGGGACTGAGTACAGTACTGCTCATACAGTGATGTAAGCGAACAACATTATGTTACACAACCTAAGGGTCAGTGTAATGTTGGACAGAGCCATGAATAGAAGCAAGCACGGAGACAGTACCTAGCTTTGACCTTTACTGTACAAATGTATATAGTTTATAATAGTTAATAAATACTTACTGTTTAACTACCTAAGATTACGAAGTGGTGGCCCCTGCACAGATGTTTGACTTCAAATGTGCTGGGTCCCTCTCGGCAAACAAATCTTTGAGCTGATGTACATCATCTGTAACCAGGCACCAGAGGATTGTCACCATGGTCATCTCAAACACTGGAGCAGAAAGACAGCAGCCTACCTCCAAATCAACTGCAGGCATCAGGTGAGCACAATGTAGGAGCACCTGGAAAAATCACATACCTAGTTGTTCTTGGGACTCACAGCGAGAGGTTTTTGTTGAATGCCAATGCTTTAGATGTGGGTACAAATTTAAAGATCTTGTAATGTCTTCTATAATGGATAATCTGTTCATTCCTTCACCAGTGGGTCATTGTCAAATGTTGAGAACCTGAGATGGAGTCCATGATAAATGAACCCAGAATGAAGACCAATGTGAATTGAATTATGGTGTTTAGTGAAAGGCCACCAAGGCTACCTCAGAGAAATAAAAACAGAAAGTGCTGGAAAAACTCAGCGGATCTGGCAACATCTGTGGAGAGAAAAACATGTTTCGGATTGCACAATGCAGGTACACCTGTATGATCAGGTGATCCCCTCCTATCACAAGACAACTGTAAAGCTCAGCTTCAGCTCTATCTGGTTGCTATTCCAGTATTGTGCCAATTATGATCCTTTTGATGACATTTCAGCACCCAAGGTATGGGGTGGCAATGATTTTGGGCAACTCAGCAACATCTGCAGCAGATTTCACTGGATGTCTAAGGCTGGACCTGCACAACATTCTGATGATCTTCATGCTCTGAGCTGACTTTCAAAAGCCTCCCCTGATCTATGTCACTCCTTATTAAAATATTTAATTCTATGGAGAAATAAACTCCCATTTTTGTGCCCTCAGCATAAGTCAAACTCTGGACACATACTGTGCTGAAATCATCCACTGTTCCCAGATGCAGTGTATTCATTGGGACATGTGAGTTATGTCCCACTTACACCATTCCCCTGGCGAAACGTCACTGGATAGCAGAGCCAAAAGATGCAGAAGACTTCATATCATCCGGCAGGACCAGCACAGACTCCAGTCCCTGGAAACCCTGTAGCAAGTCCTGGGACCAAGGTTCTTAAAGAGCCACAATGTTGAGGTGTTCAACCAACATATCCATAGGAAAATAAGGAGGATTTTTTTTTGCTCATCATAGGAGATGGGCATCACGAACAATGCCAGCTTTTATTGCCCATCTCTAATTTCCCTTGAGGAGGTGGTGGAGAATCACCTTCTTGAACCAATGGAGTCCATCTAGAGTAAACACACACAGTGCTGTTAATTAGAGAGTTGCAAGATTTTGACTCAGTAATGCTGAAGGAATGATAACATATTTCCAGGGTAGGTTGTTGCATGACTTGGAGGAGATTTGTAGGTGGTGGCATTACCATGCACCTGCTGCCCTTGTTCTTCTAGGTGGTACAGTTTGTGGATTTGGAAGGTGTTTTCAAAGAAGCCTGGGTGAGTGCCTTAGTGTGTCTTGTAAAAGGTACACATTGCAGCTGCAATGAGTTGATGGAGGAGAGAGTGAATGGTTAATGTGAGGTGCTATTCAAGCAGGCTGCTTTGTCCTGAATGGTTTTGAGTTTCTTGAGTGCTGTTGGATATGCACACATCCAGACTAGAGCAGAGCATTCCTTAACAATCCTGACTTGTGCCTTGTAGATAGCCGACAGGCTTTGGGAAGTCAGGAGGTGTAGAATTCCCAGCCTCTGACACAGTATTTAGCGGCTGGTCCAGTTAAGTTTCTGATCAATGGTGAATCCCAGGATGCTGATGAATTCTGTGGTGGTAATGCCATTAAATATCAAGGAGAGATGGTTAAATTCTTTCTTGTTGGAGGTAGTCATTGCCTGGCCCTTGTGTGGCATAAATATTTCTTGCCACTTTTCAGTCCAGGCCTGACACAGACCCTTTATTATCTGAGTTGCTGGGAATGCAACTGAACTTTGTGCAATCATAAGTGACCATCTCCATTTCTAACCTTATTTGTTTTCTTTTCCATTTAGGGAATGAAGGTGCCATTGGCAAGGCCAGCATTTATTGCCCATCCCTAAAAGCCCTTGAGAAAGTGGTAATGAGCCACCTGTTTGAACCACTGCAGTCTGTGTGGTGAAGATTGTCACAGGTTTTAATACAACTGAGTGGTTTGCTAGGCCATTTCAAAGGGCAGTAATAAGTCAACCATGTTATGATGGAGGGACAGTCATTGATGAAGCCGCAGAAGATGGTTGGATCTAGGCCATTATCCTGAGGAATTCATGCAGCAGTGCCCTAGGGCTGAGATGATTGGCCACCAACAACTACAATAATCTTCCTTTGTGCAAGGCATGTTCCCAAGCACGATGTGTTTTCCCGATTCCCATTGACTTCAATTTTACTAAGGTTTCTTGAGACTACACTCAGTCAAATGCTGTCTTGATGTCCAGAACAGTCACACTCATATCACTTCATACTGGAATTCTGCTCTTTTGTCCATTTTTAGCTCAAGACTGTAATGAAGTTTGGAGCCAAGTGGCCCTGGCAGAACCCAAACCAAGCATCAGTGAGGTGGGTATTGCTGAGTAACTGCCACTTGATAGCACTTGTCGACAACCTCATTTTGCTGATGGGGCAATAGTTTAGACTTGTCCTACTTTTGTGAACAAGACACCCCTGGGCAATTTTCCACTTTGTTGGGCAGGTGCTAGTATTATGCTCCTCTAGAACAGCCAAGTAGAGGCACAGCTAACTGTGGAACACAAGTCTTCAGCACTACAGCTGGACTTTTGTCAGGGCCTATATAGCTTGGCTGTATCCAACACACTCAGCCTGTGGAAAGGAACATCCCCTCTCACATTGTTAAAATACCAGTTCTGGACTTGCACCAAATATAAGTGTGGACGCAATTATGTAGATTGGGAAAATCCTAGGCAATTTCAGGGCTGTGCACTTGGGGTTTGGAAACCTGATAAAACGGTTCTGCATGCCTTTTATCTCTTCACTGCCTGCAGCACATAAATTCACCAGGAGAGGTGTAGAAGAAACATGTAGCCTCAAATTTTTGATCTGCAGCAGTTTTGTTTTATTAGAAAAGGATTTATTTTCCTCGGGTTTCACCCTTTTGAGCATTCTCCAGTGGTTATGTTATGCCAAATACACTTGGCCACTCATCTTTACAAGATTAGTGTCAGAAGATGATCATCTAGCCCATTTAAAAAAACATCTTTTCATTCCAAAGCTTCAGTGATTGCTTGAATAGCCTTAATGACAGTGGATTACCTGACATCAAATGAAGTGTTTATGTCACAAGAGGAAACAGCCTTTTACTTTCTGATATGAATTAGGCAGGCTCCAATAGATGATTGGCATGGTGTTTTTATATTGGCTTTAATGTTTTGTAAACCCCTCTCTCACTTTCATCTCTCCTCTCTTTC
This sequence comes from Cetorhinus maximus, assembly GCF_964194155.1. Lineage (NCBI taxonomy): Eukaryota > Metazoa > Chordata > Chondrichthyes > Lamniformes > Cetorhinidae > Cetorhinus > Cetorhinus maximus. The sequence continues at coordinate 91,030,960 of NC_135887.1, forward strand.
TCCCTCCTCATTTCTTCTTGCTCCACTTTCTTCTCTCTCCTTTTTCTGTCCCCTCCCTCTCTCTCTCTCTCTCATGCACACACATCTTCCTCTTTTCATTTCCCTCCCCTCTCTTTTTCACAATCACCAGGTACGGTTAAGAATAATTGTCTACATTCTCTGCTTGAGTTGCACTGACCTTGGTGTAACCAGACGAATAATTTCTTCTCAGAGCTGCTCCACCTCGCTTCTGCCTATTCTGGAATTTTCCACCAGAAGTGAGGTCAGCCATATCATTTTACGTCCAAATTTGGGTTTGCATGTTTTATTTATATTCCAGTAACAGGAAATATATCATATAGCATACTGCTGTCATTTGCATCTCAATAATGTTGGGTACAAAAGGAAGCCAGAGGCAATGTAGGTTTTAAATCCCCTAAAGGAAATTGAACTGATCAAAATAGAAAAAAAAAAGCTTCTCCTCTTTAACTTCCTTTGGTAATTATGGTTTTATGTAATGTGTAGTATACCTTTAAGAAGTATGTTATAAAGGAAGATCACATGATGTTATGTAACCAATAGAGGAGTAGCGCAGACTACATCTGTAGTCTGTAGTTAGTAGTCGGAAGTATGGAGATAGGGTTTGAGTTGAAAGCACATAAGTGTAGCCGCTGAGTACCTTTGTACATAAACAGAATGTGTTCCACCTAAAAAGTGTCTGCTGATCAACTCTGCCTATTGTACCAACTCAGCCATCCCACAACAAGCGTGCAACCAGGATCTGTAAACCCCAACAAACCGGTGACTAGGATCCAACACTTCCCGAGGGCCTTTTGGACTCAGAATCTGACTGTCATCATTCTAACCTCCTCCTCCATGCACGTGGACTCGCAAACAAAAGCTAAGGCCCCCTCACACAAAAAATTCAAATGAGCCAAAAGGCAGAAAATCGACTGAAGTCAGGAATACGACCTACAGGAGGGGAAGCCCTGCCCATTTCAACAAGATTCCGCAAAGGCAGAAAACCCAGACCTTTATATAAGTTGGTACACAGGAGAAATGGTATGTGACAAGCACCTCATTTGTCATCAGGTAATCCACTTCTATGAAGGCATTTCAAGCAATCATTGAATATATGGAACATGAAAGGGTCATCAGCTTGGTGAGGACACACTGGAATGTCCAAATATATAAGCAGATTGTTAGACAATAGCCTTTTTCTCTGAAAATCAAAAATTGCAGATATTAAATAACCTAGTTTTACATTTCCTTTCATGCTCCCTGCATGAAATACAAAATGCAAATTTGTGAATAAAATTAATACACATTATATCTATCGGAGTGAGAAATTAATTCAGATGTTACCTATAATTATTAAATAAACAGATGGTTTTGTCCTTATTATAAGGAGGACAGAAATAAAAGCATGAAAATATTACCCTGTCATATAAAAGCAAAATAATGTGGATGCTGGAAATCTGAAATGAAAACTGAAAATGCTGGAAGTGCTAATCAGGTCAGCCAGCATCTATAGCGAAAGAAACAAAGTTAACATTTCAGGTCGATGACCCTCCATCACAACTGGAAGAAGTTGGTGATTTAACAGTTCTTAAGCAAGTGAAGAGGCAGGGGAAAAGAGGGAGGGGAGGGAAGGAAATAACCAAAAGGAGGGCCCGTGATAGGGCAGAAGGCAGCAAGATTAAAAAGGGATGATGGTGTAAGGCAAAAGGAAATGGTAATGCGACAAGTAAAGAAACAAAAGCTGGATCCAAACAAGCTGTAAACTGAAATAGCAGAATCATGCTATTAGACAGAGTGGGAGCAGTGGATATGATCTGAAGTTGCTGAATTCAATGTTAAGTCCAGGACTCTCTAAAGTGTCTAATCACAAGGTGAGGTGCTGATCCTTGAGCTTGCATTGAGCTCTGACAGTGTTAGAGACTGAGGGGAGGGGGATCAGAGTGGGATTGGAGTGGAGAATTAAAATGACAGGGGACAGGTTCACACTTGTGGAATGAACGGAGGCATTCCGCAAAGTATCACTCAAACTGCGTTCGGTCTCCCCAGTGTAGCAGGGACTGCACCTTGAACAGCAAATGCAGTGTGCTAAATTGAAAAAAGTGCACATATGTCACTGTTTCACCTGGAAGGAATATTTGGGTCCCTGGAAGGTGGGAAGGGAGGAGTTAAAAGGGCAGCTGTTGCATCTTCCGTGCTGACACTGGAAGGTGCCACAGGAGTGGAAAGAGGATATTGGAGGTGATTAGAGAGTGGGTCAGGGTGTCATGGAAGGAACAGTCTCTTCAGATTGCTGAAAGGGGAGAGGAGGCAAAAATGTTTTTGATAGTGGTATTGGAATGGATATGCCAGAAATGGCGGGGGATGTGGAGGTTGGTGGCTGGATGGTAAGGGCACAGGGAACTCTGTTGTGGTTCTGTAAGGGAGGGGAAGATTTAAGGGCAAAAATGTGGGCAGTAGCTTTGATATGCTACCTGTCCTGTTGATTATTTCCTGTTTTTATAGCCTAAATTATATCATTCTTTCCTTGTATCTTTGTAATGCTAATTATTGTAATAATCGAAATCCTGTTTATATACCATGGGCAGAATTTTCCGTTCGTCGGGCAGGCGCGCACCAGGCCTGAACGAGCGCAAAATGACGCGCAATGATGTCAGGCAAACGTTCCGATGTTATTGCGCACTTGCACGATATTTCGGTCGGCCCACGTGTGCGGGAGTTGGCAGCGTGCCCGCCAACAATCAACAGGCCTATTAAGGCCATTAAAGTACCAATTGAATTACATATTTCGCTGCCCGTCCAACCTTACAGTTGGCGGGCAGGCGAAAAGGCCAAGCGGCCTTTGAGTTTTTTGCGAAACCTCATCCATGGGCAGGATGAGGATTAGTTCAAAAAAAAAATTCATGCTAATTTCTAACATGTCCCTGTTCATGTGACAGAGCTACATGAGGGGACATGTTAAAAACATTTTTAAATTCTTTATTTTCATTGGTTAAAATCTTCATCTCCCTGAGGCAGCTCTGTGCCTCAGGGATCTTTTCCTGCAAGCATCTGTGCACACGTGCAAACTTGCGCGCTCGCCCTCTTCCCACCCCCCCCTACCCCAACATAGGCAGTGCTGCCATGCGCATTTCACGCTGGGCGGGCCTTAATTGGCCCGCCAGCGAGCAATCGCGGTCAGGCCCTGGTCACAGGCGGCAGTTGGCATCCTGACTGCTCCCGCTTGCCCCCGCCAAACCCGCCCAACGAGGGCAAAATTCTGCCCCATGTCTAAATACAGGAGATTTTTTTGCAGAATGCCTTTCTTTACATGAATGGTAAAACTGTCTTTTCAACTATTTCTTCTTTAAGTTGACCCTTTTTCTATTATTGTTTTTCATGTTCCTTCTAGTGTAACATACTTATCTCTTAAATAAAAGAGATCCAAACATCCCTAACTACCTCAAGCATATTACAAATTAAACAAGCAATGCAAAATTTCAAATGGAAAGTTTCATCTATCCCATTTGTTCTGGTGAGAATTACTGGGTTCATAAAGTTTCAAATTTTGTGCAGTTGGCAACAGCAACAACTTGCATTTATATAGTACCTTTGACATAATAAAACATCCCAAGATGCTTTAAAGGGGTATTATAAAACAAATTATGACACTGAGCCACATAAATCGATACTAGGGCAGATGAACAAAAGTTTGGTCAAAGAGTAGCTTTCAAGGAGTCTCTCAAAGGAAGAAAGTGAGGTAAAGAGACAGAGTGATTCAGGGAGTTAATTCCAGAGCTTAGAGATTAGGTAGCTGAAAACATGGCCACCAAAAGTACAGTGATTAAATGTGGGGATGCTGGAGAGGCCAGGTGAGGTGAGAGTGACTGCCCTTGACATCAAGGCAAAAATTTGACCAAGTGTGGCATCAAGAAGCCCGAGCAAAACTGGGTCAATGGGAATCAGGGGGAGCACTCTCCGCTGGTTGGAGCCATACCTAGCACAAAGGAAGATGCTTGTGGTTGTAGGAGTTCAGTCATCTCAGCTCCAGGGCATCACTGCAGGAGTTCCTCAGGTAGTGTCTTCGGCCCAACCATCTTAAGCTACTTCATCAATGACTTTCCTTCCATCATAAGGTCAGAAGTGGGGATGTTCGCTGATGATTGCACAAAGTTCAGCACCATTCACGACTCCTCAAATACTGAAGCAGTTCATGTCCAAATACAGCAAGACCTAGACAATATCCAGGATTGGGCTGACAAGTGGCAAGTAACATTCGTGCCACACAAGTGCCAGGCAATGTCCATCTGCAAAAAGAGAGGATTTAATCATCGCCCCATGATGTTCAATGGCATTACCATCACTGAAACCCCCACTATCAATATCCTGGGGGTTACCATTGACAAGAAACTTAACTGGACTAGCCATATAAATACTGTGGCTAAAAGAGCAGGTCAGAGACTAGGAATCCTGCGATGGGTAACTCACCTCCTGACTCCCCAAAGCCTGTCCGCCATCTATAAGGCACAAGTCAGGAGCGTGATGGAATACTCCCCACTTGCCTGGATGAGTGCAGCACCCACAACACTCAAGAAGCTTGACACCAGGATAAAATAGCCCACTTGATTGACACCACAACGGCAAACATTCACTCCCTCCGCCACCGATGCACAGTAGCAGCAGTGGGTACCATCTACAAGGTGCACTGCAGGAATTCACCAAGGCTCCTTTGACAGCACCTTTCGAAACCATGACCACTGCATCTTGAAGGACAAGGTCAGCATATAGATGATAATACCACCACCTGCAAGTTCTCCTTCAAGTCATTCACCATCCTGACTTGGAAATATATATCCACTCCTTCACTATCATTGGGTCAAAATCCTGGAACCCCCTGTGCGCGTACCTACACCACATGGGCTGCAGCGGTTCAAGAAGGCAGCTCACCACCACCTTCTCAAGGGCAACTAGGTGTAGGCAATAAATGCTGGCACAGCCAGCAAAGCCCACATCCCATGAATGTATTAAAAAAAGGATTAGAGGAGCATGGATATCTTAGAGGGTTGTGGGGCTGGAGGAATTTACAGAGAGAGGGAGAGGTGTAGCCATTGGGAGATTTCAAAGCAAAGATGTGAATTTTATAATGGTGCCATTGCTTAACTGGATTCTAATGGAGCTCACCGAGCACAGGGATGATAGGCAAGTAGGATTTGGTTTGAGTGAGGACATGGGGAGTTTACGGGGAGTAGAATGTAGGAGACTGACTAGGAATAATTCAGAATAGTCAAATCTAGAGATAACAAATGTTTTTTGTAGCAAATAAGCTGAGGCAGGGGTGAAATCAGGCAATGTTATGAAAGTGGAAATAGACAGTCTTAGTGATGGCACTTATATATGCTTGGAGCTCATGTTGGGATCAAAACTAACACCAAAGTAGTGAACAGTTTGGTTCAGGATCAGACAGTTGCCAGGGATAGGGATGTGGTAGTGAGCAGAGCTTGTAGCAGAATCTGAAGACAATGGGTTTACCCTTTCCAATATTCAATTGGGTGAAATTTCTGTTCATCGAGTCCTGGATGTCAGACAAGCAGTCTGATAATTTAGAGACTGTGAAGGGTCAAGAGAGACGGAGGTGAAGTAGAGCTGGGTGTTGTCAGCATACATGCGGAAACTGGCATGTGTTTGGGTGATGTCCCTGGCGCGGCAGGCTGGTGGGGTGGGGAGAGAAGGAAAATAGGAGAGTGGTCAAGGATTGATCCTGGGGGACTCCAGAGGTAATGGCGTGGGAGGGAGAAGAGAAGCCATTGCAGGTGGTTTATCAAACAAGGGGTTAGAATACTGTGCTGCTACATCTGATCTTCCTGCTTCTATGTGTATTGTGGAGGCACTTCTATACTATTATTAGCATCAGCTGGTACCTGTCTTTAGCAGCTTGTTCCGATGATTATTGCCTTGATTGGTGTTTTGACGACATATAGCAGAACTCAGCACTCATTTTATGTTACCACCTACCCAAGGTCACAGAAACACAACAAAAGGTTGTATTTTTAATAACACAGCTGGTGCCATCATGCTTCTACATCAAATAATGATGCCTCACATAAAATAATAGCATGTTTCATATTAAATAAGTATTTTTTTCAAGTGAAAAAATAGTGCTATTTTGTCACTGAAGGTAAATGCTTGTGCAGTATGTTCATGTCGATCTCACACTAACAACAAAGGAAGCGTGACTATATCTAGAAGAGCATTGGGCTCTGGAAATGGATGAGCTTGTGTTTACAATTAGGTCCTGTTTGGGATGATGGATGGGTCAGTGTCAACATGACATGCTCTACTATGAGCAATAGTTCGGTTTCTGTCCAAATTAATTGTGTCACCCCAGATAAGGGATAAATCTATGTCTACAATGTATATTCTGTTCTATATTTGTGTCCATTCTACATTTATTACTATTGTCTAGGGTGAATTTATGTTCACACTCCAAGTACTACTTCTGGCAATGGGTAAACTTAGATCCACGATAAATGTACCGCCCCACATAACGAATCGATCAGTGTCAATTCTACATCTAATAGTAAATTTTCCTATTGGTTACACTTAGGTGTAACAATTACAAAGTAAACATAACTGATCAGAAAATGAACAGAGACTTTTACCCATTTAGCACCCCATCCAATTTTCCATTTGATTATTGTACTGGTGACAGAAGCTGCCAGTTGTTTGTAGTTAATTAGATAAAAATTATGCCACAATTACATTGTTTAAATGCTTGCACAATTCCAAGGACTTTAGGCTGAGGTGTTGCTCACTGAGCTATTTTAATCCACAAATAAAATGCCTCCTGCTGCACTGCTTATGGAAATGCATTTAAAGATCTCTGTTATAATATTTGTAGCAGAACTATGAAATTATTTATGAACCTTACTTATTTTGTTTCTTTCTTGTATTTACTAGTTGATAAAAAGGCTGTGCTCAGTGTTCTGGCGATATCACTTTTTTTGGTACAACTGCATTTTTGGGATAATGGGTTTCCCATTGGGAATTCTCTTTACTTTCCCATTTTCGAGAAAGAGGAGGATGAGGGAAGTTAAATGGCGCTAGAGACAGACTGTATACACCTTCCAGCGTCCTGCAACTTATATTTATAAGCAAAGGTGTATGCCTGACCTGGCAGTGACCCACAGGCTATCTATAAGAAGGCAGCTACATTCAAAGATGTGACATCTGTTGCTAGGACACCTGCAGCAATCAGACACCATAATGCTGACCTTGGCAGTGGCTGTTACTCACAGTTACATCCTTAAGGCCTCCAGGTCTTTTCTCACTTCCTTTCAGGCCTGTTACAATGTTGTCCAAGTGGGAGGGCTTCCTGTAGTGGCAAGCAGAGTCACTCTCCTCAGTGCCACTTTTGTCGGCAGCATCTCCATTTTAGCAGGTATCATGCAAGTGGCTTAGCCATATGGTCTGGACTCAGTTTTATCAAACCTGTACAGAAAAAAAGCATTGTGGGTGTACCTACACCACATGGACTGCAACACTTCAGGAAGGCGGCTCACCACCTCCTTCTCAAAGGGAATTAGGGATGGGCAATATATGCTGGCCTTGCCAGTGACATTAACATCCCAAGAATAAATTAGATATAATAAGAAGTGGGTGCAATGCTGTACTACTGCATCTTTTGCCTATGGACTCATCTTCCTGCCTCCACATTTATTGTGCCAGCTATTGGATTTTTCCAGGTACTTTTGATCCTCAAACAAACTTTGCAAAGCTTGAAATATGGATTTGTTAGGCCTGCCAATATTTTTAGTTTTTAACGTTTCAATCTCTTTTAAACTTACCCATGATTCCTTAACCTGCTCGTAGAAGATTCCCTGCCCTCCTTGGGTCATCTAATAACTCCAGGCCCAATACAGGTTGAGAGGTCACCCCCACTAAGCAAATGAAGATAGCCCTGCAAAATCAGCAGGACCAGTCACTAAATGTAGGAGAGGTACTAATAATGCACTATTTGATTAACACCTGATTGGAAGGACTGTTTGAAAATTTACTCCATATTATCTAGGTTAGCCAATAGGCTTGCTCACATTTTGTCATCGCCTTTATTGTCTCAATGAGGAGATGTACTTGAAGTGAATTAAGCCTCTCTACAAATTTCTTATTCACCAAAACATTTTACATTAACTTAAACCGGTAGCAAAGAATCCTAAAAACAAATGAAGTGCAGCTTCTAGAACAGATGAGCCACTGGTCAGTGAGTTGGGTGGGCAAGACCTCGATAAGCAATAAAGAAATGATGAAAGCCTGGAGGTGAAATAAAAAGAGAGCCTTGTATTTCTATAGCACCTTTCATGACAACAGGATGTCCCAAAGTGCTTCACAGTCACAGCCAATGAATTACTGTCACTGTTGTAATGTAGGAAACATGACTGCTATTTTTGAACAGCAAGTTCAAATAGCAATGTGATAACGACCAGCTAATCTGTTTCTGTGATGGTAGTTGAGGGGTAAGTATTGGCTTGCTCTTTATTGAGATAGGTGGATGTAAAAATCACATGGCACTAAGAGGTTAGGTGGGACCTTATTTTAATGTCTTTTCAAAAAAAAACCCTAACTCTGGCAATGCAGCACTCCCCCAGTACTACACTGGAGTGTCAACCTAGATTGTTGTGCTCAAGTGCTGAAGTGAGACTTGAAACCATAACCTTCTAACTCAGAGGTGAGTGTGCTACCAACTGATTTACAAATGACACAATCAGGAGAAGGGAAGATAAGTATACCAATACTTGAAAACTAACTTTGTTTTTGAGGGCTGAAATATCAACATATGTCTGAACTAGTTGTTGACAGGTATGATTCAGTAATAGTTCCGAATAGTTGCTATTATGCAGACTGGTATTGATAAAAGCTGATAATCTCTTAACCCACTCATTCAATATAAGCAATGCAAACTGTAGAAAGACACTGACCAAAAATGGACACCTGCCAAAATCAGATAGTTCTTGATAGTCTCAAAGAACTTATAATCTAACAGAGATAAGGGTTACCATCCTGGTGGAGTGCAGTAACTTTTAAAAAAGAAATTCAAATTCCCAGTTATTTTCTGAAAGAATTATGCCACGAGATTTCACATTTTAAACAAAACCATTTATCGCATAAGAATTAAATAAAGCAAGTACCTCCAACTTAACACTTATATTTAGTAAATAAATTATAAATGCAAAAATTTCAACAGAATACTCCCTATTATGTTTTTATTTCCACCCATGAGTTGCTCTATATTTAATAAGAACCTGAAGGTTCCTTCACTTCTCCTGGGACCAAACCAAGGTATGCCACAGCTCTCAGAAATTCACTTTGATTCTCCTCAGTGTTCCCACTATACCCCAAGGTATGAAGTTTCTTGGGGTCCTTCCACTAACATCTGGCTAGATGAAACCTCCAACCCTGCTTCAATACCTCACAGTTGTGGACTCCCCAGCTCAAGCATGGGCTTCACTGCATTCTTGCTTAGAGACTTAAAATCAGAAACATCCCTGGTTTCTGATAACCCTCTACCCTGGCCACAGCTCCTTTACAGCTCCTGGCAGATTTTCTGTCTGCCTGTCTCAAAGCTGTCCCCAAGCTCACCCAGCTCCAACTGCACATTTCTGTGCGAAATCACACAGATAAACATGAGACCAAAAAAAAACTCTGCAATCTAGATCCATGCCAACGTGGCATGCCTGGGATGTCCCAGATAGATATCCAAACCTCCCCTTGCTCTGGGGAACCATATAAATAATTTAAACCCCTTTTTGAGATAACTAGACTTCCTGTCTCCATAAAGAAACTCAGAGAGGTGTCACTCTTGGTTTAGTATTTTCCCACTTCCAACCATGACCGTATCAAATAAATATAGCCTCCCTTTGAACTGCAATTACTCTAGGCTTGTTTACCAACTTCTCAAACCAGGCATTTTCCTTTATCTTACATTTAAAAAATTTAATTCTCAAACTAAAAGTTAAATTCCTAAAATATATGGCTCATAAAATTAGATACTCAAACACAAGTTGCATCATGAAAGCATAGACACTCTCAAATACAAACTATGGGCTGCCTTCAATGAATCAAATCTATTTACAACTTAAGACACGGGATACGCAGGTCAGTGAAAGGTGACAGTGGGTCTTAGAAATGGCTTCGGTGTAATGGGAAGTTCTTTACCTAACATCCACAGCAGCAGATTGAATGTTTGCATGGTTCCATCACAGGGATGGAGTGGGTTGTCTGCTGCTATCGATGCTGGGAAGAAAAAAAATCCCCATTCAAAAAAAGCCAAGAACTGTACTGGGCAACCCCACATCACATTCCACTTGTACTTCAGATATAGGTCAACAGTTAACATTAGCAACCACAGCATAAAGAGGAAGGTGAGCCCCAGAGAAGGATCTTCCTCCCACCCATCCCCCCACAAAAAAAACAACGTGTTGGGGATCTCCCAGATACTTTGGCCCTATTCACATCCAGAGCTTAGGATCATGACGTTCCCTCCCTCAATGGGAGAAGAACCAAAGAGGGCTAATGAACTAAGAAACCCAACAAACAGAAAATGACCTCAAATCATGTCTCATTGGGAGGGCTCTAGAACCAGGCACAATCCCAGGCAAGGGGAAAAGTAAGGAAGCTGCAGGAGATACTGTCAATCCTGGGATATCTGGCTCTTGCAGCTTGCTGTGCAATGCCCATTTTGAAAAGAAGGACATCTGGCAAAAAAAAGGACACCTGATGCCAGTTCCTTGGTTATCCTGAAATTACAGGTTTCACTGTAAATACAATATATACACAATAATAACTTAGTATATTAAAGGAAGAGACAGTTCGTGCACAATTACATTAATACACTGCACTAATACATGAGGACAGAATGGCAAGAGATGTGCTTGTACATGCATCACTAAGTTCAGTGAGTATAAACTGTGGAGTGGAGGAAGGTTGAAAGGTGAAGTAAATGCGCTGTTCCAAAAAAAGAGGTCAGTAACAAGAAGGTGAGTGGATTTGGGTCTGACTTGCTTAACTTTGAGCAGCAAACAGCAAACTGACAAGAGGTCTGTGAATGGGTCAAATGTAATCATTTTGATTGGGGGATAGGTAAAACAAAAATGGAAAAAGTTGTTATCGCAAGCTGCCTTTAAAAGTCTGATACTTGCAATCTGCTTCAAAATATCTTGAATAAAAGGCGGATTCATATTCTACACGTATGGAACGATAAAAATGGCACAATTTTTTCATACTGTCCATTTTTTCAAAAGCATTTTGATGTCTCATATGCATTCGAAAAGCACTCAAAAAATATTAATGGAGACGATGGGCAGAATTTCAATGTGGAAGAGGACATGGATTTGGGTGAGGATGGGGGTTAGTTGATAGTGCATCGCCAAGCTCTGAACAGCTGACTTCCACACGTGACTCCAGTGCACTCAGTTGTCCATGTGCAACTCCCTCGGGAAAAGCGCATTGTTAATTACCACATGCTAATCTCTCAAAAAGAGCATTTTGGACGCACTGTTTTCACTTTGACATAGGGTCTGCGGGTTTCTCGGGCTTCCTAAAGTGAAACTAAGGTGAGTACAAACGGCATCGGTTGGGACTGAATCAATTTCAGGTAAAGATATCAAGAAGCACTCAGTATCCAAAGCTGCTTTCTTACCTGCTAGTAGGACGGGGCTTGTTAACATGTACCATTGCTGTGATGTTACTTTGTACAATTTAGAAGTTACTTCCTACATTTTGGAAGTTTGCTCAATCATATTCAGATAAATGCCAATTATACTGCCTTAGATTAGACCACAAGATGACCAGCACATCACCTGCAACAGTCTGCTGTTCGTGGACCTGTAGCACCATGACAGAGAGAGAGAGAGAGAGAGAGAGGAGCAGCTGAGAGGCCACCCACAGCGTGAATATCAGAAGAGAGGAGACAGGGAGCTGAGACTCTGCCTGTGGACTCTTTCATGGGTTGTGCCTTTCGTGAGCTGTGCTCTCTCCTGCAAGGAAGGAAAGAAGAGATGTGTAAATGCATATAATGAATGTGCTCACCTGATGGATGGAGTGCATTTGGTGAGGGTGACTATGAGGGAGCAAATGACATTGCATACGGATAAGGGTAAGTGTCAGTGGTGGATAGATAGATGGAGATGAGAGAAAATGCCCAGAAAGAGAAAGATGGGCATACCTGAAAGGTAAGTGAGTATGAGGAATGATGTGCTGAGAAGACAGATTGAGAGGGTGGAGTAATGTGCACAGCAGAAGATGGGCAAACGTGCCACAATAGCATGAAGAAGAAGAGCCTGAAGACGAGTCATATGGACTCCAAACGTTAATTCTGTCTTTCTCTCCACAGATGCTGTCAGACCTGCTGAGTTTATCCAGCACTTTCTGTTTTTGTTTCAGATTTCTAGCATCCACAGTATTTTGACTTTATGCCACAATACCAACCTTCCCTGACCTGCTTAGATCACGAATACACCAGCTGCACTGAATTCAGGAGCGCAGCACCACACTCTTGCTGCTGACCTCCTCCGCTACCTCCATCTACACACTCTCTTTATTTCCACTGCAGGCATTGTAAATCGTGCTGGTAGAGAATCACTCTGACTCCTCACAGACCTCTGTAGCATATCCAGGGAGATGTTGCTGAAGTGAGGTGCAGCCTTTGTCCATGTGCATTCCTGACTGCCACTTGCTTCTCTTTTTTTTTTCCAGTTCCAAACCATTCAAATTGCATGTTTGGGGTGGATTTTTAAATACTGGAGATCGCATCATGTGAGTTGGCATCTTGCTGGCTGCTGCTGATGGGACAAAAAACCTGGAAATGAAATTTGATTGAGGTCGCTGAATTAAAAAACCACTGATAGAGGGGCTGCACCCACTTCTGAATTTTCCCTGCCCCCTTCTCCAATATGTCATGAAACTAAAATTAGAGCCAGTGTTTCATCCACAACAGCGTCTTCAGAGGTCCAAAATAAATTTATTGAATGGAATGGGCAACGATGAGAAGAACTATTGGTAGAGTACTCTGTTTGAAGCATTTAAACTATTTCAAATAAATGTTGGGTTCTGTCATTCACCAAACATGTGAAGGTTGAACTTTGTGGAAAATAAAATGTGTTATCTATACAATATCTCATGATATCATTAAAATGTCTCAAATCATTTCAAATCTTTTGGAGCGTATTCACTGTTATTCTGACCAGTGACCTGTTTTGTGCTGATATTGGTTAAGAGTGTAATACTGACCTGAACAAGTTCTGCTCTTCGAACATGATTACATTTATGATTTGAAAAAAACACAATCTTGACTCTGTTTATTGAAACAGAGAATGTGTATGGTGTGGGGTCCTATAGATGTATCCATATTTATACAAGCATTTGAGAAATTAATAACGGGCAGAATATTGCACTCGTTGGGTAGGTGTGTGCCCAACTCAAACTTGTGTAAAATGAGCGTGATATTTCGGTCAATGGGCGTGCGTGGGAGTTGGCAGCATGCCTACTAACAATTAACAAGCCTATTAAGGCCATTAAAAATCTAATTAAATTAAATTTTTCACAACCTAACGGTTGGCAGGCAGGTGAAAAGGCCAAGCGGCCTTTGGATTTTTTGTGAAACCTCATCCACAGGCAGGATGAGGTTTCGATCAGTGATTTAAAAAAAAATAACAATTTTTCAAATTAATTTGGAGCATATACCTGCTCATGTGACAGTCACATGAGGGGACATGTTTTTAACATTTTTAAATTCTTTATTTTTTATTTCAAAAATCTTCAGCTCCCTGAGGCAGCTCTCTCATGGATCTTTCATTGCACGCATTTGCGTGCATGTGCGAAGTTTTGCGATTGCCCTCCTTGCCCCCACCCCCCCGCCACACACACACACACCACAGGCAGCACTGAGCGCTGCAGCGTGCGAGTCAAGCTGGTTGGCATGAAATGGCGGTCACAGCCTGATTGCGGGCGGCGGTCTGACTCGCACCCACTGAGCCTGTCTGATGACTGGAAAATCCTGACCAATAGGTGGCATCAAATTAGTATTAAAGGCAAAAGTGGTACATTAGAGCATATTTTGCATTGTTTTAGAAGTTGGAGTGCGTATAGACATCTATTGGTCAAGTCATTCCAACATTTAAGATGAATGGAAGAATAGAAGAAAGAAAACACACAAGGGCATTTGACATTTCAGAAGAACAGAGGGAAAGAAAAAGGAGTTAGGGTAGCTCTGTTAATAAAATATCAGATCAGTACTATAGTGAAAAATGATCTTGTTCAGAAGATCAAGATGTGGAATCAGTTTGGTTGGGGATAAGAAATAGCAAAGGAAAGAAATTATTGATGAGAGTAATTTATAGGTCCCTTGACAGTAGGACAGAGTATACATCGTGAAATAATGGAGCTTGCAAGAAAGGTACTGCAATAATCATGGGTGACTTTAATCTTCACATAGATTGGACAAATCAAATTGGAAAAGGTAGTCTGCAGAATGAGTTCATAGAGTGTATTTAAGACAGTTTCTTAGAACAATATGTCCCTGAACCTACCAGTGAAGCATTTGAATACCTGGGAGACTGCTTTCATTGTACAAACACACTCTGGGAGGCTTCTTAGTCAAACAAAACAAACTTTATTTACACGAGAGCTTCCATGGTTGCTTAGCCAGCCCCTCATCGAGCCATCTTTTCCTAGGAAACCCCTCCCTAGAATTTATTTACCGCTCACCACACATTGGCTGAACAAATCACGTGACCCCCTACTCGGTTGAACTGATCTGAAAGTGACAGTCATCACACTTATGTTGTGCCTCCTTCAATGTTGAGCAGCGTTCACTAGGTTAAGTTGTGCCGGCCACTTACAAAATTGTCCCCTTGCAAATGCATCCAGTTAGCAGCATGGTTAGTGCTGTTTGGATGCTGAAATCATTGAAATGAACAGACAACGTGAAGTTGATATGTATGACAATTGACGGACTTTGATGATTTGAACAGAGCCCCCATTATCTTCGCTCCTAATTTTCTCTGCTTTTTTTTTCAGAAAGAAAACAAACTCAATTTTAACTGGAAATGAAGATGTAGCTTGCGGAGATTAGTGGTGAGCCCACATCATGGTATCGTTTGAGGCCTGGAGGGAATTTAACTCCCAGGTCTTAGTTTCACATTCAAAGTTGGATAGCTGCTGAAACTCAGTGGGAATCCCATAGTAGATTTACCCTCACTACCATGGAAGGAATTCCCTCTGAACATACTGTTTAATCTGATGCAGCATCTCTTCCCAGTCTGTTTGCTAATTCCTGCTGCTTTACATTTCCTGAAAGGAGAGTCAAACATGAGAAAAAGCCACAAATCCTCCAAAGCTCCTCCCACCAGGTTTTAACTCTCCCTTCCTGACAAATGGTTGCTTCAGCCTTGTATTTTGCACTCCACATGCTGGGTTCTGTCATTATTGAGGATAGGGATGTTCATGGGGCCTCTTCCCCCCATTAGATTTTTAATTGTCCACCAGCATTCATTGCTGGACATGGCACGGCTATAGAACTTTGATCTGATCCATTGGTTGCGGGATCACTTAGCTCTCCCTATAGCATGCTGTTTTCACTGTTTAGCGTGCATGTAAATCCGGTGTTGTCATTTCACCAGATTGGCACCTCATTATAGGTATGGTGCTACTTTTCTATACTCCTACTTGAACCAGGGTTGGTCACATGGCTTGATGGTAATGATAGCATATGGGATATGCCGGGCCTTGAAATTAAAGATTAATGCTTTGCCTGAAGCAGTTACGCCTTGCATCAGTTTTAAATTTATTCCAATTCAGTCTATACTTATGACATTTGGTCTCACTATCTTGCCTTATTATGCCATATTGAATCCACATAACACTTTACTGACTTCCATAAGGTTTACTCCTCTTAACATTTTCCTCCTGAGCTAGCTGTAGAGATTGTACGAAGTACATTTTGCCTCATGTGACTTCCTCATTACTCTTGGAAACATTCTTGTTGCTCTTCCCTGCACCCTTGTTTCCTGCTATGCGTTAGATATTTCTTGTTAGATGTCTCTCTGCTTCTCGAATTTTTCCCTTCATTTATTAACATGTTGTCTGAGTCCCTGAGGTAAGCAGCCTTGCAGGCTGCCTAGACTGAAAAGAAATAATCACAGAGAGTGAATCTCTGTCTCATCATTTCATGGTTATTTCATCAGCCCGGGCTGCCTAATGTCTCCACATTCATTCTGGTTTCTATTAAATTCCCTCTCTATTTCTCAGTTAGCATTTTAAGCCACAGGAGGCTAGTGTTCTACTTTTAGAATAGGGTTAATACCACAAGTTATGACAAAAGCAGCACACAAACTGTCAGCTCACAGCTTTCTTGTCAACTACTGTTTGGATTTATGCCACCATTTTTTCTTCTTCTCCCCTAAAGGCACTGTGCCATCATTCCACTGCCTCTGGCAGTCATCCAGTACCTTGTGCAGGTCTGTGTGAGATAGTGAGCAGCAGTATCAGTCAAGCCAAATCCGGTACTTAATGAAATACAAGTAGCAAATGGCGGAAATACACAGCAAGCCCAGCAGCACCTGTGGAGAGAAAAACAGAGTCAATGTTTTAGGCTCATGACCTTTCATGAACTGTACATGGTTAGAGGTGCAACAGGTTTTAAGCTAATACAGAGGCAGGAAAAGGGACCCAGGGATGAAAGAAAAAATGGGATGTTCAATGATTGGGGTGGTAGGCAGGAAAGATAAAATGATAATGGGGATTGTGAATGATGTAAAGTGTAAGTAAATCAGT
Organism: Cetorhinus maximus; assembly: GCF_964194155.1. Taxonomy (NCBI): domain Eukaryota; kingdom Metazoa; phylum Chordata; class Chondrichthyes; order Lamniformes; family Cetorhinidae; genus Cetorhinus; species Cetorhinus maximus. The sequence continues at coordinate 91,047,760 of NC_135887.1, forward strand.
TTTACCTGGAAGGCATGTTTGTGACCTTGAAAGATAGTAAGGGGGGTGGGGGGGGTGGGGGGGTACCAGGAAAGGTACCCCAAATTGTTATGCTCCAGGGTGAGGAGGGGTGAACCAGCTCCCCTTCTTTATTCAACCCCGTCAGTTGGTCGCAACAAGGTTAATTTGAAAAGGATCCCTTCCCTTGTGGATACATTTTTCCAATCCTAATGTATTTATATTTTAAAAGCCAATTTAACCAGGCAGCCTTGAGTCAAAGAGTGAGATTAGTAGTTACCAAAATGTGGAAAAAAATAATAAAAATGAAACACACATACACAGGGATTAGAAATGAGAAGTGAGTCCAGAAATAGAAGTTAAAAAAGATGTATGAGTCAGTCTTTGGCTTGCCCGTGAGGAGTGGATAGTGAAATGTTGTGGCTAAGTTGAATGATTCTGGTAAAACTGACTTTGACAGTTGAGAGGTTGGTTTGGAGATTCTTGGTTCTGCAGGTTTGCTGAAAGGAGCTGTCCTGTTTCCATTTCAACTGTGGCTTTGCTGACTTGTGACTTGTTTCCAGCAATCAGAGAAAGTGTTTTTACCTGCAAGCACAGGGGTGCCTAGTTGATGTTCTTCAGCTGTGACCTTCATAGCACACACTAACACCAGAGCAGAACACCAAAGCTAGCACATAGAACTAGGGTTGCAGTTGGCTTTTTAACCCCTTTTCTTGTATATTCCTGGAAGGGGAAAAAACTAAAAAGTCTTACTTAAAAGTTCAATATGTCCGCAAGTAATTCGGGGCTATGATCTGTGGTCATGACACTATTCCTGAGGTCCCCAGCATCACAGGGCCCAGTTTTCAGCCAATTTTATTCACTCTACTTGATACCAAAAGAAAGCAGAACGCCGAATACAGCAAAGGCTCTGGGCTCTGTTAACATCACAGCTGTAATATGGAAGACTTGCAATTCTGAATTAGCCACACCTCTAGCAAAACTGCTTCAGTATAACTGTAACACTGGTATCTACCCAACAAAGTGGAGAGTTGCTCAAGTATATCCTGTCCAAAAAAAAGCAGGACAAATCCAATCTGGCATATTACTGTCCTATCAGCATATTCTTTATCATCAGCAAAGCAATGAAAGAGATCATTGTCAGTGCTATCGGGCTGCATTTATTCACCAATAACCTGCTCGTCAATCCTCCATTTTGATTCCACCATGGCCTCTTGGCTCCAGACCTCATTACAACCTTATTCCAAACATGGATAAAAGAACTGAATTCCAGAGAAGAGGTGAGTGGCTGCCCTTGACATCAGGGCAGCATTTGACTGGGTGTGGCATCAAAGAGCCCTACTGAAATTTAATTCAATGAAATTCAAGAAATGTTTCCGCTGGCTGGAATTATATCTAGCACAAAGGAAGATGGCTGTTGAGGACTGGAGGCCAAACATCTCAAGGCAGTATCCTAGGCCAAACTAATTTCAACCATTTCATTAATGAGCTACCTTCCATCATAAGGTCAGAAGAGAGGAGTTTCGCTGATAATTACAGTTTGCAGTTCCATTCACAACTCCACAGTTAATGAAGCAACCAGTGTCTGCATGCAGCAAGACCTGGACAACATTCAGGCATGAGATAATATGTGACAAGTAAGGCTCGTGCCACACAAGCGCTAGGCAATGACCATATCCCAACAAGAAAGAGTCCACTACCTCCCCTTGACATTCAATGACATTACCGTCACTGAATTTGGCACTATCAACACACTGGAGGTCACAACTATCCAGAAACCTAACTGGATGAACTGCATAAATACTGTGGCTACAGGAGCATGTCAAAGGCTGGGTATCCTGCAGTGAGTGACTCACATCCTGACTCCACAAAGCTGTCCACCTACATGCACAAGTCAGGAATGTGCTGGAATGCCCTCCATTTGCTTGGATGAGTGCAGCTCTAACAATAATCATGAAGCTTGACACCATCCAGGACAAAGCAGCCCATTTGTTTGCCACCCCATCCACCAACTTAAACATTCACTATCTCCACCAACAGTGCAACAGTTGCTGCAGTATGCACCATCTCCAAGCTCCACTGCAGCAACTCCCCATGGTTTCTTGAGTTAGCATCTCTCAAATTCACAATTTCTACCAATGGCAATGGCAGCAGACACATGGAGACACCACCACCTACTGGTTTCCCTTCAAGTCACATCTGACCCATTCCTTCATCAATATTCTGGAACTCCTATCTAACAGCACTTTGGGAATACCTTCACAAGGACTTCAGTGGCTCAAGAATGTGGCACACTACAACCTTCTCAAAGGCAATAAGGAATTGCCAGCGCCACATCCCATGAATGAATTAAAGAACAAAGAGCAGTAGAACATCGCTGGCTATCTGCCTGAATCCTGCAGCAGCAATATTTCTCCTCCTTGCCTCAAACCCCTCCAAAGCTGGACTGCCTACTGCCCCTAGAATGATTGCATAATCAAAGAAAAATCACAGAGTAGAATGAATAGGATAGAACAGGATGGGTTCCAGAATGGGTGCTCAATCTTAATGAGACAACCGCCCAGACTGTGAAGACAAAATGTGTTCATCCTTTACAGGAAATGCTGGAAGACCTCAGCAGGTCTAGCGGCATAGTGAAGAGAGCTCTAAAGAAGAGTCGTATGGACTCAAAACTTTAACTCTGTTTCTCCCTCCACAGATGCTGCTAGACCTGCTGAGTTCTTCCAGCATTTTCTGTTTTTGTTTCAGATTTCCAGCATCTGCAGAATTTTGCTTTTATTTTGCTCATCTTTTGCCTTGGATCAAAATGTTCCCCACAGCTGTCCTCTGCTGAGGAGTTGTCCTCAAATCAACACAAAGTGAAATAGCCTTCACTTTAAAAAATAAAATAAAATACTTGCCTTCTCCAACCTTGTGACCTCAGGGCATCCTAAAATAATAAAGCACTAAAGTAGTTTTGAAGATTAGTCACTAAATAGGAAATTTAGATGAACCTAAGTGACAGAAGCAAAACATATGCCCAATGCATTGTTGAAACATTGAAAAGAGGCAGCTGGAGTGTTGAGACAATTCACAGCAAGAGCCAGAGTTTAGTGTAAAACAGTGTTCCCTGAACTTGATAAAAGCAATGCACAGATGGTTTAAACTTCTGCGCTCTGTTGTTTTGTCATTTATGTGGATTAGTAATGTTACAGGGGTTGAACAATTAAATAATCTACTTACATTTAAAAGGTTGCACTGATGGCAACTCTGTCAGATATGCCTGAACTTCCTTATTGTAACGAATTAAAGCAAAGGCTGTTCCCTGGCACTATGTGAGTGATAGGAGGTCCAACATCTCGTCAAACTAAATACTGTAAAATATATTTTTAGAAACACATCTGATTAAATCAGTAACATTTCAGGGTTCCATTTTCAGTTTACTGGATATTAGTTCTTTGTCTGGTAGTGGGCTGGAAAAACAAGAAGAACATGATTTTACAATCCATTCCATTTTAACCTACTAGCATCAGTAAATTAAACTATCTAAAGGCAAGCAAATTAAAATGATTTGACTTGTTAGTTTTATAACCAAAAATGAATTACTCGACTTCTGTAAAGAAGCATAGGATATAATGGTCAGGCAGTGGACAATAAAATGTGATCAATCTCACTATAAGGTTTATTATATTTGAAAGAAAAGAAATCAGACTGTCCCCATAAAATTGCAGAGAAATATTATTTATACTTGTGACAGTCACATATGCCATAAAGCCTGTTGGGAAATGGATGCTTTGTCTTTTTTCAAAAGAGAGTAAAACAGCAACATGGAATTTTGACATTGTACCTTAACTAAATGGACTCTGGAAAGTCAGGTGACTCTTTTTCTGGTTTCTGACCAGACAAACATGATAACATACCTCTGGGAAGGTATTTAAAATGCAAATGGATTTCCCAGGTGCTCATTAACTACCCCCTTGAGCCTTCAGTGAATACCTAATTAAATATAGACATAGGTGAGGGTGCCTCACAGCCATCCATGGAATTCACACATCTCTTTCTTTAAGGATGGGCCAACACACACCTCCATGTTTCATAATGGACAAAAAGAAAGATCGGAACTCAATTTGTGGTAAATGGAAGTGAATGGCTACAATCAAACTTCCATTATATCACGATGGTCCAAACTAGACTGGGTGGGCCCTAGAAGTGTTAACCCACAACACAGGATACGGAATCAACAGGAACACTGCACCTTACTTGGAAAAAGCTTGAACTTTTGAAAAGCCACAGGTCGAGACAGCCATGTTTTTTTTTTGCCTGTTTAAAAGATCAGCTAAGAACAGTTTGCTTTCCATTCACAGCTGGGTGTCCCTGAAGAGGGAGCACACGGTACCCGCTGGCACAATAGATGCCTTCCGTGCTTGGTGGACACTGTGGGGGATTGAGGTGCTTTATAGACCCCTTTGATCACATTTTGGTTTAATGTTTGTAAGTTGCCTTTAATGTTTGACTTTCTATTTGCAGTATCCCTTTAAGAGGCTGCATCTTGTTTTGTCCCTCGTTTTTCTTAATTTAGTTTCATTGGTTTCATCAAAAGAAAAGCCCTGGGGGTGGTATTTGAGTGGAGAAGTCAGCTCTGTAGTGAGCAAGAAGACTCTCGGCGGGATTTTCCGCACCCACCCACCACTGCGATCTTCCGATCCCGCCGCAAGCCAGTGAACTTCTGGCTGGGGCACCGCCTCACCCGTGGATGACCCCGTCCGCAACAGGGTCAGAAAACCCCGGCCTCTATCTCCTGCAAGACATCTTGCACCCTAGACCTGTTTTTCTGGTGTGTATGAAGAACAGTTTGCTCGTCAGATCCAGCAGAGCCATCAGTTCAGCTAGTCTATGGACCAGACCCGGAAACCAGCTGCAAGGTAGCAAGCAGCCAAAGTACTAAACCTATTCCAGTTTTCAAAGTTCACCTGAGAACCAACCACGTAGATAATCGACCACAAGAAAGCTTGCAGTCTGTTAAAAACACCACCTTACAAGACCCTCATTTCAACTCGAAATCATTGGAACCACTGAAGCAATCGCAGGCCTGCCACTGAGGAGACTGGAAATCATAAATCAGATGTTGAATTAACTGTAATCTGTAAAGGTGCTCTATCTGTATTTGTATCCAATCTTTGCGTGTACACCTGTGTGCACGTGCGTGAGACTGAGGGCAGAATCGTCCCAGATTTTAAGTATGGTAATGGTTGGGAAAAGGGACATTTTACCCGCTGGCTGTGGTGGAGGCTTTTCACACTTCATTGTCCCAATCCTACATCATTAATCATGCATTCCCAGCAAATATAGTGTGTCGCTAGTGGAGCGTCCTCTCACTTGCTTCCCCTGCCATCACCTCAGGCCTTCAGTAAACTCGGCATCATATTTAAAAGCCACTCCTGCACAGAGCTAGCACTCTTCAAGTGATAGGAAGCTGCAACGAACTGATGGCTGCCAAATGTAGGAAATATGCTGTCCCCAGATTTCACAACACCTCCATTGAGCAGCTGCTGGATGCAGTGAAGGCTCGCTATGATGTCCTCTACCCCCGTTCTCTGCGAAGACCAGCAAGCAAGGTCACAAATCCTGCATGGGAGGCGGTGGCAGTCCTGCAAAAGAGGACAGCCACCCAGTGCTGAAAGAGAATGAATGGTCTCATCTGTTCTGCCAGGGTAACTCTCTGTTCTCATCACTCTTAACTCACACACTCACAAACCCATCACACATCCACAGGGATCTCACATCTCAAGGGACAACACCACTAACTCTCACACACACCCTCACATCTTCATCAGGCTCATATCCTCTGGAGCTCACATCCTCATCTGGGTCATGACTCCACTCGCCACAGAAACATTCCACACAGTGCCATGCATCCTGCACACACTCTCTTCATCTGTTTTCATGCAGGAGAAGCTGGCTCACAACAGCAGGGAGAGGTCCCAGACCCGGGGGTGGAGTGGCCCACATTAGGCCCCTCATTAACTTTGACGAGTGTGCTATCGTGAGGACTGGTGAGGACGTGGACTGTGCCTGTGGCAATGGTGAGGTCGGTGGCGATCATCCACGTGAGGATCCTGCACCACATCATCCCTCTCTCAATGCAACTGTGATTGCTCTCTCTCCTGCTTTTGACTCTGCCATTCACTAATCATCTCTACTTTGGTTCACAGGGAGCTCTGCCAAGCGACTGATACCCTCAGCCAGCCAGTCCCTCAGCTCCATCCAGGTCCTCACCTCCAGCCAAGAGGACACCTCCTCCATTCAAGAGCTGGAAATAAGCAGCCTGGAACACCCAACACAGTGCATATCTACACCCTCAGTGCTGAGACACACACCTCGGTGGGTCCTAGATCTAGAGAGGCTCAGGTTCACAATCTGATGGTCACCGCACGGACACACGTCCACAGCAGGAGAAGGCAGGTTCAGCCAAGCTCCCTGGCCCTTGGAGGACTGTTGGGGAAGAGCCATCTGTGAGGTCCGTTAGATAATGAACCTCTGGATTCAGCCTTCCAACTCACCATGGAGAGCCAGCAGAAGGCGGGGAAACATTACGCAGAGCTGTTGGAAGCCCTCAACAGATTGGCACACAAGTTGGAGGAGTGCGTCCGCCTGCTCTCTGAAGAAGTGGTGCGCATATGGAGATGTCCATGGAAAAGATGGCGGACGCGAAGGAGACCATGGTCCAGCAAAACGCGGAGATGCGCGCAGACCTGCACTCTATTATGGTATCCATGGATGAGTTCCTGCAGTGGCAACGTGATAGGGAAATGGGGCACTGTGACATCCCTCCATGTGCTCCTTACACTCGAGGAGTCTGGCCGGGGCCACCGGGCACCCAAAGGGAAGAGGACCAGCAGCTGGACACCCGTGGGTCATCCACTCAGGAATCTCAAAGGTTGTCCTCTCCCTCCTCCTAGTCCTCTTTGCCTGTGACCCCCTCAACCTCGCCCTCTATCTCCCCAGAGGGAACAGCTGGCCCATCGGAGGACAGCCAAAACAAGCCGGGGCCCTTGAGGCTTTTGCTCTCCAAAGAATGCATGCCAAAGTCATCAGAGGCAACAGCCAACCATTGCATAGGCCGTCTCCACCCCTGTTGCGGATGTCAGGGCAGCACCTAGAAGTGGTAGGTCTAGAAAAATTAGGAATTTCTGATCACAAGTGGTTGCATGGGTGAACACATTTTGTCACTTTATAATCTGAAAATATACTAGCAATTCAGCTGAACACAGCCAGCCCACGAGTGATCCTGGAGGGAGAAGTGTGTGTGTGGCAGGGCCTTTAAGACCCTCGTGCAAGTGCTCTTCCAAACACAGATCTTTCCTCCATTGCACACTCAATGTCTTGAGCATTTTCAGTGCTGCCTGCTGGGGTTCTCTTTCAGTTGTCCATCTGAGCTGACCTGCATCTCTGCCTACCCACCGATCACACTCACATACAGCACCTGTTCCCGCCCAGCATGAGGCTCCTTTCACTTTTGATTTCAGAAGCATGGTAGTGGTGAAGTTTGTCTTTGGCTTCCCTGCCTTTTCCCCTCCTTCAGTCACCCATGTCCTTTCGTCCATCACTGGTTGACCACCACCCATCCCGCATCACTTTTCACCTCCCCACTGTCAACTACCAGCCAGAATCCTTTTCTTTCCAAGATGTCCAGGTGAACCTTCCCGAGAATCCCACCCCATCCACATTGACCTCCCCAACCTCCTCCTTCCCACCCCCAGGGCTTGTGTCTGCTTCCGAGAGCCCACCCACCGCCCTTGCCCGCCCTTCTACCACTACCATTGCACGTCACCCTCCCACCCTACCATCCCACCTTGCCCTCACTCATTTCCACCATTCCCTCCTACCATGCCCACCCTCATCGCTCCCCAGGAGGCAGTCATCAACTTCACAGACCCCTCCCTTGCACGTTCACCTTACAGCCCCCCTAGACTCCCTCCTCTCCCTGGACTCTTTTCCCTCCTCCCACTAACTCGTTCCCCCCCTCTGAACCCCTTCCTCCCCCCGAAGTCCTGCCCCCCTCCCAACTCCTTCCCTTACATCTTCCTTCCCCCTTACATCTACTTGCCCAGTCGTTGCATTCTCCCCCATTACACCCTCCTCTCCTCACACTCTGTCCACCGTCCCAACCCCATCCCATCCTGACATCACTGATTCCCCCACTCCTAACCTCAGTACCCCACCCCGGCACCATCGTGCAGCCAAAATTGTTGCAACAAAAACAAAAGGGATTACAGCAGTAAGCTTTGTGAATACTAGTAATAGAAAGTAAGATGTCTGATTTCAACATTAAAAAATTCATGCTATAGGAGTACTTAACTTGGTCTAAATTAGCATCCCTAATCATTGGACAGTGAAAAGCCAGAGCTAAGCACGTAGAACTTGATATACATCATAAAGCACAGAAGCCTGAGGTATTAAAGATGCTCGTTGAGCATCTTGGCCTCACTCCAGACTTGGAACAGGCAGAAGATACAGAATCTGAAACAGGGCTATCTTAGCCAATTTCACCTAGAAGAGTGAAGAGTTAGAGTTAGGGTGAGAGTTGCAGGCAGAAAAGAGGAATGTGAAAGGTAGGAGAGGAAAGGGGACTGAGTCTCCAGCTAGAAAAAAAATTACAACCACAAAAGAACAGAGAATTGCAGCAGATTGAAGCAGCTAGGGAAAATTTGTTAACTGTTAACCATCTCAAAACACCTGCCCCTTTACTTTCCCCCTCCTCACCGTCCAAGGGCCCAAATACTCCTTTCAAGTGAAGCAGCGCTTCACTTGCACTTCCCTCAACTTAGTCTACTACATTCGCTGCTCCCAATGCGGTCTCCTCTGTATTGGAGAGACCAAATGCAGACTGGGTGACCGCTTTGTGGAACACCTTCGGTCTGTCCGCAAGCATGACCCAGATCTTCCTGTCGCTTGCCATTTCAACACACCACCCTGCTCTCATGCCCACATGTCCATCCTTGGCCTGCTGCAATGTTCCAATGGAGCTCAACGCAAAATGGAGGAACAGCACCTCATCTTCCGACTAGGCACTTTACAGCCTTCCAGACTTAATATTGAGTTCAACAATTTCTGAGTATGGCCTCTCTCCTCCTTCCCCACCCCCTTTCCGATCCCCCTTTTTCCAATAATTTATAATTTTTAACAAAATATATTTTTCTTTTCCCATCTATTTTAAAATTTATTTCGATCTATTGTTTTATCTCCACCTTTTAGCCCATTTCGATCCCTTCCCCCCACCCCACCCCCACTAGGGCCATCTGCAACTAGCTTGTCCTGCTTGCTATCCTTAATGTCCCCATTAGCACATCCTTTAGATAATATCACCACCTCAACACCCCTTTGTCCTTTTGTTTATGACATCTTTGGCAATCTCTCCTTGGCTTCCACCTATCACTGACCCCCTATCTATCTCTACCTGTCCCATTCCCCCCCTACACGCTTATATTTCACCTCATTTCTCTATTTCCTTAGTTCTGATGAAGAGTCATACGACTCGAAACGTCAGCTGTATTCCTCTCCGCAGATACTGTCAGACCTGCTGAGTTTTTCCAGGTATTTTTGTTTTTGTTTCAGATTTCCAGCATCTGCAGTATTTTGCTTTTATACAATTAAATGAAGGCATTTCTCAATCATGTCCCGACACCAACTAAGGATTTTTGAATGAATGGCTTCTCTGTGCAGACATAATATTAGAAAATATAAAAGTGCTTTTTTATTTTGCTATGAGAAAGAACAGGGAGTTTGTTACCACACTGGCAAGTACTGGGGATTGAACTGCCTGAAAAAGCCGATAGGTTTTAAGTGCCATCATTGTAATTGATGCTTATTAGTGCTTTTAGTTCAATATTGTAATGTTAGGGTATTTAGGACTGAAAGGGTTATGTGGGACTGAGGACCAGTACAACCCACATGATGATGTAAAGGGAACCATGTGACTAGTAGTCTGAATGGAGATAGCTCATGGCTTATACTGAAGAAGCTTACTGTCCTGTATATCTGTACATAGTTATGCTCTAAAATAAATAGCTACTGTTCAGATTCTAGGGGCGAGATTTTCCACCCCCACCCACTGCTGGGGTCATCCAGTCACACTGAAATTCAATGAGCTTTTGGCTGGGCTGCTGAATCTCCCAGGGCAGGTCCCTCCATGATGCAGCCGGAAAATCCTGGCCTATGCCTCTGACCCTCTTCCTTAGACAACCACAACAACATACAACATGGTGGCAGCAGGTGAAGGACCCCAACATCTCCGAAAATAAAAATTGAAAAATCTGCAGTCTGACCTGAGGGGCAAAAAAGCACCAAAATGGAAGAATCTGGTGAAGTCACCAGGAAAGCTCCATAACAGATGAGAAGGCTGAAAGGCAGAGAAGAAATCAACTGTGCAGCTCAAAAAGGACTTTGCCATAGCACGTGGAGGTTTGGTGAATATCTCGATCAAAAAACAGAGTCAAAAAACTTAGCAACAATCGAGGAAGGGTGAGCAAACATTAAAAAAGGCTTTAAAAAGCTTGTAAACAAGGCACAGTAACAAGGCAGCGCTGGGAGACAGTTCATTTTTAAGGTAGCTGTTTGGAACACACCATCGCCAGGGTCTGGAGTCATAATACATGGTGGCAAAAAGGGAAAAGATAAAATTGGCTATGAAATTTGATCTTCCAGTGACAGCAAAGTAACTAACTGACCTTGATAATTGTTTTCACAATTTTTCCTGAGACTCAGAGAAGGTTTGAAATGGCTTGGTAACCGTGGCGTGTATCCAAAAAAACCCAATCAGTGTAGGAACATTTGATTATGGCAGTACCATGTTAAAAATTTAAAGCAAATGTCTCCTGAGCTGAAAACAGCAATAGATTCAAAATTTATTTTGCAAGAACAATTTGGGCAGATGGAAGGACCAGACCAGACACAGAATTGGGCAGTATGGAGGAGGAGATTTTTACGATACAGAATTGCACCAGGATTAAATAATAAATCAAAGGCTGAACAAGTTAATATATTTTTATATTCAATTGGTGCAATTGCTGACAATGTGATAGCCAGACAAGACATTGATGAATCATCTGACAAATTTGAAGTGGTTATCAATGGATAAGATAGGAGGTGGGGAAGGGATGGAAATATATTTGTTCCTTTGTAGTATAGCCTTGGTTAGCATTGGTTTATAGGTTTGATCACCAGAATTTGATGCATTATTTAGGCTGGCATTATATGATCGGACATCAATTGAAACCTGGCATCTGATTAATAAAAGAGAATAATTTCTGCCCCTGGATTTTTGTTAAATAAAATGGAATGATCCTGATCCATGGCAGTCTAGTATATAAAAGGGAATGATCTTGGTCCTTGGCGTCTGTGGCAGTGTATGTTCCTGCTGAGCTACAGAAGATATTTTCACAGCTGTCTTCATGGGGTAAAGGTGAAGAGGGTCGGGATCCAAGTGCACTTTTGAATTCATTCAAGCAGTCAATCATTCAGAACTATGTGCATTGTAACTATCATACACAATCTTCTCTGATTCACATATGTAGAAGTTCCTGGGAATTACTTTTTAAAAAGACTGGCCTAGATGAAGTGGGTTTAATTCCTGATGGTTAAGTGGTGCCTCCTGTTGGCCTATTTCAGTGCTGCTAATACTTGACCCCTTTAGTTAGGCACTGTAGAGAAGAGTAGGAAATATTTGGGTCAATGTACCTCAGCCCTCTTGTAAATTATTAATTTATCTTGATTCACATCCAGCTAGTCAACTACAAACTGGGAAAGTTTGACGTCAGTGACTTTGATTAACGCAGCAGTTAGCAATATGTTCAGAGCTGAACTCTCTGTCCGTTTCCATGACAATTCGCTGTTTAGCTTTACAAGGACATTGCATTAATTTACACATCAAGGTTTCAAGTACAAGTGCAAATTATGTATTTTTCTTTTTGTTTGTAGCAGTAATGCAGACAGCAGGGTCCTTAGAAGGTGAGTAACAGAAAACAAACACTAAAATGATTCAAACGATGTTGCCCTCATAAATATACTGTTGTGAATAAACCTCTCCAAAGGCCACTCGAGTTTATGAACTGGAAAGAACAGATCCATTTTTCCATATTAATTTCCTTTAAAAGAGAGTTTCATGTACTCCATTTCTGAGAAGTTCTTCTGCTTAAATATTGTTTTATTCATTCATGGGATGTGGCCATCATGGATGAGGCCAGCATTTATTGCCCATCACTAATTGTCCTTGGGAAGGTGGTGGTGAGTCTCATTCTTGAAAAGCTGTAATCCATGTGATGTACATATACCCAGACTGCTGTTAGATAGCTAGATCCAGGATTTTGACCCAACAACAATGATGGAATGGCAATTTAGCTCCACATCAATGTGGTGTGTGACTTGGAGGGGAACTTGCAGGTGGTGGTATTCCCATGTGCCCGTTGTCCTTGTTCTTCTAGGGAGTTGAGGTCGCGAGTTTGGAATGTGCTATCAAAAGAGTCTTGGTGAGTTGCTACAGAGCACCCTGTAGATGATACACACTGCTGCCATGAAGCACATGTGTTGGAGGAAGTGAAGGCTCAAAGTGCTGGATGGGTTGCCAGTCAAGTGAACTGGTTTGTCCTGGATGATGTCAAGTTTCTTGAGTGTTGTTGGAGCTGCACCCATCCGAGCAAATGGAGAGTATTCCATCACACTCCTGGCTTGTGCTATGTCAAAGATAGGCTGTCTCTGGGGAGTCAGGAGGGGCAAAATACCCTGCTTCTGACCTTATGATGGAGTGTAGGTCATTGAATAAATCAGCTGAAGGGCCTAGGACACTACCCTGAGGAGCTCCTGCAGTGATGTCCTGGGGCTAAGATCATTGATCTCTAACAACCTTAACCATATTGCTTTGTGTTAGGTATGATTCCAGCCAGAGGAGAGCTTTCACCTGGTTTCCTATTGACTTCAATTTTGCTTGGGTTCCTTGATGCCATGCTCAGTTAAATGTTACCTTCATGTGAAGAGCAGTTACTTTCATCTCCTTAAATATTAATATTAATTAGTAATATTATCAACAGCAATGTTAATTATTAACATTAACATTATTGATTATATTAATATTTGCAATAAATATGTTTTTACCTTTTCAGTTACAATTCAGTATATCTGCACAGTCTTCTTTTCAATACCAACTGGAGTCAATAATTAATCAGTCACACAAGAACAACTTTCATTTACATTAGACCTTTAATGTTGTAAAAGGTTCTAAAACCCTTCATGGGAGCATCATCAAACAAAATTTAACATCAAGCCGTATAAAGAGACATTAATGCTAGTGACTGAAAGCTTTGTCAAAGGAGTCTTGCAGGAAGTGCAAGGTTGGAGAGGTTTAGGGAGGGAATTCTGTAACTTAGGGTCCAGGCAGCTTAAGACATGGCCAACAATGATAAGGCAATGAAAATCAAGAATGTGGAGGGGCCAAAATTACACATCAGTACAAACCAACTGCAGAGGCATTTATTTGTGGATAAAAGGGATTGTGCTGGCTATGGGAATATGTTGCAGATGTAATATTTACATCCGGACTTTTAACTTTTAAATTCAATATTTCATTTTCCCTAAATTCCCACCTTTGCTCTTTGTTAATATTTTATCCTATTACAGGCTACTGAGCCATGCTCCATTCTTTTATCCAGTGATGCTGAGACTCTACCCACTTGACACTGTCCAGAGAATTCCTGGGCTCTTCCAAAGAGTGGGCAGAAACACAGAATACTTACTAAGTATGTGGCAGCCATGGAAATGAGAGAAAAAGAGGGAAATGTCTCATTTTCCTGTTAGACAAAAAGATGAACTTCCAGAAGAAATGATCCTTAGGTTTTTCCCTCAGCCAGGCTTAAATTAGAGGCTTTGTGAGGACTAAGAATACAGACAATGTTATGATCCCCAATTGAGGTTACCGCTGGACAAGCCTGATTCCAGGTTGGAACCCAGCTTGATAGATCCTGACTTTTATTTGTTTGTTTAGATACGTGGAGGGTAGCTACTGAACAGAGCCACAGAAGTCAGCTAATGCACTTTTAGCAAAAGAATAAAACGTTTATTAAACAAGAAAATATGAACAATACTCCTTTACCCACAACTATATCTTTACAGATATATACAGATTTGTAAGGATAACACAAGTTACAAAAACTACCTTATACCCTAATGTTCACAGTAAGTACACCATAAGTAAGGCTATCTGTGGTCAGACACACCGCACTCTGAAACCAAGTGACAGATGCTACCTCAACCAGATCCTATGGCTTTCCTCTTCAACTCCCCCTATATGCTTGCCACACTGTGAGCCAAACATTCTCACTGAATTCCATCTTTCACACGAGGGTTTCCAATCTCCACTCTCAAAGGACTCTCTTTGGAATTTTCTCCCAAACCGATGCTTTCTCTCAGATGCCTTCCACAAGGGTTCACCTCCAGGGTTTCAAACTCTCCTTCTGATGTTCCTCTCCCCTGGGTCACCACATGTGTTCAAGCTGTCTTCCATTTACTCTCTCATCAACTCAGCCTTAACAGTACACTATTAATTCACATGCCCATAGCAAAGAGTTACAGACCTTCAGTTGTCTCTTTTGACCTTCTTTCCTCTTGCAAGCTGTTCCCAATTTGCTTTCTACAGCTTTTGTCTCTTTAAATCTGAATCTTGGAGCCTTTCTCTCTGCCTCTCACTCTTAACCTCACTTAACAGGACCTTTTCCAGGTTCCTGTCCTTCCTTTGATTAGAAGGTCTGCTTGGGACTTTCCCCTGTTCCACTTCCTTGGATTTTGAGGTGTTTTCTTTAGCTTGGGACTGGCTATCTGTCCCCTTTGCTCCAGTCTCTCCTGGCAGCTACTTTTAAAACCAGCTGAACTCGAACAGCTTCCAACTACTGTTTCTAGTTTCTTCTGTGTGTCTGTGGGAGGGACCTGCTTCACTGGACCTCTGTTGCTCAGCAACAGCTCAGTTTCTCTACTCTTGTTTGCTTAACTTAGCTGCAACAATCGTAAAACTCATTAGAAATGTAGGCACCTTTTAAAGTGAAACTAAAACTCAATTTGACCTCTCAACACACCAATATAGAAATATAAATCAGACTTAAACTTTAAAGTTAAAACTCATTCCTAACATTTATAAATACAAATATAACTTAATTAAACTATCTTTATTTCCTAACAACAAATGTAAGTGAAAGCTTTTTTACAGGGTCAATTAGTTAAATTCTTGCTGCTGGAGTTCTTGTGGATGCTGTTTCTGGACAATAGCTAGATAGTCTTGAAGTGAGTGGCCATTTCTGCCAGTTCCAGACACGATGCTAGAACCAGGAGCACATCGGATATATGTTAACTATTGTTAGGCTCAGGTCAGATCAGGGAGACCTGATGCATTCTTCTTCACTAGCACCCAGCTGGAGGGGTTGGGGGTGAAGGTTCGATTCACTCAACGTGATATCAAGAAACAGCTGAAGGCACTGGATACTGCAAAGGCTATAGGCCCTGACAATATTCCCCGGCTATAGTACTGAAGACTTGTGCTCCAGAACTTGCCGCGCCCCTAGCCAAGCTGTTCATGTACAGCTAAAACACAGGCATCTGCCTGGCAATGTGGAAAATTGCCCAGGTATGTCCTGCACATAAAAAGCAGGACAATCCAACCCACCCAATTACTGTCCCATCAGTCTACTCTTGATCATCCGTAAAGTGATGGAAGGGGTCATCAGCAGTGCTATCAAGTGACATATGTTTAGCAATAACCTGCTCACCGATGCTCAGTTTGGGTTCCACCAGGGCCACTCAGTTTCTGACCTCATTACAGCCTTGGTTCAAACATGTCAAAAGAGCTGAACTCTAGAGTTGAGGTGAGAGAGAGTGCCCTTGACATCAAGGCTGCATTTCACCAAGTGTGGCATCAAGGAAATATACTGCCGCAGTATGATATACTTCACTGTCGCAAATTCCTGGAACTCCCTCCCTTACACTGTGGGTTTATCTACACCACATGGACTGCAGTGGTTGAAGGAGTTAGCTCACCACCACCTTCTCGAGGGAAATTAGGGATGGGCAATAAATGCTGGCCTAGCCAGCAATGCTCAACTCCCGTGAGTGAATAAAAAAATGGTGTAGGTGTGGAATGTGGCTGAAAAAAAATCAAGGCTGCATAGCTACTATGTTGCTGGAATATATGATAAATTTGTGAGTGTTATTTATCTCTACTGCTGGATTATGGATATTATGTCAGAACAATTCATTCCATTGGGGGTGGTGTGTGACAACAGACTAGCAAACTGGCCTTCTGTCCTGGGACAGGGATTCAAATCAAATCTAGGCACATGGGTTGGTTGTAAATGTCCTAATGAAATTAATTCAGGCAGTCTCAACCCATGTTCTAAGAATCATAAGCCTCTAACCTCCTATAATTTGGCAAAGAATGGCTGTCTCATCTGAGGGACATCACGAGAATGCTAGAGTTGCAACTAGAAAAAAAATAAGTATCATGGTGTAGTGGTGAACACTGTTGTTAATGTCTTGGCACAGAGTAGAAAAAGCTTTCCTTTGCATCTAACTTGTGCAATATATAATTCATTAATACTTTCTACTGAAATTTTCCATTTCCCAGCACTGATGCCTTTCACTTTAAAAGTGCAAAAGCTATTCACCCAAAGCTATAAATTAAATAAAGATCATTCATAAACCTCTAGGAGTAATAATACATATAAAGTTACAAGTCTTGAAATTTCACTGAGTTCACTGATTGGCTGCCGTAACTTTGATGAAAGATCAGTGGAAACTCTAGAGAAATAAATGGCTATGTTTAGCCTAATGCCATTTCTCTTTGTGTTCTGCTGATTGCCTCCATCAGTGAACTTCTGCAGAAGTTCCTGGCAGCAAAACATTAAGTAATATAGTAGAGAAGTCCTAAGAGAGCACTGAGTCAGCTTGGTTCCTTTGTTAGCACTCTTGCCACTGAATCAGAAGATTTATGTCCCCTTCCTGAATTTGAGCATTGTTTCTGAGAACTAGGAATCGATGGATAAAAAGGAGAATATCCATCCAGTTTGCTTTCTATCAACCTGGTAGTCACACAATACATTGATAATGGAGTTGTTGACTAATTATAACCATCAATCTCTTATCAATTACACTACAATAGATCGAGAAATAACACAACAAAACAATCCAGCAGCAGCGAGCTTAATTTGGAAACCACGAGTGGGAAATTGGGATTGAGTGCACCCATCCTTTCTGTGCTATGAGTGCCCTTAGAGCTCCAGAATGGCAGCTGCAGCACACTTTGGGGGAAAATCGCACTGGACAGCATACTGGTGAGGGCATTCGCATGTGCACAATGAATGCATGCTGGAGGAATGCAGAGCAGTGACACCAGTGTGAAGTGACAGTTTGATGTCAGTGGTGCCATTTTGGAATTCAACACTCTAGCCAATGCCTCTTTCTTAACCTCACCTAGCTGAACATACGCTTAACAGCAGGAAGGAACCACCCATCCACCAGCAGTATTCAATGAGATCATCAACAACTTACATGTTAGTTGCTGGTTTATTTCTGTTTTTATTTCAGATTTCCAGCATCTGCAGTATTTTGCTTTTATCAATAACTTACATGTTAGTTGCTGATTGATTTTTGTTGGTTCTTGTTTCGATTCTACAAATATTTAGTGTTTTTTATAGTTGTTAAAATATGCAAATTTCTAAAGTGAGTGATTGTGGCAAGTGCTGAAGGACTGACTTCAAGCCTTCTGCACAAAACAGTCGCTCCCAGAATGCAGCTTGACTTGGAGAATTAACAGAGGTCTTACAGAGTGGGACAGGTTGCTGGAGAGGGAGGAGGAAGAGGGGAAAAAGGGCTCTCAGGAGGAGGCCATATCTGCCTGGGGAGTTAAAGGAGCAGTTCTCCCACTTCAACCTCAATGAGGAACAATGTGCAACTTCAGTAAGAATGTCGTCACTATAAGTCAAGTAAATTAAAAAGTATTCTGAAGTCTAGTTTTGCTTAACTACGAATTTGACCCAATAAGGAAATAAATGCCAATACTTGTGAGTTTGTTGGAGTACCTTAAACTTTATTCCACCTGGCTTTCACAATTTAAACATGCACTACAAGTTTAAAGCTTACACTAGTTAGGTTACATAGAATCCCAGTAAAATAGCATCAAAATCTTAATGATAATCAATGTTACAAATGATAACCAAAGACTCTCATCTAATCTGCGTCTTTAATCCCCCCAAGTTCCCACTGATCGATGATCAGTCATTCAGGAGGTATCTTCTTCTGATAGCTGGCCACGCTATCTTGGCCACAATGCCAGATAGAGGAAAGAGACCTCCTTATATCCAGGATTAACCCATATTCTCCGCTCATGCACAATGTCACTGGGGTCAGTGATGGGGCCTTTCCTTGAGTAATCAATCACTCTGCATGATTAATATATTTTCTTATTTCCCCATCCCCGTGCCTGTACAATCCCATATTCCATTTGCTTTCCCAATTCCAAGCCTCAACAATACATAAAATCCAGTAATTACAGATTTCCTTTATTACCCACATCTTGGGTTTCCTACAAATGCAAACATTTAGTCGTTTACTGTCTAGCTTTACAACTCCCAAAGAGGCTTAGCATTCCATATGTTTGATAAGCATCATCCAGGTGTTTTTTCCCACACTGTTCCTCACTCTCTTGACCACTATGATAACCTATGAGATCAGAAGAAGTTTCAAGATTTCCTTAATGATGTCCATCCTGTCAGTGTTTTGATAATCACAGGTATTGTTACCATTAGAATGCCTGCAATAGGAACCCAGCCTACACCTCACGTTGTAATTATGTGCTCTTGGTCATTTTATTGCATATATCCTGCCTTAAAAATGCAGCACACAGAACACTTCATACTGATTTTCTGTTAAGTGCTTGGTTCACAGGCAAATTGACCTTTACTATTTTTCACTCCCTTAATCCTTGTGTCTGCAAATTCAATAGTGGCAAATTTACCTTAATCCTATCGTGTCTTATGTATACCTCACAGCATAATGTGCATAACTGTAGTCATAATATGCAGGTGAAAATTAATTAGTTACATCGTTGTTTCAATTATTTCAGCTTATATTACATCACTGAAATCTACCGTCAGCTGCAGCCTCGACTGCAACCTCAGCACAGGCAGTGGCTGTGAAGATGACTGAGGTGATGAACCTTTTAGTTCCTTCCAGGCTGAAGCTGGAGATAATTGTAACATCTCATGGTTTGCCATTCATTGTTGTAAAAGGGAGGTCACAAAGGCTCGCTAGTCAATGAGAGCTAACTGCATTTCATTCTCACATGCCAGAAGGCAGAAGAGAGCATGTGGCTTCACATAGATTGCAGGCTTCCCCAGGGTGGCACAGATTGCACACACACCATTTTGTTGCTGCACACCAACTCTGCCCTCTATCAGAACTGAAAGGGATTCCACTTCCTCAACGTCCAGCTGGTGTGTGGCCGTATGCAGCAAATTATGCAGGCCAATGCCTTGTATCCTTGCAGCAGTCATGATGCCATCATTGGGCAGCAGTCCACTGTGCCAGTTGTATTTGAATTCCCACAGCAAACCAAAAGCTGGCTACTCAGTGACAAGGGCTATCCCCATCCCACATGGCTGATGACTCTGGTGTGCAACCAATGCACAAGTATGCCACATACATATAATGAAAGCCATGCTCTCACACAAAACGTCACAGAACAGGCCTTTGACACACTAGAACAATGCTGGCACTGGCTGGACCGCTCTGCAGGAACACTGTCGCACTCAGCAGAGGGGGTGTCAAGATGGTTTGATACATGTGACACAACCTCAACATCATGAGATGACAGCTCCTGCCACCGATTATGCAGTGAGCAGAAGTGTGAGGAGGAGGAAGAGGAAAGGAGGAGGTCATCTAGGCAGCTGTTTTCTCCTCGGGCTATCTGAGCGTGATACGCATAACCACAATGCCAATTCCTTATTCACCAATCGTCCCAGCATTGTAACTGTTCATACAGTGCCTGCAATTGAAAAATAAAATCCACCACAAAATAATAGCTCCAAACCAGATTTATAAATGAAATCATGTATTATTGCATTCAGAGTCAAGGATCATCATTGTGCATTCCTTTATTGGCTATCTTCTGTGTGCAGGAGCAGGCAGTATGAGTTGACGTGTCATGTGTGTTTGCCTTTCCTCATGCTCCTATACAGTGCTACCCCAGTGGCTGCAGCATGGTTGGTTGGAGGCTGCAGACTTTCAGTGTGTGAGACTGCAGATGGCTTTGGAAGATAATCTTGACCAGCCCTGGATCAAGGAGGCCCAACTTCAGACTGCACCATTTCAACAGGATTGGCAACAGTTTGGGCTGGCTGGCTGACAGGCACCAGAAAAGGAACTGGTGTGATGGGAGGACAAATGCTGTCTCCCTGAGACAGCGGACAGCAGGTTATTGCTTTATGGAGCCATTGCTACTCCCCTGTGGAGGTACCTCAGCAATCCTAGTAATCTGCTGGAAAACAGATTGTTGGATAGCTGTGATAACATGCAAGTTCCTTTGCACTCTGATATTCGCAGTCTTGATGGTAGCAGTCTGAGCATGGTTGGCAGCAGGCCGACCTTGGAGGACTTCACAGAATCACACAGTGCAGAGGAGGCCCTTCGGCCCATCGAGTCTGCACCGACATGTGAGAAACACCTGGCCTAGCTACCTAATCCCATTTACCAGCACTTGGCCCATAGCCTTGAATGTTATGATGTGCCAAGTGCTCATCCAGGCACTTTTTAAAGGATGTGAGACAACCCGCCTCCACCACCCTCCCAGGCAGTGCATTCCACACCATCACCACCCTAAACCTCCTGCCCCGCACCTTGAACTTATGTCCCCTTATGACTGACCCTTCAACTAAGGGGAACAGCTGCTCCCTATCCACCTGTCCATGCCCCTCATAATCTTGTACACCTCGATCAGGTCGCCCCTCAGTCTTCTCTACTCCAACAAAAACAACTCAAGTCTACCCAACCTCTCTTCATATCTTAAATGTTTCATGCCAGGCAACATCCTGGTGAATCTCCTCTGCACCCCCTCCAGTGCAATCACATCCTTCCCATAATGTGGCGACCAGAACTGCACACAGTACTCCAGCTGTGGCCTCACCAAGGTTCTGTACAACTCCAACATGACCTCCCTACTTTTGTAATCTATGCCTCGATTGATAAAGGCAAGTGTCTCATATGCCTTTTTCACCACTCCACTAACATGCCCCTCCGCCTTCAGAGATCTATGGAGGACACATACGCCAAGGCCCCTTTGTTCCTCAGAACTTCCTAGTGTCATGCCGTTCATTGAAAACTTCCTTGTCAAATTACTCCTTCCAAAGTGTATCACCTCACACTTTTCAGGGTTAAATCCCATCTGTCTCTTATCTGCCCATTTGACCATCCCGTCTATATCTTCCTGTAGCCCAAGACACTCCACCTCACTGTTAACCACCCGGCCAATCTTTGTGTCATCCGCAAATTTACTAATCCTACCCCCCACATAGCCATCTTTGTTATTTATATAAATGACAAATAATAGGGGACCCAGCACAGATCCCTGTGGTAAGCCACTGGACACTGGCTTCCAGTCACTAAAGAATCCTTCTGTCATCATCCTCTGCCTCCTACAACTAAGCCAATTTTGAATCCACCTTATCAAATTACCCTGTATCCCATGTGCATTTGCCTTCTTTATAAGTCTCCCATGTGGGACCTTGTCAAAGGCTTTGCTGAAATCCATATAAGCTACATCAACTGCACTACCCTCATCTACACACCTGGTCACCTCCTCAAAAAATTCAGTCAAATTTGTTAGGCATGACCTCCCTCTGACAAAGCCATGCTGACTATCCCTGATCAAACCTTACCTCTCCAAGTGGAGATAGATACTCTCCTTCAGAATTCAGCCTGAGCTTCCATAGCAGCACGCAGATGTTGAATGGCTCCTGTTGTGCTGCAATAGAAATTGTTATATCAGCCATCAGATGCTGCAGCATGGCTGTATTTACAAGTGTGCAAATGGAGTTGGCCACCACTTCCATTCTAGAAAGGATGTGCTCTAAACAGTGTGCAAAGCCTTTTGCCAAATTGGTGTTGGACTCCTCAAGCTTCTTAACATTGACTGCATGTTTCAAGGCAGGCTTCCCAATACACAAAGCATTTTGTTATGCATACCCATCAGCTGTCTTCTGCAGTCTGCCTCATCGAGGTGGTCATCTGAGTCCTCTGCAGCAGAACTTGGCGTCCAGTGAGAAGGCACCACAGCTATCCACACCCTGGTTGCAGGCCATTCATGTTCGGTGTCTCACCATTTGCCGATCCCACCTCTGTTATCATCTAAATTACATGCAGAGACAGCATCTGAGCTGGTGGCTGCAAGTGAGTAGTCAAATGTTGTTAAGCCTTCATCATTACTCTTTCCTTATGGTTC
Source organism: Cetorhinus maximus (assembly GCF_964194155.1). Classification (NCBI taxonomy): domain Eukaryota; kingdom Metazoa; phylum Chordata; class Chondrichthyes; order Lamniformes; family Cetorhinidae; genus Cetorhinus; species Cetorhinus maximus. The sequence continues at coordinate 91,070,261 of NC_135887.1, forward strand.
CTCCACTGCCCGACCAGATTGCAGTTCCTGGCTATCTGAAAAGGGAAAGGCACAAGAGTAAGGTAGTGGTGTGGAGAGGGGTGGGGGGCTAAGAGTTGCATGTCTACACCATATGCAGCTTGTAAAAGAAATTGTGGGGTGAGGGGGAGGTGGGATTTGAGAAAGAGATTAGTTATAAGGATATCGTCAGCTTCGATGGTTTCAGGCCCACTGCTGACCACGGCCTCAGCAATGGGGTGTCTAATAATGGATAACACTGTCACCTCTTTTGGAGTTCGGCCATGTGGGAGGGCTGTCTCCCACTTGTTAGCTCCTGCCACCTCTGGTTGTGTGCCACTTTATCCTCCAAGAGAGGGAAATGTGCCACTAAGTGTTGTGTGATCTGTTTGGGTGATTTGGCTATCATGGTGCCATGAAAGGTGCGGGCCAGAATTTTACAGCCCAGCTGCGGCATGTTTCCCCCCGGCGGCTGTGTCGAGCCATTTAAATCTCCATCCAGTTCAACGAGACTGTAATATCCCATTGGGCAGGAGGGGCCGTAAAATCCTGGCCACTGTCTGTTGCACATGAGGCTGCAGCAGTGCTCAGTGTGTGAGGGTGCAATGAAGCATATGAATGTCAGGTATGAGTCATTACTGATAGTGATTGTCGGTAGGTGAATGACATGGGTGTGGTGAATTGAGCAATGCCTAAGGCTAGTGTTGTATTTGGTAGGATATTGCATTTGCGGATGCATTGACTAACTTTGATTTATGAGGTAATTTAACTTCTTATGCACTGCTTCCAGGTTTTCGGCTTTCTCCAGGCATTAATCTCTATGACTATCTGCTCACAATGTCTTCTGAGCATTAGTCTGGAGGGCCCCTTGGCCCTTGCAGATACTGCACATGTCTCCTTCTTTCTTTCCGCCTCCTCGCTATGTCATTTAGTGCAGTGCCTGAAAATCTTCAAATCTGTTCCTCCAATGTTGTGCCATCCTTCAATGTTTTGCAGGATAAATGTTAGCACCTGCTCCAGCTGCAATGCACCAGCCCTTTAGGAGGTGCAAGCCACATTTAAGCAGAGGAGGCTAGCTAGTGCTAGCCACTCACTTTGTCCCCATGTTGATGCGTCCAGACTTAACAGCACGGTTAATGCTGGTTGGACACTAACATTATTAAAATGAGCAGGCAGTACAAAGTTGCCATGCTGTCTGCAGCAGTTAATATCACAGGTTGATATCACAGCATGATTCCAGCACCTGTCTTTGAGGACTATCAAATTTAGATGCCTCATAAGTCCCAAGTCACTCCCCAGCATGTTATACCAACAACATGTCGATGAAAGAACAGTGCATTGTCAAGAAGCATTTGGATGAGACATTGAACCGAGGTTCTATCTGACCACTCTGTTGGTTCAAGTGGATATTTAAGACTCCATTATTTGAAGGGAATTGTCCTGGGGTCTTGGCCAATATTCTTTCCTCAGCCAACATTTTCCTCCCAATTAACACAACTAGAAAGAGATGAGTTGGTAATTCTTCTCATTGTTTGTGAGGTCCTGCTAATCATAAAAGTTGCACATATAAAGAGTTACTACATTTCAGAGTAATTCATTGTACGTACATGTAGAACTATGACATTGCACTGAGGGAAATAAGAAGGTGCCATGCAAATGTTAGTCTTTCTTTTTCCAGCCACTTCTGTTACTGATGCAGTAACTCCAGTAACAAGAAGGTCGATTTATCAGGGCACCAGGGTCTCACGCCCCTGGCAAAAAAGTCGGGGGTGAGTTTTCCCTCTTTCCAGCAGCTCACCCCACAGGCGTTTAATGCTCTGAGGGGTAGTAATTGTTAACTTGGGTTTAAAATGGCTGGCAGCTCTCTGGCTCCCAGGGTCAGGTTAGAAGGCCCTGGCAAAGGGAGGGGTGAGGGGGGGCAAAAAGGGTGGGGGGCTGGAGCAGAGGGAGGAGGGGAACCCTTTGGTGGGGGTGGTGGGGGGTGTGCAGAATGAACCAGGAGGGCCTTCTGGGCCCAGCAGACACGTTAAGGAAGCACTTCCCTCTTGCCCATCACCAGCCCACGCAGCAAGAGCTTCTGGGCTGGGTGCTTGCCGTGGACTTCTCCCGCCACTGATTAAATCCCAGTGGCAGTGGGGTGAGGCCCTTTGTAGGCCTCACCATCTGCTGGTAAAATTATGGTAGGTGGAAGTGATGAGGTAGGGTGGTGCAGGGCCATGGAGAGATTGAACAAAGGAAGGAAATGTTTAAATTTGAGGCCTTGCTGACCTGGGAGCCTATAGGTTGTTGAACATAGGGATGATGGGTGAATGGGTTTTGATGCAGGATATGACAGCCCTTGTAGCTACCATGTCCAAAGTACATCCACGTGGAAAGTAATTCCCCATTGTTGATAACTGGACATATAGGGATGGATAGAGATTTTGGAGATGCATCTGTTTCTCAGGAAACTAAATACAGAAATATTTTTCCTCCCTTTTGCTGCCATTTTCTCCCTTGAAAGCACAGATTCCTTGTTAGTGAACAGTTGTTTATTTTTTATTTATTCTTTCATGGGACGTGGGTGTCGCTGACTAGGCCAGCATTTATTGCCCATCCCTAATTGCCCACGAGAAGGCGATGGTGACCCGCCTTCTTGAACCACTGCAGTCCATATGGCGTAGGTACATCCACAGTGCTGTTAGGGACAAAGTTCCAGGATGTTGATGACCACGGGCATGTCCTTTCCAAGTGGATTACAGAATCCACTTTAAGATTATGATTAAGAGCAGATCGACATTTTGGTTAATTCCTTTCTCCCTAATTCAGGGGTATTGAGATCAATTGTCCCACCTCGACAGTTGTCCCAGCTGACTTCTCTAATTTAAGATAGCCCAGCAATGTTTTTGCTTTGTATGTGTTATCTCTTTGTAGTCACTACCTTAACCAGCTAAGCCACTTAGGGACCCTAATACAAAGCAGGTTATGTCGCTGCAGAGGTAGCACTGCTTATGATGCAGATCGTCCAAGGGAGCTAACATGGTCCGATGCTCCAGGAATTTAGCTCTCTGAAGACTCTTGCCTCAGAATCCGGCGTGAAATTTGATGAAAACCCACAAAAGACAAAACTGGAATTTCTCCCATTTTGCAATCAGTAAAATGCGCCCAGAATGCAGTAAACACTGTCAGTTTTACTGGAAACAACCATTTTCCACAAAACTCATGAACCTAAAGGCAAACCAAAAATCTCCCATGAATCAACCGAATCAAGCTTTATAAACCATCACAACTCGGAGTGAGATTTTCAGGAAATGAGCCATTCTTTACCTTTTTAAACTGATTGATCTGCAGGACAGAACAAATGGCTGATTTCATGCTCTTGGTTTTGCTTTTTAATTTGCCTCAGTTGGCTGCTGGTCATTGCTGTCTTCAATTAACTAATTATTGCAGTAGAGCAGGACACACCTGTGTGGCTTCGATTGACTGCTGGTCACAGGTCTTATGTACAAAAGTTAGAGTAATTGACTAAACAAAACAGATTTAAACTGAATTTAAAGTAATTTAGAGTAATTGCAGCAGCACTAAGCTAAACACAACAAAGTCAGGCCTCAATTCACAGCTGCTCACAAGTGAAGAACACTGGATTCATGTGATCACAGCTGTCCGTGCACCTTAGTTTCTGGGCATAATACGATGACACCTGCGAAAGTTGCAATTGGTATAAACTTGCTATTCCAACCTGAGATGTGACCAATTCTATGGGGAGGGGCTGCTTTGAGCCAGTGGGCTTCTGAATCTGTGTTAAACATTATGGATAAGCACGCATAAAATGATTACTGGCGCAGCTCAAACTTAAAATTGCATGATCGATTTGCTTCAGATTAAGCTGATATGGGGCGGAAATCATGTGGAACTTCAGGCTAACTTCAATAATGGGGAATGAGGAAAAGACACATAGAAAAACCTCGAATTAAGGGCAACAGCAGTCAGTGTCACTGCACTTGAGCACTATTTCATAACCAGCATTAGTGCAACCTGTGTTTAGATGATGTTTGAGGTCAGGAGCAGACTTTACTGCAATGCCCTTCCCCCTTTCCTCTAGGCTACTTAACAGAGGCTCTTTGTGGGGTTATTCATATTTGTGTGACCATACGCCAGCAAGAGTCCGCACTTTTTGGAGAGCAGCAACTTTGGAATAATATGTAAAAGTGCACTGGAAAAAATGCAAAAATTCAGTTAAAAAATATAAAAACACCATAGGCATGAGAAAAACCTTGTTGACAGCCCAGCTTGTTTTTTTAAAAATAAGCATCTGTGCTATCAAAGTAAAATGACACATGATTATTCTCAATCTGCGCAAACAGATTTGTGACACATTTTGAGGCCATTGGTTAATGGGTAATTAATGGTACAGCTATACAACCAAGGAACGCAAGGTCACCTTAATCTCATAAATTGAACAGCACCTGCATCAAAAGCTTACAACAGTTTAACAGAAGCAGATGGATCTTAAATTGGCCCTAAAACTTGTCAAAATCCACAATAAATCCTATTGCTTGAACTTCCATTCCTGAATTTCCATTGTCACAGACTCTGATTTGTTTCTTACACCTGTTGATTAAGGCATATAGTGATATGAGCGTACAGGAAATAATGGCATCAACATTTATTAGTTGTGTCAATTTTGGTTCCATGACAGCACCCTCGCCTCTGAGTCAGAAGGTCGAGGGTTCAAGTTATTTTGAGCTGAGATGTTGAACCAAGTCCTCTCAAGTATATGTAAAAGATCCAGTGCTATTATCTGAAGATGAGCAGAGAAATTTCCCCCCGTGCCCTGACCAGCATTTATCCCTCAACCAGAATCACTGGAACAAATCTTGTCATTTTCTGTTTATGGGATCTTCCTGTCTGCAAACTGGTTTCTTACATCACAACATCCTTCATTGGCTGTAAATGCTTCGGGAAGTCCTGAGGTTGTGAATGCTGCAATGTAATTTCAAGCCTTTCTTACCTTTTTAATATATTAAAAGCCTTGCATATAGCATGCATTTCCTGTAATTGTTCCATTTGCTTCCTGTAATACTTCACTCACCACATTTTGTTGATAACATTCCTATTGTTCTAAACTAGCGGATCATCTCAGTCATCTTGCACATTGCCATGGGAGATTTGCTAACATAGATTATAATTAATGTGACAATAGTGTTGCGTAAACCCTTGGCTAGGATATGGAAGTTCATTTCTGTTGCAATATTATGATTAAGGAAAGAATTGAACATTGGATGTAAAACTTCCAAATGCGCTGGCAGCAGATCCAGAAATTCACCCGGAGCATGAAGAATTTGTTAGCTCGGCATCACGCCTTGCACAATATTTCACAAAATCATCACTATTTGGGATCAAATCAAAATCAGCACTGGAATTTATGGGCACATCCCAACATGTTTCTCCTCCTACCTTTGTCACTTCACACTGTTATTCCACTTAATGCACACCCACACATCCATGTTGACTTCTCCCAATTCTACTCCCACAGAGAAAGTGAAAACCAAAGGCAGATTATTCTTGAGCTGCTCTCATCCAACTCTTTAGGGCTGGTTTCATAGTGACAGAACTGGAGGTCAGTGAACTCATTCTCCATTTGCCTTCCTGGCAAGAATGAGAGGGGATCTCATTGAAACGTAGAAAATTCTGACAGGGCTGGACAGACTGGATGCAGGGATGATGTTTCCTCTGGCTGGGGGGTCTAGAACAAGGGGTCACAATCTCAGGATATGGGGTAGGCCATTTAGGATCGAGATGAGGAGAAACCTCTTCACTCAGGGGGCAGTGAACCTGTGGAAATCTCTACCACAGGAAGTTGTGGAGGCCAAGTCACTGAATATATTTAAGAAGGAAATAAATAGATTTCTAGACTCTAAAGGTGTCAAGCGGTATGGCGAGAGAGCAGGAGTATGGTGTTGAGATAGAGGATCAGCCATGATCATGTTGAATGGCAGAGCAGGCTCGAAGGGCCAAATGGCCTACTCCTGCTTGCATTTTCTATGTTTCTATGAAATGTAGCAAGGACAAAAAAAGAAAAACGGAGCCAAATGGCCTTAAATAAAGGATTGTGATTCTCAACACTCTCCTGCACCCCCTGTCACCACCCTCTCCACCGCAACAGATAAGCCTCAAGACCAATATGCGGAGCAACTTCAATTATCTAATTAACCGCACGTCCATTACCTACCATCCCAGTTATTTATCAGAATCTACACAGGACAAAGCTTTACATGGACTATTACCTAATTATAGTTTCTTTCATTTGTATTTGTTTTTGTAAATGAAGCAATAATATTTTCATTTTTCTATTTGTGTTGCTTTTACCTTCATCCCTGTGTCTATGCTATTGTTCTACCTTACATGCAAAATTTGGGCTTTCTCAATTGTCCACCAATTCCCTTTATTTATTATTGGCCTGGTAAGATTCTGATAAGATACTAATTTTAGGATTTTATATTAATTAGGCGCAGTCATTGAATAGTTTGATCTGTTAAATATATCTATAGCGTAGCTCATTTATGATTTAGGAAGACATCTTCTTTGCTTGTCTTTCTTGTCTCACCACGAGAGACACTGTTTAACACCTGCTACTAAGAGGCCCGAGGTTGTGCATGAACATTTCCCATGTTTATACTAGCCAACTTGATGGCCACATTTTTGATAAGGGTGTAAAATGGCTTCTGGGAATATGTGCTTTTATTCATGTAACAATCAGAGATAACACTGAGTACAAATATGAATTAAAATTTATCTCTCAGCTATGTGACTATGTGACTTGGGTCATGTAGGTGGGCAGGGAGTAATTGACCAGTTAATGGGCAGGTTGATATGAGCTATGCCCTAATAAGGCACAGAAAGCCCCAGACTTAGGGATTAATATTGAAGGTTCCGAGACATCATTGGCACAGTCATTGCAAAGAAGATGTCAAGCAAAGAAGATGTCTTCCTAAATTATAAATGAGTTACGCTATAAATATATTTAACAGATCAAACTATTCAATGACTGCGCCTAATTAATATAAAACCCTAAAATTAGTATCTTATCAGAATCTTACCAGGCCATTAATAGATAAAGGAAGCTGGTGGACAATTGAGAGAGCCCAGATTTTGCATGTAAGGTAGAACAATAGCATAGACACAGGGATGAGGGTAAGAGCTTTGTCCTGTGTAGATTCTGATAAATAACGGGGATGGTAGGTAATGGACGTGTGGTTAATTAGATAATTGAAGTTGCTCCGCATATTGGTTTTGAGGCTTATCTGTTGCGGTGGAGAGGGTGGTGACAGGGGGTGCGGGAGGTTGTTAAGAATCACAATCCTTTATTTAAGGCCATTTGGCCCCTGTTCTTCATTTTTGTCCTTGCTACATTTCATAGAAACATAGAAAATGCAAGCAGGAGTAGGCCATTTGGCCCTTCGAGTCTGCTCTGCCATTCAATATGATCATGGCTGATCCTCTATCTCACGCCATACTCCCGTGTTCTTCCCCATACCCCTTGATGCCTTAAGAGTCTAGAAATCTATTTATTTCCTTCTTAAATATATTTAGTGACTTGGCCTCCACAGCCCTCTGTGGGTAGAGAATTCCACAGGTTCACCACCCGCTGAGTGAAGAGGTTTCTCCTCATCTCGGTCCTAAATGGCCTACCCCATATCCTGAGATTGTGACCTCTTGTCCAAGACCCCCCCAGCCAGAGGAAACATCATCCCTGCATCCAGTCTGTCCAGCCCTGTCAGAATTTTCTACGTTTCAATGAGATCCCCTCTCATTCTTGCCAGGAAGGCAAACGGAGAATGAGTTCACTGACCTCCAGTTCTGTCACTATGAAACCAGCCCTGAAGAGTTGGATGAGAACAGCTCAAGAATAACCTGCCTTTGGTTTTCACTTTCTCTGTGGGAGGAGGATTGGGTGAAGTCAGCATGGATGTGTGGGTGTGCATTAAGTGGAATAACAGTGTGAAGTGACAGAGGTAGGAGGAGAAACATGTTGGGATGTGCTCATAAATTCCAGTGCTGATTTCAACTTGATTCCAAATAGTGATGATTTTGTGAAATATTGTGCAAGGCGTGATGCCGAGCTAACAAATTCTTCATGCTCCGGGTGAAATTCTGGATCTGCTGTCAGCAGTCATTTCTCCTGTGGTAACAACTCTTTGAGACGCAGTTCAAGCTCGAATCAGGATGACGATTCCAGCTTCGCTGTGGCGGGCCTAGCCGCAGGAGATTCGGCAGCTCAGCCAAATGCCCACTGACTTTTGGCAGGACCGGGTGATCCCGGTGATGGGCAGGGCTGGATAATCCTGCCCAAAGACTTTGCCTGTGCTGACAGCGCTTGAGGGAATCCGAACTTTCGGGGGTAAAAGAATATCCTCGCTGTCTTCACTGCCTTTTAGTAAATATATTTAACATCCCTGCTGTATAAATTCCACTTTGATTCACTTTACCTGTTTGTCTCTGTCACTTGATTTTACTTTGTAGGCTCAGCTCAGCAGACCCTTAGAAATTGTTGATTTGAGATACAAGTTAAATTGACTAAAGATACCAGCAACCCTAAATTTTAATCCAAATTCTTACAGCCCCCTCTCTTAAAGTTGATAATGGTTTTTCTTTGGCAATGCATCCTTAAAAAAAAATCTATTTAAAGACTGATATTGGATTTCAGTGTCTTGCCTCAGCATTATTGTAATGTTGAAGGTGCTTTTAAACATACATTTTGCTTATAAACATTTGTTTGTGGACCAAAGACTACAACCCACAAGTGAACACTGGATGAAATATGCAACACCAAATATACCTTGCATTTATATAGCACCCTTGGCATAAAAATTGTCCCAATGCACTTTGCAAATAGAAGAAGATAGGGTAACAGGCCCTGAGCCATAAAGGGAAAGGTTATGACCTGATTTTTTTCCCTTGGCAGTCATGCGCGATCGGTGGGCCTGGGAGCATCAGGAAACAGGCCCCCAAATGCATTTGGCCCACGACCGCGATTTCATGCTGGCTGGCCAACTAAGACCTGCCAAGCATGAAATGTGTCTTTCCAATGGTCGGGAAGGACCGGATGGGGGTGGAAGGGTCTGTCGGGTGCTGGGCCAATGGCGACCAGCGGGTGGTTTAAAAATCGCAGAGGCAGCTCCCTGGAGGCTGCCAGGGAAGAATCATATTCTGCGGTCTGGAGACTGGAGCAATGGCCTCAATAGTGGCTGGAGACGTCAGGAGGGATGGCAAGTTGGGTGGGCACTCGGCCCCCTATTTCTTAAACGAGTGCCTTGCAGACTCGTGGAGGAGGTGGGTGTCAGGTGGGACACTCTCATTCCCAGGAATGGCAGGAGGAGGCCACCACATCGGACCAAAAAGCTTGGGATGAGGTGGCAACTGAGGTCAGCAGCCACGACGTCATGAGGCGCACATGGGTGCAGTTCCACAAAACGTTCAATGACGTGCTGCGCTCGGGAATGGTGAGTACTGTGTTGGCATGATTCAGTGTGGAGAAGTGTTAAGGGCTGGCCATCCCCATCTGGAGCTCAGGGGTGTTAGAGTCTGAGTGCCAACTGTCAGTGATGCTGGAGCTGGCCAAGTGGGTGAACCCTGGCTGCTTGGTTGAGTGCCTTGCGGGTCGAGGGCCACGACTCGGATGTGCCCTGCAAGGTGTTCCTCAGGTGGGGTTGGCCAGGCTACAATGGCACTGCAGGTAGAGAGTGGACTAATCAATGTTCCTCTGTCTTTTCAGGAGAAGAGGAGTCATAACAACATTGAGAGGGCATGGACAATTGGAGGCTCCCAAACCTCCAAATCATGACAAGGTTTGAAATAGACACTTTGGAGCTGGAGTGCAGCCACCCACCTCATTCAGCCAGTCGTGGAGAGGCAGGGGGCTCTGACGAATGTAAGAGTGCTGTATACAGAGGTGAGAGTTTCGGATCATGCAAACGTTCTTGTGTAGTCTCTTCATTGATGGGAGCTTCAAAACTGGATTCCCAATTGATCACTGAAGGGCGATGGCACCATGATGCAGATCTCCGTTGTCTTTCCAAGCTGCCTGGCATGCACAGTGACAGTGTGATGACTTAGACTAATGACATGTCATTGTTCTCCCTTCGATCCGCCAGCTCTCACTCAAACACAGGACCCCTTAGAGGCACCCTTGACGCCAGAGGACTGCCGGGCTTCAGATGTACCTGCGTAACACCCGCTTTCTGACCCAGGCACCAGCGCAGATACCAGCATCTCGCTGGGCGTTAGATCGGCGGCTAGAATGTCAGTGCACAGCAATGAGGGCACTTCACACTCAGAGGAACAGGTGGAGGCAGATAGTGCCCAGTGCGCTGGCGGTTGGAGGACTGCTGGGAGCTAGGACGGTGCTCACTTGAAGGCTAATGATGAGCCTCTGGAGTGGTCCATTAGGCGGCAGATGCTGGATGTCCAGCGGGCTGTGTGGGAGGATCTGGAGGAGATCCATGAGGGTATGTGTGCTATGGTCTCTGCTGTGGAGGAGTCCATGCGGACCATAAACACTGCGCTGACCCTCATCGCCGAGCGCACTGCCTCCTCCATTGAGAGGTTGGTGATCTGGCAGCCATTTTAAAACAGCACAGGCTGCTCTGGAAGAATGTCTCTTCTGTCTCTCTGTCTCTAGCACTGGAGATGCCAGGTGGTTGGGCAGACCGGGTGGGCACTTGGCACCCCCATGCTTTTTGGATGAGTGCCTTGCAGCCCTCCTGGAGGAGGTGGCTGCCAGGAGGGACACCCTTGTCCTCAGGGTTGGGAGGAGGAGTGCATCGCACCTCACAAAGAGGGCATGGGAGGAGGTTACAGTGCAGGTCAGCAGCCATGACATGGTGTGGTGCTCATGGGTGCAGTGGCGGAAGAGGTTCAATCACCTGCTGCGCTCAGGAAGGGTAAGTGCCATCTTGGCATGGATTAGTGTGCAGAAGGGTTAAGGTGTGGCCGTCCCCACCTTGGACCTTAGGCGTCCTAGAGTCTGAGTGCCAAATGTTAATCATACCGGAGCTGGCCAAGGCGGTGAGCCCTGGCTGCCTGGACTGAGTGCCTTGCGGCTCGAGGGCCATGACTTGGATGTGCCCTGCGAGGTGTTCCTCTGGTGGGGTTGGCCAGGCTGCATTGGTGCTGCAGGTAGAGAGTGGACTAATCAATGCTCCTCTGTTCTTTCAGGAGAAGACGAGCCATAACCAATCAGAGAGGGCACAGAGGCTGGCCAAACCTGCTGCTGCTGCTGACCAGGTTCGAGTGGGACGCTCTAGAGCTAGAGAACTGGCATGCCCACTGTGCAACCGACAAAGGTAAGAGTGCAATGCACAGAGGTAAGAATTTCAGATTGTGCAACCATTCTAGTGTAGTCTCTTCATTGATTGGAGCCTCAAACCTGAAGTCCGCATTGATCATTGGAAGAAGCCGGCACCATGATGCCATTGTCTCATCAGGGTGCCTGGCATGCACAGTGGCAATGTGATGACTTTAACTAATGATATGTCCTTGTTCCCCCTTAGATTCGCCAGCATGTACCCGCTCTCTGGACCCCAAAGACCCCTGACACCGGAGGACCACCGGGCTTCATTTGCACATGAACCACAGCCACCAGTGCAGATACCAGCACTTCAGTAGGCGTTAGATCGGCTGCTAGAATGTCGGTGCACGTTGGTGAGGGTACTTCACGCTCACTTGAGGTTCAGGCAGAGGCAGAGAGTGCCCATGGCGCCGGTAGTTGGAGGACTGCTGGGGACCAGGACGATGCTGAGTCCAAGGTAGATGATGAGCCTCCGGTGTTGTTCCTTAGGCGACAGATGCGGGATGCGTGGGAAGATCTGGCAGAGATCCATGAGGGTATGTGCGCCATGGTCTCCATTGTGGGAGAGTCCATGCGGAGCATGAGCGCTGCATTGACCATCATGGCTAAGTGCACTGCATCCTCCATTGAGAGAGTGACAACTCTCATGGAGAAGCAGTACCAGGGACAGAATCAGGGGTTCCTGGGGTTGCGCTCGGACCTGCAAGTCCTCACGTAGGCACTGACCTCAGGTGGTCAGTGCCAGTGTAGGAGATGGATGGGCACCCAGTATCCCGACTAGATACCCATCCACCAATGGTGAGCAGGGAGGTCCAGGGCGACCTCACGTTGGCGCGCGAGCTGCTTGTCGTGTCTGCAGCTCCTCTCAGGGTGCTCTGGATGCCGGCAGCAGCTCCTCTGCCCTCTGCTAATGACCGTGGCATCTGATGAGGCTGCAATGACTGGGGAGATGCCAGCTGTGGCACTGGCCGCTCTTTCCCAGGCGGGGCCCGTACAGGCTCCACTGGCCAGAGGACAACTGCCAAGGCCATCAAGGCCAACAAGACGGCAGAGGGAGCAGGCTGGCTCCGATGCCAATGCTAACGAGTGAGGTGGAGGGGGCACCAAGACACAGTACTCGTAAATTTAAGGTACCGTGAGCACAAGAAGACTGTTCATGGGTGATCTTCTGATCTGCCATGTTTTGTTTATATGTTTACTGGTGTGACCATTAACACTATATATAGTTCTGTTCAGTTGCTTTGAGTGTCAAAATGAGATAAATTTTGTTTTTGTCTTATTGACCTGAGTATGCTTCACCTTTTTGGTGCAGGGCACGCCAGTATCGAATGGTGGACGTGAGTGGCTCTAAACTTTGTTGCACAGGCACTGAGTGGACTTTGGGTTCAAAGGAAAGTGTCACTTCAGATATCCGGGATGGAGGTGGCAGCCCTAGCATGAGGTGGATGCAGATCTTTGGCAGCCTAGCTGAAGGAGTGTTGGATCAAGGCGTCCCTGGTGTCCCTGTGTCCCTGAAGAATACAGAGGTCTGCCTCCACACCCTCAATGTTCTCCTCACCTTGCTCCTCTTCTGATTCACTACTGGATTCATCCTCTGTGGCCTGTGGAGCTGCCTCAATATCCTCTTCCTCCAGTGGATCCCCCCTTGTCAGAGCCAGATTGTGGAGAGCACAGCATGCAACCACTATCAGTGACACCCGCTCTGGGGGGTATTGTAATGCTCCCCCTGAATGGTCCAGGCATCGGAAGTGCATCTTCAGAAGACCTATGGTCCTCTCTATCACCAGCCTTGTGGAAGCTCCTATTATAATGCTGCTCTGCCTCTGTCCTTGGGAGCTTAGGGGCATCATAAGCCACCTTTTCAACGGATAGCCCTTGTCACCCAGCAGCTAATCCATCCAGTTGGGTTGGAGCACTGAACAGCCTTGGCACCTGGGAGTGTCTGAGGATATGAGCATCATGGAAGCTGCGTGGATACCTTGCACAGACTTGCAGAATCTGCATCTTGTGGTCACAAACTATCTGGACGTTCATTGAGTGGATTCCCCTCCTGTTGACGAAGGCACCCGGCTGACCCGCTGCCACCTTGATGGCCACATGTGTGCAGTCAATTGCACCCTGGATGCGGGGGAACCCAGCAAACGTTGCGAATCCTCTGGCTCGCTCAGTCTGGCTGCCCTCGTCCATATGGAAATGAGTAAATGTCATTGCCTGCCTGAACAGACCTTCTGTTACCAGCTTAACACAACTGTAGACAGCTATTTGGCACGCTCCACAAAGATCCTCCATTGGCTCCTGGAAAGAGCCAGAGGCATAGAAGTTGAGGCCACTGTGACCTTCAGAGCCACCAGCATGGGGTGTCCAACCACACAGTCAGAGCTGATCTCAGGCCCGATCATCTGACAAATGGAGGTCACTGTCTCCCTTGAGAGGCGGAGCCTCCTTCGGCATTGCACCTCAGACATATTGAGGTAGTTGCATCGCTGCCTGTAAATCCTGGCAGCAGGATAGTGGCCCCTTATGCCTTGGACTATCTGCTGGCCCTGCGCCCCTTATGTTTGTGCCTCTCCCCCAGCAGGTCACTCCCCTGGAAGCTGCTTGGGACACCTAGCCACTCTTCCTTCTGCCCCTCTCTTCCTCCTCAGAAGAGGTTCCTCCAGCAGAGAGCGCAACCCCCATTACCAGGGTAACAGAAGGCTGTCTGATACCTGGAAAGGTCCACATGGTCAAAATTCTCCGGGGGCCTTGGAGCCACCAATGAGTCATGAAATGAAGCCTGGAAATGCTGAAACTGAAGCTCAGAACAGAGATGAAGCTGTCAAGTTCAAATAAGCAACCAGCAGCAAACTATCTCGTAAACCCCTCACTACTCACACTGGCGATGCTGCTGACCCTTTTTATCGTGCCCACGGATGAGGTTTGGCAAAAAGTGGGCTGCCTGCCTGCCCATTTTGCCCATGTGACAAGCACAAAATCGCATGGGCAATGTAAAATTGGCATCAGTTGCCTTTTTAATGGCTTTAAATGGCCTTTTAATTGATGGCGGCTCTGACCTGAAAATTGCTCGCCTGCCGGATGACGCTGGGACGCTCGCCCAACATTATCTCGCGTGATTTCTCGCCCGATCGGGTCAGGCCCGTACCCACCCGCATGGTGTAAAATTCTGCCCTATGAGAGGGAGACTAAAAGCATAATTGAGAAGAATGTTTCTTTTAAAAGAGAGAGGTGAGGAAGTAGAGGAATTTAGAAAGGGAGTTCCAGAAAGTAAGACTGATATGACTGAAAGCTGGCAAGTGATATGAAGTAAGTATCAAGGCAACGATAGTTCTTCCAGGTGCTGGAAATAATGACTTCTTCTCAATATTCAGGTGAAGGAAGTTGTGACCACATCAAAGTAAAGCTGGAGTTGGACAAAGTCATGAAGAGGGTAATTTGTGTGTCATCACCAGGCATAAGGTATCTGAGCCCATGCTTGTGGGTGAATACACCTTGAACGATCAAGGAGATAGGAAGAGATGGGGGTGGGGTGGGGGTGGAGGTGTAATGATAGACCCATGGGCAGACTCCAGAGGTGGATGGGTTGGAGCAGGAACAGGAATTTTTGCTTGAGGTAAATTGGCTACATTCAGATACATAGAACTGAACCACAGAAGAGAGGCAATGGAGGAGAATTGCATGATCACGGTTATAGGGCCATGAAATCCTGAAGGGCGATCTCTGTTACATTGTAAATCCAACAAGAGGCCACTCAAACCCTGAGGGAATAGGGGTAAATGCCACTTTTCAGTCATTTATGACATTTCAGTAGAGTTCCCATTGGACTACTGCCAGACCAGGAAACTAAAATAACCTTTTTGGAATTTCCAAGTCAGGATGTCATTCACAATTTTAGCTGGACATGCCTCTGTGATTTGAGAGGTGTAGAAGCTGGACTGCAAGACACCAGAGTGTTGTGAAAGAGATTCACCTGCAGCTAAGAAGCAATGATGCTTTTGAAGATTTTAAAGAGATAAAAGAAGTTAGATGGGGGTTGGCATTTGGAAAGATGGATGGATCAAATGGGTTTTTTGGGGAGCAGAGTGATGCTGGCAGTTATGAAGGGGAGGCAGACTGTCTGAGGAAAGGCAGCTACCAACAATATTAATTATTACATTGGGGAGTGGTCAGGAGTTGAGAGGGGGTGGAGGGATCTATGCTAATCACCTCAGGTGGTGGGTTTGATGGAGTGTGATAAGTCACAAGGGAAAATGAACAGAACCTTCAAAGTTGCAGGGGATCAGGGCTAGAGTAGGTAAAGGACTGAGGAGAGGTTGAGAATAAGGAGATGGTGGTAGAGATAGCTGCATGAATGGTCTGAATTTTAGAGATGAAGAAATCCAGGAACTCTCATTTGAAGATTAAAAGTAGGTATGTTGTATATGCTACATCAGTTTTTAAGCAGAACAATACTTGCTATTTCTATGCAACTCAAAATATAGAGTATCACTGGATCATATTACAGAATATTGTTACCTTGAGCTGAAAACTTCCATTAATCTGGAATGTGATGGGTATGAAAAGAACTGTTTACTGACTCAAATTTGATTTATTTCATAGTGTGCGTGAACCAGCTGAGTGGGGTAATGTAATGATAATATTACGGTCCATGGGGCTTGTCATGTGGTTGAAAACAAGCCTCAAGTGAATTGGGGATTAAAATGTATCTTTCTTCCCATAGAGAAGTAGAATGTAGATTAAACTTCCAACAGAAGTATTTCATAGAATTTCATCAAATTTTGGAGTGCAGAAACAAGCCATTCAGCCCAACAGGTCTTCATCTCCATATGAACCTCCTCCCACCTTGTTTCTTCCCACCTTTTATTCCTTTCTCCTGCATGTACTTATCTAGCTTTCCAATAAATGTATCTATGCTAACCACCTCAGCTACTCCAAGTGATTGCAAGTTCCACATTCTTACCACTCTTTGAGTAAAGACGTTTCTATTAAACTCCTTATTTGATTTATTAGTGACTATCTCATATTTATTGCCTTTAGTTCTGTACTGTTCCACTCACCACAGCTACTTCTGGTAGATGAACTTCAAAAACAAGCTAGATAACAATATAATTGGAATCAAAATTGGAAGTTACTGGGATAAATATAGACTGAGGTATTTATTGTGCTAATGGGAATAGGGGATCAAAGAGTGTGGTCTATGCAGAGGTGAATATTACCTCCGGTAGGAATAGACATATATTATGGGGCAGAATTTTTCACTCGGTGTGCTGACCTGCTTGAGCATGAAATAGTGCGTGATGATGTCAGACGAGAGTCCTGATGTCATCCCACGCTCAAGCGATATTTTGGTCAGCGGGCGCATGCTAAGCTTAGAAGCGCGCCCACTGACAATTAAAAGGGCAATTAAGCCTATTAACAGCGCAATTAATGGAGATTTTTCATTGCCTGTCCAACGTTACAGTTGGCGGGTGGGTGAATCGGCCAGGCGGTGTTTGCATTTTTCAGGAAGTCTCATCCAAGGGCATGATGAGATTTCTGTTATTAAATAAAAGAAAAGAAAAATGTATGGACAGAATTTTCATTTTGCATATGTTTAGGTGACTGATTCTGATGCGTGGGAATTTCGTTCCAGATTTTAACATTTTTATTTGTTGGTTTTAAAGTCTTCAGTTCCCTGAGGCAGCTCTCTGCCTTCAGGGAGCTTGCATTTTGCGCTCCCCCATGCCTGCGCTGACTTCAGCGCTCACCCTCCTCCCACCCTCAACCCGGCAGCACTGAGCTTCTCAGCGCGTGCTTCACGCTGGCTGGCCGTTAATGGGCCAGCCAGCGTGAAATTGCAATTGGGGGTCCGTTCCCCAGCTGCTCCTGGGCCGCCGATCGCAGACACTCGCCGAACTAAAAATCCTGCCCCATGGAATTTACTTGTTTGCTTTTGGGGATCAGGGAGTATTTATGCAGGAGATTAAATGGTGGGGTAAAGTTTATCATGAGACTGGTTGTACATGTTCAAAAAGTGGAGTAGGTTTATGGATCAAGTAGGTGTTTCATAGTCCATACTTTCTCACGCCGATCTGCTTTTCCAAGTTCTCTGAGCAGCAACCTTCTGTTTCAGTGTATCAGAATTCCTGATTTTGAAATATGTGAAAGGAGTCTATTTTGGGGGGAATTGTTGCATAACTAGTGTGGTAAATCAAATGGTTGTACACAATGATACAACATTATTTTGCAATATAGGAATGAAATATCTGTTTCTGAGTTAACAAATATATTGACTAAAATTGAACAAAATATTGTAACTGCATATGTGACTGTTCTATTACCATAAAGCAATAGTTACCAGAATGCAAAGGGAATGACAATGAATGCTTTTTAAAAACAGAATTAAATATAGAATGACAGTAAAATTGATAGAGTGCAACATTTTCCTCATTTAGGCTTTAAGATTAGTTTGAAAATTTAATGCAGCCAGAATAAAGATTGATTTTAATATCAATTTATCAAAACATTGAAAAGAAGCAGCCTTCGGCTTCTTGATGGTGGTATAGCTGAACACTCTGTATTTATTGAGTGACAGTTGAAGAGAAAAAATAAATTAATTTAATTGCAAGCACAGAGTGATCTTGTCATATCACTGGATTCATTCCATTCAATTTCACGATTTGAGCAAATATTAAATTAAAGAGGAGACTGAGAATAAAGGGCAATAGAGTGGATGTCAAGGCAAGGGAGTTCTCTCAGTGTCACGGCCAATAGTTATCCTTCAGCCAACATCACCAAAGACAGATTATCTAATAATTTATCACATTTGCTGTTCAGGCAACTTTGCAGTATGAAATTTGCCTCCACATTTCCTTACACGACAAAAATAGTTCATTTGTAGTGAAGCAGTTTGTGATTTCCCAAGGTAATGAAAGGTGCAAAATAAATGTTAGCTCTCCCTTATAAAGAAAAACTTGAGGAGGATGGTATGGACAGTAACATGCTCAAAATACTTAATATTTTATATGTTTGAATGGAGGAATGGGGAATAGAACGCTTTTTTTCATTTTGGGCACATGGAGTCTGGATCAAGCACTCCCAGATTAGGTTTAGCTTGAGCTAAATAAAGCATTCAAGTCCCATTACAAGTCATTTAAATCAGAAGATCATCCTTCAAGAAATAAGATTTTTTTTCCATTTTCCAACCCAGCTACCTCTTTCTGAGTGGGTTGACTGGTGTATGCCAAAATGTGAGCTGTTCTGTGCTTTCTACTCGCCTCCACTGTGGATTGAGACTCTGTTCACATTATAATTTTATAGTCACTGGAGAGAGATTCCAGACGGAATTTTCCTCCACTATCCAATTGGGCAAGATGGAAATCAAAAAATGTGGCACAGTCAAATGGTGAGACGTACCACAGCGTAACTGCCTGCCCTCTATTTTCCTCCCCACCCTCTGCTGGGGCAGTCACTGGCTGCAGTATAAGGGTCTGGCACATATAGGGTTAACATGGGACTGAGTACAGTACTGCTCACACAGTGATGTAAGAGAGCACATGACCCACACCCAGGGGTCAGTGTTGTATTGGACAGAACTGTGTGCACAAGCGAGCATGGAGATCTAGCTTGAACCTTTGCTGTGTATATGTACATAGTTCTTGTAGTTAATAAATACATACTGTTAATCTATTTAGGACTACAAAGACTTCATTAAACCTACCAAACGATATCCAACACCCTACAATACTGGCAACCCCTGCCATTCCCTAAATAAATATTAAAAGGGATCTGGGCCTGGCAACAGTGAGTGAGGTTTATGTATAGGGTGAGGTGCTCTAGGCAATATTTTAATAAAATATGAATTGGTGGGGAAGCAAGCTGACAATAGAAGCAGCAACATTATATTTTGGTTCTGCCCTCTCAGATGAATATTTCATTTTCTGTATGTTTCTGAATTTAACTAATTGAATTGGAAGTATAGCTCTTTAACAGCCAGCTGGCAAACACTGTTACAGATTGGTGCAGCAGTTGTAGCATTTGCTGTTGTGTACTGAATATTCATTGCCAGGGTTAGAGGATTAATTTCAGTGAGATTGTTGTGAAACTTGGACCAACCAACCTTTACACATCAAGACCAATGACCTAATTTTCCACAAAATGGTCTTTTCAGTTTGTGCAGCTCATTAAAATGTGTGTAGAAGGTACAAGATACAAAATAATAATCTGCACACTCAAGCGTAAGCAAGCTGAACCTACAGCTTTTTAAATTTGACATTTCATTCTAAATCTTGGAAGTACAGCTGGAAGACTCTGAGGTACAGATTTAAAAACAGTGCAGTTGGAGAATGCTCAAATCGGCCAATGTAACTAATAGGACATTCAAAAGAACAGAGCTGAAGCAGATCACATCACTGTGTTCAAAAGACAGAGTGGCAAATAGATGCAGACTGGATAACAGAGAGATATGTTCAAAGAGGCAGAGGAAATAAACAGATTTTAAATGCAGCCACCCAGTGTAAGCAGCAAGGAATGTTGTTAGCTCAACTGCTGTCTCATTTATGCTAGTGCTCCAGCTACCGCTACCTTGGTTGGGCCTTTATACAGTTACGCAGAATGCCTACCTATTTCAGGAAGGACAGCACCTTTATCATGCAAATCAAGGTCCTCTCATGTACACAGGACCTCAAATTTGAAATTGAAACAGGCAAAATGGTACCACGCAGACTCCACGCATTTGTAACAAGTGTTGAGTGGTCTGAAATCTTTTTGACCTTTAACTTGACCTGTTGCCAGTTTGTTCTTGACCTCTTTTAGGGTCACTCCTCTGTACCTGCTCCATGTCTGGATTGTTAGCCAGCTCCATATAGAAATCCGTCAGTTCCCCACCATCCAAGAAGTGAGCTGTGCAAGTTCAATGCTTGCTGGGAGGTTTACCAGACTAATACCTGGAATGGGTGGGTTGCCTTATGAGAAAAGGTTGGATAGACTAATCTTGTATCTGCTGGAGTTTAGAAGAGTAAGAGGTGACTGGATTGAAACATATAAGACCCTGACGGGTCTTGACAGGGTGGATGTGAAGAGGATGTTTTCTCTTGTGGGAGAACCTAGAACTAGGGGTCATTGTGTAAAAATAAGGGGTTGCCCATTTAAAACAGAGATGAGGTGAAATGTTTTCACTCCGAGGGTCATGAGTTTTTGGAACTCCCTTCCTGCAAAGGCGGTGAGAGCAGAGTCTTTGAATATTTTTAAAGCAGAGGTGGATGGGTTCTTGGTAAGCAAGGGGGTGATAGGTTATCAGGGGTAGGTGAGATGCAGATTTGAGGTTACTATCAGATCAGCCATCATCTTATTAAATGGCGGAGCAGGCTTGAGGGGCTGAATGGCCTACTCCTCCTTGTTCATATGTTCGTGAAAGAGGCACGGGTATCAAAATTGCTGTGCCTTCATGGCAATAACAATGGGTAATTGTTGGGCATCTCTGCCTATTAACTGCCTGTTTTTCTCCAGAAGTTAATCTGTTCTTGTTGTTTTTGATCTTGTATGTGGTAGTCGTGGTCCTGGATTTACAGATAAGGCTGGAGGTGATACTGTTAGTACACTCTATCTTTCTTTGAATATTATGCCAATTATTTAAAAGACAGTCTCTGCATGAGGCTCCACATAGAACTATCTCTCTCCATGCTCCATTATCATTTGATATTACATCACTAGTGATGTAGACTATATATGTACATATTTAACATTAACCTATTATACTACATTCCCCACCAATTCTCTGACTCAATAAATAACATTTACATTATCTAACATCCCCATTCCCCCCACCTCCGAAGTCTCTGGTTGGGATTTTGAACACCAGGGGGCATCGTTGTGGGCGGGATGGGAAAATTTGGAGAGCCGTGGCATTGAAACTCACAAGTCGCAGCCCGAATCTCTGGACTGCAGGTGGCATCTTTGCTAGTTCCTTGGTATTTAATACGGTGACCAATGGCTTGTGGCCTATTTCACTTGTAAAATGGAGGCCTATGACATAGTCAGTAAACTTCTCACAGGCCCATGTGGCTGCCAGTGCCTCTTTTTCCACCACTGGGTACCTTTGCTCAGTTCGGTCAATGACCTAGATGCATAATATACAGGTCTGCGGGTTCCACCTTTCTAGATTTGGAAGAGTGCTGCTCCTAGTCTGGACACTGATGCACCCACAGCAACCATTGTGGGCAATTTGGGGTCATAATGTACCAGTATGTCTGGTGAAATAAGCATGTTCTTTGATGTTCTGGAACAAGATTTGTTGATGTTCTCCCCAACACCATGCCTGGTTGTATCTGAATAGTCGTAGCAGTTTGTTCACATGTGCCAAGCTAGAGAGGAACTTCCCCACCTGATTGACCATCCTCATGAAGCACTGGAGCTCTGTAATATTGTGGGGTGGTGGCAAATCTTTTATGGCCTTGGCCTTTTGGTGATTAGCCCTGATGTCTGATGCGTGAACGATGTGTCCCAAGAAATTTATAGTGGGTTGTGAAAACTTAAAGTTATTGTTGAGAGTTAGCCCAGCTTCTCCCAAGTGTTGTAACATGGTTCTCACTCTTGTATCATGTTCCTGTGTGGTGAACCCATCATGGATCAGGATGTCATCTATGTGGCAGATGATCCAGTCTAACCCCTCCAAAATGGTTGTCATTGTTCTCTGGAAAATCTCTGGAGCCGATGTGATTCCAAAAGATTGGCGACTAAAACAATACTTCCTGAAGGGTGTGATAAATGTAGTCAGTAGTTTGGATACCTTCTTTAAAGATAGTTGCCAGAAGCCACTCTCATCCTCAGATGCCATTGGGTTGATCTTCCTTTCCACTGCCTTGTTTAACAGTGTGAGGTCAACACAGATGCATATTGAGCCACTTGGTTTTAATACAGGAATCATGCTTGAACACCAATTTGTGGGTTTGGTGTAGTATGGGTTCAATTTCTTGTTTCACCTTCTGTAAAAGTGGGTCTGGAACCTTCCTTATGATGAACAAGCACACTACTTTTGTTCCAAAGAAGAATCAGATTGGACTTGAAACAATAACTCTGTTTCTGTCTTCACAGATGCAGCCAGACCTGCTGAGTTTTTCCAGCATTTGTTGTTTTTATTTCACATTGGTTTGTAACTGGTCTCAATGTGATGTGATAGGCCATTTTTAGCTTCCCTAGACCTCTGAATATTTTTGGGAATTCTGCCCAGAGTACCTTTGATTTTTCTGAGCCTCCTAGTTCATTAACTTTGCATATGAATTGGAAATCTGTGTAAGCTTTCCAGCTCAACAGTGAGCATTCTTGATTGTGAATCACATACAAAGTTTCTGTGATTTCTTTTCCTTTGTGTTGGAGTTTTGCAGTCAACTGTCCCTTGACTTTCAGCTGAATGACTCCTGGACCATGTAGTCTTATGGTCGATGACTGGAATATCTCTGGTTTTAACCAATTTTCTGCGCTTGACAGAATTGAAACTCCTGCCCCAGTGTCCAACTTGAAGTTTGTTTTATGTCCATTGATTATAATATCTGCACTCCAATAATTTCCATTTGACCATGACTTCTCCCAAGAATGGTACTTCTGGTTCTTTTTCTTCTTTGACTTCTTGAATATCTCCAATTTATTGGATGGTACGTGGAACTTGACAGTTTCTCCTTTATTTGTTTAGTTAAAAGCTGTTTGCTGCGGCAAACTGATTTAAAATGGCCTCTCTTCTTGCAGGAATGACATTCTGCACTTTTGGAAGGACATTCTTTGTGCTAACACAGTCTTTTCCTGCACTGAATAATGGTGGTTTTTTTCTCTGTTTAGGGTTAGGTGCACTGCAATTTCTATGTGCCATAAACTGGACTGTATCAGCCTATATTCTCCATGAGATTTCTTTTTTGCTTCAAATATAACTCCTAAGAGCTTTCTCTCTTCCGCCTGCCGTTTTCGATAGCATCAAGTCTTCCCGCCACTGCAAAAAATCAGAGAGTGTCTCTTCTAAGACTCTCCCGACAATGTGATCCCCAATTAATTCACCTTTCAGGGCTCTATATTCAAAATTTTCTGTTCATTGATGAAGGATAAAACAATACCTCCCAAAGGGAGTGATAAATGTGGCCAGTAGTTTAGATAACTTCTCTAAAGATAATTGCCAGAGCCACTGTTTACATCCAACATTGTAAAAATGGTACTTTTAGCTTTGCCAAAATCTCATCCACTGATGTCATTGGGTGGATCTTCATTTCCACTGCCTTGCTTAGCAGTGTGAGGTCAACAGATGGTGAACAGATGCATATTGAGCCACTCGGTTTTGGTGCAGGAACCTTGTCTGAAACCAATTTGTGTTTGTTGACAGGTGAGATGACTCCCTGATGCAGCATGGGTTCAATTTCCTGTCTCACCTTCTGTAAAAGTGGGTCTGGAACCTTCCTTATGGTGAACTTTGGTCTTTGCTCACCCTATAATGGTGTTTTTTGGAAGATTAAAATAAGTATCGAAAGCTTTGATAACTCCCTCATATGATGCTGTGTCTTTGTTTACGCTCTGTCTGAACATAATGTCATCTGCACTACTGCTGATGGTGTATAATAAGGTACTGACCTGCTCCTTGATAGTCTTTTCTGCTAATCCCGATGCTGTTTTGTACCTGGTAAATGTGCAATGCCAGTTCTGCCATTTCTTGGCTTGATCTGGGCCTTCCATGTGGTCGAGGCACTCTGGTAAAAGTAGGACTTTTTACATCTCTTCCTTTTACTGTTGCTTCTCCTGGTGTATGGTTGAAGATTTTCCTGTGCTTCCTTGTCCTGCAGTTGTTTCTCTTGCTTTTCCTGCCAGTCACTGGGCTCTTCACTGATTGCTCCTTTTGTCATGTTTAACCGTTATCACCATCTGTTATTGCTGATTTTGGTCTTGTATGTGGTAGTTGTAGATCTCGACTTACAGATAAGTCTGGAGGCAATACTGTCAGTAAACACTTTATCTTTTATTGAATATTGTGCTAGCTATTTACTCTGCTCGAGGTTCTACATATCTCTCTACAAGCTCTGTTATTATGTGATCTTATGCCTTAATAATGTGGACTATATATTTACATATTTAACATTAACTATTTATACTACAGTTAAAATTGACCCCATGGAGTCACAAAAAATAGCACCATCAGCCATTCAGCCTCCAGAACATTAGTGCCATTTGACTGGCTCTCAAGCAATTAATAGTGAATAATAAGAAAATCATGTGGTCATATTGCCAGTAACCTCAAGGGAAAAACAAATTGTTCTTGACTAGCTGGAGCTAAGCAATAAAAGGGAATTTGGAGTCCATTTCATCTAGAAACACATTGGGCAGGACTTCGAGGTCATTGGTGGGCGCAGTGGGCGGGCCTGGGAACGGCCAGGAATCGGTCCGCTGCCCGCAATTGGCCCCCAACTGCAATTTCATGCTGGTGGGCTAATTAAGGCCCGACCAGCATGAAACGCTGTTCCGCACTGGTCAGGAAGGGCCAAGCAGAGGCGGGGGTGCTGTCGGCCGGCGGGTCCAATGGTGACCCGGTGGCCCGGTTAAAAGTGGCTCAGGCTGCCACGGAAGGAAATCTCCTCTGCATTCCCAAACTGAAGTTATGGAGTTGAGTGCGGCTAGACATGGCAGGCGGGAGAGCAGGTCGGGTGGGCACCCAGCCCCCTGCTTTTCCAACGAGTGCCTTGCCATCCTCCTGGAGGAGGTGGCTGCCAGGAGGGGTGCCTCTGTCCCCAGAAATGGGAGGAGGAGGCCACTGCACCTCACCAAGAGGGCTTGGGAGGAGGTGGCAGCAATGGTGAGCAGCCATGATGTGGTGCATCGCACATGGGTGCAGTGCTGGAAATGCTTCAGTGACCTGCTGCACTCAGGAAGGGTGAGTACCATGTTGACATGGGTCAGTGTGCAGAAGTGTTAAGGTCTGGCCGTCCCCCCGTGGACCTAGGGGGTGCTAGAGTCTGAGTGCCAAATGTCAATCACGCCAGAGCTGGCCAAGGGGGTGAGCCCTGGCTGCTTGGACTGAGTGCCTTGTGGCTTGAGGGCCACAACTCGGATATGCCCTGCGAGGTGTTCCTCAGGTGGGGTTTGTCCAAGCTGCAATGGCGCTGCAGGTAGAGAGTGAACTAATCAATGCTCCTCTGTTCTTTCAGGAGAAGGCAAGCCATAAACAGGCAGAGAGGTCACGTAAAGGCAGAGGGCAGCCCAACCTCCTGCTGCTTAGCAGTTTCCTGGAGCTCGAGAGCCAACACACTCCACGTGCAACTGGGTATGGAGAGGCGGGGATGAAGGTAAGAGTGCAGTGCACAGAGATGAGAGTTTCGGATTGTACAACGATTCTAGTGTAGTCTCTTCACTGATGGGGGCCTCGAACCTGGAGTGCCCTTTGATCATTGGAAGACGATGGCACCGTGATGCAGGTCTCCATTGTCTCACCAGGGTGCCTGGCATGCACAGTGACAGTGTGATGACTTTAACTAATGACATGTCCTTGTTCTCTCTTTTAGGTTCACCAGCAGGCATTTGCTCTGCGGACCCCGAAGGGCCACCCATGACACCGGAGGACATCTGAACTTCTGTTGCACCTGCATTGCACCCGCTCTCTGAACTAGGCACCAGCGCAGATACCAGCACCTCGGTGGGCATTAGATCAGCGTCTAGTACCTTGGTGCGCATTGGTGAGGGCACTTCACACTCACTTGAGGTGCAGGCCAAGGCAGATTGTATCCAGGGCACTGGCAGTCAGAGGACTGCTGAGGACCAGGATGATGCTTAGTCAAAAGCTAATGATGAGCCCCTGGAGTCATCCATTAGATGCTGGATGTCCAGCGAGATGTGTGGGAGGATCTATGAGCAGATCCATGAGGGTATGCATGCCATGGTCTCCATTTTGGAGGAGTCCACGCGAAGCAGCAGTGCTGCATTGTCCCTCATGGACAAGCGCACTGCCTCCTTCATTGAAAGAGTGAGGACTCTCATGGAGAGACAGCTCCAGGAACAGAATCAGGAGTTCCTGAGGTTGCGCACGAACCTGCAACCCTCACACTGGCACTGAGCTCAGGTGGTCAGTACCAGTGTAGGAGATGGATGAGCCACCCAGTATCCTAGACCATCCATTAATGGTGAGCAAGAAGGTCCAGTGCAACCTCACATTGGCGCAGGAGCTGCTTGTCATCTCTGTGGGCTTCTCTCAGGATGACAGCAGCAGCTCCTCCGCCCCTCTGCCAGTGACCATCACATCTGATGAGGCTGCGATGACTGGGGAGATGCCAACTGTGGAACTGGCCGCTCCCTCCAAGACGGGGTCAGCACAGGCTCCACTGGCCAGAGGACAACCACCAAGGTCATCAAGGCCAACAAGACACCAGAGTCAGCAGGCTGCCTCCAATGCTGCTGTCATCGAGGTAGGGGGCACCAAGATGTAGCACTCGCAAGCAGAAGTTAAAGGCACCATGAGCACAAGAGGGACAGGTCATGGGTGATTTTATGTTAATTTATGTTTACTTTATCTATACTTGTCTGGGAATGAAGACCAGAGGGGTTTATGTAAATAGTTTGGAATTGTCAAAATTAGATAAATTTTGTTTTTGTCTTACTGGCCTGAGTATGCCTCACCTTTTTATTTTATTGGTGCGGGGAATGCCAGTGTGTAATGCTGGACGTAGGTGGCTCTGAACTTTATTGCACAGGCACTGAGTGCTCTTTGTGTTCAAATGAAAAAGTCCTTTCGCACATCTGGAATCGAGACGGCAGCCCTGGCATGAGGTTGAAGCTGATCTTTGGTAGCCTAACTGAAGGAGCGTTGTATCAAGGTGTCCCTGCCCCCCTAGAAGTTACCGAGGTCTGCCTCCATGCCGTCAGCGTTTTCCTCACCATGCTCCTCTTCTGACTCACTACTGGAATCATCATCTGTGGCCTGTGCAGTGGTGTCAAGATCCTCTTCCTCAACTGGGTCCCCCCTTGCCAGTGCCAGATTGTGGAGAGCACAGCATGCAACCACTGTCAGTGACACCCGCTCTGGGGGGTATTGTAGTGCACCCACTGAATTCTCCAGGCATTGCAAGCACATCTTGAGAAGACCTATGGTCCTCTCTACCGTTGCCCATATGGAGGCACGGCTGCTATTGTAACACTTCTCTGCCTCTGTTCTTGGGTGGCGGAGAGGTGTCATGAGCCACATCTTCAACGGATATCCCTTATCACCCAGCAGCCATCCATCCAGTTGGGCTGGAGCACTGAAGAGCCTCAGTACCTGGAGTGTCTCAGGATGTATGCATCATGGGACCTGCCAGGGTACCTTGCAGAATCTGCATCCTGTTGTCACACACTATCTGCACGTTCATGGGGTGGAATCCCTTCCTGTTGATGAATGCACCCGGCTGACCCGCTGGCGCCTTGATGGCCACATGTGTGAAATCGTTGGCACCCTAGACACAGGGGATCCCAGCAATCACTGCAAAGCCTTGGGCTTGCTCAGCCTGGCTGGCCTCACCTGTACGGTAAAGAATAAAGGTCAGTATCCACCTGAGCAGAGCTTCTGTCACCAGGTTGACGCAACTGTGGACACCTGATTGGGAGACTCCACACAGATCCCTCACTGACCCCTAGAAAGAGCCGGAAGCATAGAAGTTGAGAGCTGCTGTGACCTTCAGAGCCACTGGAATGGGGTGTCCACTACACAGTCGGAGCTGACCTCAGACCCAGTCACTTGACAAATGGAGGTCACGGTCTTGTTAGAGAGGCAGAGCCTCCTTCGGCATTTCACCTCACACATATTGAGGTAGCTACATCATCGCCTGTAAACCCTGGCAGCAGGCTAGTGGCTTCTGCGGCCCGTTCCACCTTGGACTTCCTGCTGGCCCTGCGACCCCTGTGCCTGCGCCTCTCCTCCCACAGGTTGGTCCCCTGGAAGCTCATTGAGACACCTGGCCTCCTCTCCCTTCTGCCCCTCGTCTTCCTCCTCAAAGGAGGTGCCTCCAGTGGAGACCACAATCCCCATTACCAGGGTAAGGGAAGGTCTGATACCTGGAAGGGTCCGCACAGTCTGAATCCTCCAGGGGTCTGGGAGACACCAATGAGTCCTGAAAGGAAGCCTGGAAATGCTGAGAATGAAGCCCCGAACAGAGATGAAGCTGTCAAGTACCAATAAGTCACCAGCAACAAACTATCTACCAAACTCCTCACTACCCACCCTGGCAATGCTGCTGACCCTTTTTATCTCACCCATGAATGGGGTTTGTGAAAATGTCCCTGCCCGTTTTGCCCGTGCGATGAGCGTGTAATTTCACGGGCAACGAAAAGTCACCATCAATTGGACTGTTAATGGCCTTAAGTGGCCTGTTAATTAATGGTGGGTGCAACTCCAGACCCATGCATGCCTGCCGAGTGAAATATCGCCCAGTGCGCCATGACTCAGGACGCTTGCCTGATGTCATCGCACACTATTTTATGCACAATCGGGTCGGTCACGTGCCCACCGGTGGGGTGTAAATTCTGCCCATTGACATGGCCAGTGAATAAGTATATATTACACAAGATTATAGGAACAGGAGTAGGCCGTTTAGCCTTTCAAATTTACTCCAACAATTAATTAGACCGTGGCTGATTGGTACCTTAACTTCATTACTTGCTTTGATGATAGGTGAACATGGATCAGTCAGTTCATTCTTATCTCTTCCAGCAAGGAAAATCTGCAGACCCCACTCCACCTTGAATTCATACCAATGTCTGAAGTCGGTTCTTAATATTTGTTTTCAAATAGCTGCTGACAGCAGTTCTAAATGTTCTGTTTCCAGTTTTGCCAACGATTCTGTTAGAGAGCAGATTCCCTTGAGCTGACCATTGTCGGCCATGCCTTCAGCTGCTTCAGCACTAAATTCTGGAATTCTCTCTCTATCTCAGCCCCCCTTCTTGCCCCTCAACTTTTAGATGCTTTTTAAAATCTACGTCTTTGACAAAGCTTTTGATCATTTGTCCGACCACCTCCTTGCATGGCCTGCTGTCAAATTTTGTCTGATAACTTTTCTGTGAAGTACCTTGGGATGAATCATTATGTTAAAAGCACTATATAAATGCAAGTTATTGCCATTGTTCTGCCTGCAGTAATTATGTATCTCCAAGACAGTGAGAAAGAACCCTATGAATACAGATCTGTGAGCCATTCCATTAGAAACATACTGAAGCTCATATGTTGTCCAACCCTAGAGTTGCTGGAGGTAGTTTTCCACCTCACTGCCTGGGCAGTAATCTGGCAAAAGGGTTCACCTACCTGTAATCAATCCTGCCTGATTTTCATCTCCATTGATTTCTAAATAAGGTGGCTAATCTGCAAAACACAGGTGGCTGGTTGGAGATCTATCCCAAAGTCATCAACTTCAATAGGGGGCAAATCCAAAGATAAAAACCTTTCTATTGCTGTGACAAATATTCAGCATATTTTAATCAACAACACTTTGGGACCATCCATAATTGTCACTTTTTTACTCAGAGTATACAGAATATTTATTTAATTATCTCCTAAAGACTTTGTAAAACATGAAGACATTCGATTACTTTAATGTATATGCCAGTTGAAAAAGAACTATCCAGCTGAAGCCCGCTTTCAAGCTCTTAGCCCATAACCCTGGCGTTACAGCATCTCGAGTGCATATCCAAGTACTTTTTAAATGCAGTGAGGGTTTCTGCCTCTACAACCCTTTCAGAGAGTGAGTTCCAGACCCCAAGTGCCCTTTGGGTGGAAAAAGAATGTTCCTCAACTCCCTTCTGCCAATTTGCCAATTACTTTAAACCAGTGATGGGCAACCTAGGCTAGTGAGTGGGCCGCAGAGGTGGCCATCCTTTCTCTCAGTGGGCCACAGAGTTGAAATTGGGCATGTGCACTAACCATGACCCCATGAATAAAATTAAATACATTTAATACATGATAAATATTTCATAAGGAGTTATAGAAAATGGTTCCACAGCTTCCTTAACATTTGGAAGCTGTCGAGCACATTGGGCAAAACCTACCGGAAATGTTGCCGCATGAGTGGAATGGCATGTTTCATAATGTTTCTTAATCTTGTATTTTTTTGGATTTGATATCACCTCATTGCAAATTAAGCAAAATAGCCTCCCTTTCTGTTCAATAACAAAATAATCCAGCGCCCAACTCTCATTTTTCATTCAGCCCTTGTCCTCGATTTTCCTCTTTTTGGCTACTTCTTCCTCTGTACATTTTGATTTTGCACTTGGTTCTTCTCCTTTATCATGTCACCTCAACACAAAATGATCCATTATATAATTAGGGACAAATTAAATTACTGGCAAGAGTAACATAAAAAAAGTGCAACCTCCCATGTCCACCAAGACGGTCCCCTGGGATAGGGTAATTTTGCTAACTGCGCTGACGTACCAAGAATTTGCCAATTGAACCATAGCAGTGCTTTGATTGGACGCAGAGGGATCACACGCTCTCAGTCAACGTTGTGTGCAATCAGCACACACCTCACTTCACGTGCCCTTGTTTTGCGTGTATATTACTTTAGTAATACTGGTAGGAAAGAAATACTCAGCAGAAACCAGCACAATCCGGCAACCCTGTGTATGGGCAAAGGTCAACAAAATATCTCGCAGGCCACACTCAGAACCCTGATGGGCAGGTTGCCCACCACTGCTTTAAACTATGGTTATTGACCTCAATGTTAAGGAAAACAGCACTTTTCTATCCAATCTATTTTCCTAATAGTTTTGTACACCTCAATTAAATCTCCCCTCAGCCTCTTCTGTTCCAAAGAAAACAACTTCAGCCTTTTTCAATCTTTCCTCATTGCTAGAATTTTCCATACCTGCAACATATTCATCAATCTTCTCTGTACTTTCTCTAGTGAAACGCTATCCTTCCTGTAATGTGATGACCAGAACTATATGCAGTGCTCTAGTTGTGGCTTCACTTGTGTTTATACAGATATAGTATAATATCCTTGTTCTTATATTTTGTGTCTTGGATGATAAAGGAATGTATCTCATATATACATTCTGAACCATTTTATCTACTTGTCAGGGACCAATGGACATGCACTCCAAGTCATAAGTACACAAGAACACAAGAATTAGGAGTAGAAGTAGGTCATTTGGCTCCTCAAGCTTGCTCCGCCATTCGATAAGATCATGGCTGATCTGATTGTGGTCTCACCTCTGCTTTCCTTTTTGCCCCCATAACCATTTAATTCCTTGCTGATCAAAAGTCTATCCAATCCAGCCTTGAATATATTCAATAATGTAGTCTCCACAGCTCTGTGGGGAAGGGAATTCCACAGACTAACGACCTTCTAAGAGAAAAATATTCTCCTCATGTAATAAACTCGGATTGCAGGGCAGAAACAGTAAACTTTATTTACAGAGCTCCTGATGAAGCTACATGCTTGTTCCAAGACCAAGGCTGGAAAAACTCCATCCCCAAAGATTACCCGCACTTAAGGCTGATTTGTCTATCCAGTCTAATGATCCCCACAACAGCATGAAAGGCTTAACTTACAATTATTACATTCCTCTACATTTAGTTTTGTTTTACCGCTCTTATTATAATATCTTAACCCATATCACATACAAATATATACAGTTCATGCAATTATAGATTTAGTCTTGGAGGAAGTTTGCTGATTCGGGTTGAGTGACACAACTCTACAACTTGAGATTCTTCCATTGGATCGACTTGACCAGGAACTGCAGCATCAGGGACATCTTTAGACAATGGCAGTTCAGAATTATTTACTTCAATAGAGACATCAGGTATGTCTATTCTTTGTTGATCTGGCACCTCAGGGATCAAAGGTTCGACTTCAATTTCAGATGGAGTAACTGGTTGTTGGAGTGTCTCCCTACTCATGAGATGATCCACGTGTTTTGTAACAATCCTGCCACTTCCACTTGGCATGATAAAGGTTCTGTTTCAGAGACAATTATACCAGGAATCCATCTTGGTCCAATTGCAAAATTTCATATGAAAACTGTCTCTCCCACAGTAAATTCTCGACCTTTGCTGTGAGTATCATTATTCACTTTCTGACAATTCTGGTTCTTCTCCACGTTCCCCTCTAAGTTAGGGAATACTAGATTCAATCTTGTACGAAATCGGCATTTCATTAACAATTCCGACGATGTTGAACCCGTGGTTGCATGAGTTGTGTGATAGTTGAACAGAAATCCTGAAATTCATGTTTCTAACATTCCCTCTGATTTCTTCATGCCTGTTTAAAGGTTTGTACTGTTCTTTCTGCTAACCCATTGGATGAGGGATGATAGGGTGCTGTTCTGACGTGTTTAATCCCATTTAGGTTCATGAATCTTTGGAATTCAGCACTAGTAAAAGCAATGCCATTATCCGACACAATAACTTCTGGTAGGCCATGTACACGAAAACATTGGCGCAGCTTTTCAATAATTGCACACGATGTAGGTTAACTCACTTCATATACATGCACCAATTCGAATGTGCATCGATGATCACTAGAAACATGGTACCTAAAAATGGACCTACACAGCCTATATGTAGTCTAACCCAGGGTCAACCAGGCCACTCCTATGGATGCAGTGGAGCTGAAATGGGCTGAAATATGCTGTTGCTGACACTGGAGATAATGTCGAACCATTTTTTCTATATGATTGTCTATACCTGGCCACCAGATATAACTTAGTGTGAGCAACTTAATTTTCAAAATACCAGGATGTGTACTATGAAGCTTTGTCAATAGTGGATCTCTTCCTTGCGAAGGGATGACAACTCTTGCTCCCCATGTCAAGAAACCATCTTGACAACTCAGTTTAGATTTACAGGCATAGAATGGTTTTAATTCTTTAGAGACTTGTGCAGTTGACCATCCTTGTAATACCTGTTTTTGGACTCTTGATAAAATTGGATCTCGGTTTGTCCAAATTTTTTATCTGTTTCGTGCAGACTGGTGAGGAGTCCAGGAAATTCAACACAAGTACTACCTCTTGAGGTGCTGGAGCATGTGTAATGTTATGTTATCTGGTAAAGGAAGATGTCTGAGGGCATCTGCATTTGCTCTATGCACACCCGGGTGGTGCATAAAAGTGTACTCGTATGCCGACAAAATTAAAGCCCATTTTTGAATTCTAGCAGTGGCTATTGGTGGCAATGCCTTATCTTCATTAAACAAAACCAACAGTGGCTTATAATCTGACACTATGGTGAAGTGTTGACTGTGCAAATATTGAGGGAACTTTTTTACTCTAAATACAATAAATAAGCCCTCATTTTCAGTTTGTGAGTATCCTTTCTCAGCTGCAGGAAGGGTTCTGGACACATATCCTATTGGCTTTTCGGATTTGATTTCTGTTTTTTCTCCTTGTGTTTGGCACAGGGTTTTGTCTCATCCTTCATTCTGATTTCACAGTCTGCCAAATTTCCCTCTGGTGAAATCTTAGCTTGGTTCAGTTCAGGGGTTGAGTTACACATTCGCATCATGGAAAGTTCCATGACTTTTCCTTCTAATGCCTCTTTTGTCTCAGTCAACTTATTCTTCAGTTTTTCTGTCTCTTTTTTGTATCTTTTGGCTTCCTCTTGGAACATTGAACATTGTTGGGTTTTTTCTTCCAACTGTTTCTTCAGTTGGTTCAGAGTGGCATTGTATTTGTTTTGCTTCTTTTCATGATTTTCCCGTGGAACTATCTGACCTGAGGGATCCTTGCATCCTGTGAAGATACTCCAGTTCTTCTATCCCATTCCAAAAGACACCACCCTTGTCAACTCAGGATCTCTTCCTGTTCGGACTCGAAACATTTCTGACCAGTTGAGTTTAATTTCTTTCAATCAGTCACGGCCCAGAAGGCTCTATCCTTCACCTGTTACCACCATTACCGGCAGTTGGGCTGTCTGTTGCCTGTAGAACACAGGTACAGAGGTGATGCCTTTCACCTGTATTGCTTCTTTTAGCTGAGCTGTGGTTTGCTCCAAACTCAATGGCTAGGTACCTTCTCTGAGGTATTTAAAGATGTGTTCTCCCACCAATATGTTCAATGCTCCTGTGTCAACCTCCATGACTAGAGGCTTTCCATTTACTTGAAGGGTAACAGTGATTGGTTCAGTTTTCCTGGCCTTGACATTGTATAGGGAATAGATATCAGTATCAGCAGCTTCTGGTTCATCTATATTGTGCACGTCATTCAGCTTGACCTGCTGTCTGAATGGTTGCCTTGATCTAGCCCTGCATTGTTTAACAACATGCTCTTTTTTGTGACAGTAGTGGCATTCTGCCCCTTTAAATCTGCAGGTTTCAGGTACATGATTACCCCCACATCGGTAACACTTTAATTTATAAATTACTGGTGAGCTGCTTCCAGTATTTCTTTTTGTTTTTCTAGTGGTAGGGAACATGTTCAGCTTCGCATTTGCTTCCATGTCACGCCCGGCAGCAGGTTCCCACCCTACCTGAAGAATGGCGCCATGTAGCACACTCTGCAAAGCCCGCGAGTCCCTCTCAGCACTCTCCATTGCTAGTGCTATCTCCAAGGCTTGCTTCAGATTCATCTCAACTTCTGCAAGCAAACGGTGCTGAATGACATCATCGTGTATGCCGCAAACCAATCTCACAACATGTTATTTGGAGTATCACTGAAGTCACAGTGCTCGGTTAACTGTTTTAACTTCGTGATGCACATTGCGAGCAACTCATCGAGGGTTCTCACTCTAAAGTTGAACTTGAATCTTTCAATGATCACTTATGGCTTAGGCTGAAAGTGTGCCTTCATGAGGCCTACTAGCTCGGTGAAGGGTCTGGAATTTGACACATTTGGAGCCATCAGACTATGGATTAGGTTATACATGTTGTTACCTCAGACAGTTAGGAGAATTGCCTTCTGTTTCTTCCCCACTATTATTTCATTCACTACAAAGTAGAAACCTAGGCAGTTAGGAAATAGAGATAGTTTAAGTAAATTATATTTGTATTTGTAGGTGTTAGGAATGTGTTTTCACTTTAAAGTTTAAATTTGATTTGTATTTCTGTATCTGTGTGTTGAGAATGATCAAGTTGAGTTTTTTGTTACACTTTAAAAGGTGCCTACATTTCTAATGAAAGTTTTATGACTGTTGCAGCTAAGTTAAACAAACAAGAGTAGAGAAACCAGGCTGTTGCCTAGCAACAGGGGTCCAGAGAGGCTGGTCCCTCCCACAGACACATAGAAGAAACTAGAAACAGCAGTTTGATTTGGAAGTTATTGGAGTTTAGTTGGTTTTGAAAATAGCTGCCAGGAGAGACTGGAACAAAGGGGACAGATAGCCATTCCCAAGCTAAAGAAAATACCCCAAAATCCAGAGGGGTGGAACAGGAGAAAGTCCCAAGATGACCTTTTCATCAAAGGGAAGGGCAGGAACCTGGAAAAGGCTTTGCTAAGTGAAGTTAAGAGTGAAGAGCAGAGAGAAAGGCTCCAAGATTCAGATTTAAAGAGACAAAAGCTTCAGAAAGCAGATTTAAAGCAAGAACATCTTGCAAGAGGTCAGAAGGTCCAAAGAGACAATTGGAGCCCTGTATCTCTCTGCTATGGTCATATGAAGCAGTGGTATACTGTTGACAGCTAAGGCAGAGAGAAAAAGTTTGTGGAAGACAGCTTGAATGCATGTGGTGACCCAGGGGAGAGGAACATCAGAAGGAGAGTTCAAAACCTTGGAGGTGAACCCTTGCGGAAGGCGTCTGAGAGAAAGGGTTGGTTTGGAAGAAGTTTCCAAGAAGAGGTCTTGGAAAGTGGAGATTGGAAACCTTTTTGTGAAAGACGAAGCTCAGTGAGTCTGGTCAGCTCATGGTGTGACAGGTCTCTGGGGGGAGTTGAGGAGAGATGCGTAGCATCTGCTGGCGGTGGCATCTGTCACTTGATTTCAAAGTGTGGTGTGCCTGACCACAGGTTGCATATTGGACTATATTTACTGTGAACATTAGAGTATAAGATAGCTTTTGTAACTTGCGTTATTCTTACAAACCTGTATATATCTGTAAAGGTATAGTTGTGAGTGAAGGAATATTGTAATATAATTCATGTTTTCTTGTCGAATAAGTGTTTTATTATTTTGTTAAAAGTTCATTAGCTGACTCCAGTGAATCTTTTCAGTAGCTACCCTCCAATTACCTAACAAACAAATAAAAGTTAGGATCTATCAAGCTGGGTTCCAACCTAGGATCAGGTTTGTCCATTGGTAACCTCAGCTGGGTTAACAAAGCACTCTATGTACAGACTCCAGTCCTCAATGGATGACACATGGGTCAATTCTGCCGAAGAGAGGCATTGCTGGTGAGTATAATTTTTTTTCTTCTGTTAAAAACCAAAATACTCACATTGAAGAGATGAGGTGCAACATTGGAGCTATTTATCCTCATTGCTAATTGTAATAAACTTGGAGTGCAGGGCAGGTTTCTTGTAAGAAACAGTAACCTTTATTTATAGAGATCTGATGAAGTTACATGCTTGTTCTGAGACCAAGGTAAGAAAAATTCCACCCCTAAAATTACCCACGCTTAGGGCTGATTCACATGGTCCCCATAACAGTATGAAAGTTTTAACTTACAATTACTCTACTTTATCAAAGTAGAAATCGACAAGTTGCAAAAAAATGTTTTGGATTAGGGGAGAGTGGATTTTAGTAAAATAAGGCAGGATCTAGCCAAGGTAGACTGAGAACAGTTACTTGTGGGGAAATCTACAGAGGAACAGTGGGGGGTGTTCAAAAAGGAAATGGGGAGGGTACAGGCTCAACATGTTCCCTCTCGGGTGATAGGAAGGAGTAACAAGCCCAGAGAACCATGGATGACCAGAGATATTCAGGTTACAATGAGAAGGAAAAGAGAGGCTTTTAGCAGGTACAAGGGAAGCAAATCAGCAGAGGCATTAGTGGAGTACAGAAAGTGCAGGGTGGAGCTGAAGAAAGCAATTAGGAGAGCAAAGAGAGGATATGAGAAAGTTCTGGCTGGTAAAAGTAGGGAAAATCCCAAGATATTCTATAAGTATATCAATGGGAAGAGGATAACCAGGGAAAGGGTAGGGCCCAAAAGGGACCAAGGGGGCAATCTATGGGTGGAGCCAGAGGACATCGGTAGAGTGTTGAATGAATACTTCACATCCGTCTTCACCAAAGGAAATGAGGATGAAGGTATCAAACTCGGGGAGAGAGACTGCGAGGTTCTTAAGCAAATTGATATTGGGAGTGACAAGGTATTGGAGGTGTTGGCAGGCTTAAAAGTGGACAAATCTCCAGGTCCAGATGATTTGTGTCCCAGACTGCTGAGGGAGGCAAGGGAGGAGATCGCAGGAGCTCTGACCCAAATTTTGAATTCCTCTCTGGCCAAGGGGGAGGTGCCAGAGGACTGGAGAACAGCAAATGTGGTTCCGCTATTTAAGAAGGGTTGTAGAGATAAGCCAGGGAACTACAGGCCAGTGAGTCTCACATCAGTGGTAGGGAAACTATTGGAGAAATTTCTGAAGGAGAGTATCTATCTCCACTTGGAGAGGCAAGGTTTGATCAGGGATAGTCAGCATGGCTTTGTCAGAGGGAGGTCATGCCTAAGAAATTTGATTGACTTTTTTGAAGAGGTGACCATGTGTGTGGATGAGGGTAGTGTAGTTGATGTAGTTTATATGGATTTTGGCAAAGCCTTTGACAAGGTCCCACATGGGAGACTTATAAAGAAGGCAAATGCACATGGGATACAGGGTAAGTTGATAAGGTGGATTCAAAATTGGCTTGGATTCAAAATTGGCTTAGTTGTAGTAGGCAGAGGGTGATGACAGAAGGATGCTTTAGTGACTGGAAGCCAGTGTCCAGTGGCGTACCACAGGGATCTGTGCTCAGACTCCTATTATTTGTCATTTATTTAAATGACATAGATGACTATGTGAGGGGTAGGATTAGTAAGCTTACGGATGACACAAAGATTGGCTGGGTGGTTAACAGTGAGGTTGAGTGTCTTGGGCTACAGGAAGATATAGAAGGTATGGTCAAATGGTAGGTAAGTGGCAGATGGAATTTAACCCTGAAAAGTGTGAGGTGATACACTTTGGAAGGATTAATTTGACAAGGAAGTATTCAATGAACGGCATGACACTAGGACGTTCTGAGGAACAAAGGGACCTTGGCATGTGTGTCCATAGATCTCTGAAGGCAGAGGGGCATGTTAGTGGGGTGGTGAAAAAGGCATATGGGACACTTGCCTTTATCAATCAAGGCATAGATTACAAAAGTAGGGAGGTCATGCTGGAGTTGTATAGAACCTTGGTGAGGCCACAGCTGGAGTACTGTGTACAGTTCTGGTCGCCACATTATAGGAAAGATGTGATTGCACTGGAGGGGTTGCAGAGGAGATTCACCAGGATGTTGCCTGGGATCAATCATTTAAGCTATGAAGAGAGGTTGGATAGACTTGAGTTGTTTTCGTTGGAGCAGAGAAGACTGAGGGTGACCTGATCGAGGTGTACAAGATTATGAGGGGCATGGACAGGGTGGATAGGGAGCAGCTGTTCCCTTTAGTTGAAGGGTCAGTCACAAAGGGGCATAAGTTCAAGGTAAGGGGCAGGAGGTTTAGGGAGGATGTGAGGAAAAACATTTTTACCCAGAGGGTGGTTGACAGTCTGGAATGCACTGCCTAGGAGGGTGGTGGAGGCGGGTTGCCTCACATCCTTTAAAAAGTACCTGGATGAGCACTTGGCACATCATAACATTCAAGGCTATGGGCCAAGTGCTGGTAAATGGGATTAGGTAGGTAGATCAGGTGTTTCTCACATGTTGGTGCAGACTCGATGGGCCGAAGGGCCTCTTCTGCACTGTGATTCTGTGTGATTTATCTCAGTCTTAAATGTGAGACCCCTAGTTTTTAACCTGTGCCCCCTGGTTCTAGACTCCCCCAGAAGGGGAAACATCCTCTCAGCATCCACTCTGTCAAGTCCCCTCAGGATCTTATATGTTTCAATAAGATCACCTTTGATCCTTCTAAGCTCCAATGGGCATAGGCCCAACCTTCCCTCATTAGTTACCCCCTTCATCCCAGGAATCAGTCAAGCGAACTGACTTTGAACTTCTAATACAATTATATCCTTTATTAAATAAGGAGATCAAAACTCTACATAGTACCCCAGATGTGGTCTCACCAATTCCCTGTACAACTGTAGCAAAACTGCCTTACTTTTATATTTGATTCTCCTTGCAATAAAAGCCAACTTTCCATTTGCCTTCCTGATCGCTTGCTGCACCTGCATGCCAACTTTTTGTCATTCATGTGTCAGAATACTTAGATCCCTCTGTACTGTGGAGTTCAGCTCTCCATCCAAATAATGTACTGCTTTTCTATTCTTCCTTACAAAGTGAACAAGTTCACAATTTCCCACATTATACTCCATCTGCCAAATTTTTTGCACACTCACTAAATGTACCTAAATCCATTTGTAGACTCTTGACAATTTTCTTCCCTACCCATCTTTGTGTCATCAATAAATTTATGCACCATACCTTGAGTCCCACAATCCAAATCATTATTATAGGCTGGGATTATCCACTCTTGCCCGCGGCAGGTCTCATGGCAGGCAGGACTGGAAAATGTTGTGAGAGCATAAATATTCGTTTAACGCCTGCGGGAAAACAGGGTCCTATTGTCCACTCTGGCCTTCAATGGTGGAGTGCGTTTCCCTCCCGACACGCAATGTTGGGAAGGCAGTTTGAATATATTTAAATGTGATGAATACACATTATAAAGCCGGCTTGTTGATATCATTCCCTCCACATAAGATCACGTCGGCATCTAAGTAGACTGATGTGTTTCACAGTGGTATACAAACAACGTGCACCTGGCGACCAGCACTTTGCTTGTGATTTTGAGGTCTGTTCGCCTACCTTTCATCGAGCAGCGCTTGTGACTCCTTGATTCAGCACCCGGCTTCGCAGGCAACACCACATCAATCTCAGGGGGGTATCACAGGCACGGCTCTACCTACTAGGCCAGCGGTAAGACGGGGTTGCTGTGGAAGAGTCTGCAAAGTAAGCCTTCTGCAGGGAGGGGCAAAAGTGGACAGATATTGTGGAAGGGGCCGCAGGGTAAGGCTTCCATGGGAAAGTGGGTAAAAGTGGAGAGAGGTTAAGGAAGGGACCACAGGGTAAGGCCTCCATGGGGAAGGGGGTAAAAGTGGAAAGAGGCTGTGGAAGGGGGCACAGGTTAAGGCCTGCATGGGAAAGGGGCAAAAGTGGTAAAGGATGCATTCTGTGACATGTCTAGGAGGCTGCAGGTTGGAAGCATCTTCTAGCCCAGAATGAGGGAGAGTGTCTCAGAGAGGGTCATAAGCAAGTTGGGGCCAGAATTGGAAGATGGCAGAGTGACAAGGTGCTTAACTTTACAGTGCTGACCTTGCAAGGACTGTCCCTGTCCTGGACAAGGGAGGCAGAGGGCAT
Organism: Cetorhinus maximus; assembly: GCF_964194155.1. Lineage (NCBI taxonomy): Eukaryota > Metazoa > Chordata > Chondrichthyes > Lamniformes > Cetorhinidae > Cetorhinus > Cetorhinus maximus. The sequence goes on from NC_135887.1 coordinate 91,111,003, forward strand.
GTAAGTAAAATGTCATTCATACCCAGCAAGTTGTGTGCTGGATATGGCTGTTGAAAAGGGAGCCTTGGTCTGGCGGCTTTCTGGCTCAATAATGGGCCACGGTTGACACACTCACAGCCAGGGTAGGCTGTAGATGGTTAAAAGGAACTGCAGACCAATTGAGGGTTTCAAGGAGTGGAGGGTGCAGGGTGTGGTGGGTGATGGGCTCAGAAGCTCACTGTGCAATAGGGCTCAAGAAGGGGTGGGCTAATCTGCCAATGGGGCATAGGCACATCTGCCTCAGAGAACTTAGAAATGCATAATATAATCAAGCAGGGTCAGCATAGCTTCATGAAGGGGAAATCATGCCTGACAAATTTTTTATAATTCTTTGAGGAAGTAACAAGCAGGATAGATAAAGGGGAACCAATAGATGTAATATATTTGGATTTCTAAAAGGCATTCGATATGGTACCGCACATAAAACTACTTAATAAGGTAAAAGCCCATGGTGTTGGGGGTAGTATATGAGCATGGATAGAGGATTGGCTAACTAATAGAAGACAGAGAGTTGGGATAAGGGGGGCATATTTGGGATGACAACCTGTGGAGTGCAGTGGAGTGCCACAGGGATCAGTGCTGGGGCCTCAATTATTTACAATACATATTAATGACTTGGATGACAGAAGTGAATGTACTGTCGCCAAGTTTGCAGGTGACACAAAAATTGGTGGGAAGGCAAGTGGCAAGGATGACACAAAGAGCCTAGAGAGGGATATAGACAGGTTAAGCGAGTGGGCAAAAGCTTGGTAGATGGAATATAATGTGGGAAAATGTGAAGTTATGTGCTTTGGCAGGAAGAATAGAGGAGCTGAATATTATTTAAATGGAGAAAGACTGAAGGAAGCTGCAGCACAGAGGGATCTGAGGATCCTCATGTATGATTCACAAAAAGCTAGCATACACGTTCAGCTGGTAATAGGGAAGGCAAATGGAATGTTGACCTTTATTTCAAAGGGAATGGAGTATAAAAATAAGGAAGTCTTGCTAAAACTATACAAGACACTAGTTAGACCATACCTAGAATACTGTGAACAATTTTGGCCCCCTTATCTAAGGAAAGATATACTGGCATTGGAGACAGTCCAGAGAAGGTTCACTAGGCTGATCCCGGGTCTGGAGGGATTTTCTTTTGAGGAAAGGTTGAGTGGGTTGGGCCTAGGTGATCTTACAGGGTAGATGCTGAGAGGTTGTTTCCTCTTGTGGGAAAATCTAGGACCAGATGGCATAATCTTAGAGTAAGGGGTCGCCCATTTAAGACAGAGATGGGGAGGAATTTCTTCTCTCAGAAGGCAGTGAATCTGTGGAATTCTTAACTGCAGAGGGCTGTAGAGGTTGGGTTGTTAAGTATATTCAAGGCTGAGATGGACAGATTTTTAATCAGTAAGAGAATGGGGAAAAGGCAGGAAAGTGGAGTTGAGGATTATCAGATCAGCCATGACCTCATTGAATGCTGGAGCAGGCTGGATGGGCCGAATGATTTACTTCTGCTCTTAAGTCTTATGGTCTTATGGTCGTTCAGGGATATCCTCCATAATCATAATGGCAGAGTGATGACAGGGATTACTGCAGCCTGAAGGGATGATGCAGCACAAAATTAATCTGAAATAGCTCAGCTGGTGAGGGCTCTGACGTCCATTTGAAGGACTGGTGCACTACACTGGAGGGCCAGTTAAAGTGGCACCCAACTGAATTGTGTATTGCCTAATGAGGATAGATGCACACTTGAGAGATGCGAAGAGTCTTTCAATGATAATGCAGGGAATCAGGATAGTGAAACAATGAAGCGCATTCATGTGAGATTAATGACTAGCCATGGCAGTAATAGAACCCCTTGCTTTAATCCCTTGTCCTTAGAGTGCCAATTTCCCACAACAATAATGAGGTCTAGACCATTTAGGTGACTGGGCAAGCACCAGATGTGTCTTTAAAGCAGGAGCTCACAGTCTTGGCACTGGAAGGCACACATATGTGAAGTTTCAGAGTCACCTCCAATAATCACAGTTCCTCAATGAACATTAGGCCTCATGAGGATCACAGAGTGTAGTATTACAGTGCAGTGATTAAGGATCCCAGCACCTGGCCAAACCAATAACACAGCAGCCAGTAATGTCAGGGGGGTGGCGGCTGCAGGGAAGGTGTACCATGAAACATTCCTTGTGCTGGCCAGGATTTCAGTGTCAAATAGGTACTGTCACTGGATCCAATCCCTTGAACACACAGTCACACACTAGAAATATGCAGAATTAGAGCATTGGAGGCTCATGCTGACTCATTTTTTTTCTCATTGATGGCTCAGGGAGGGAAGCTTTAGGAAGCTGGAGGCTGGATTTGTTGCTGCCTGCATTCTCGCATACAGACACAAGAGAAGGCAGAGACAATTGCGATTGTGACACCAGGCTCACCAGAGACAGGAACTAAACCCACAATAGCAAGGGGCAGAAGGGCCCCCTCTGGAAGCACAGGATGAGGCTAACAGAAATGTGGTGCCTAGGAGACCAAGGACCTGCAGACTGCACATATCTTATCTATAGATGAGCGAGGGACAGTGTCGTCAGTGCCTCCGCATGCCCAGGGGTCTGGTGAGTCACATTTGCCAGGAATTGGTACCACAGGGACTGGGAGGCTATCCATTGCCAGTAGCTCTGAAAGTCACTACCACACTGAACTTCTACATGAGTGGCTCCTTCCAGGGCTCCACAGAGATCCTGTGTGGGATCTCCCAAGCATCAACGCACAAATGCATACATGAGGTGACAGACATCCTTTTTGCAAAGGCCCATAATTACGTACACTTTGCCAGAGATCAAGAGAGCCAGCAGGCCAGAGCATTGGGCTTTGCTGAGGTTGCTGGATTCCCATAGGTGCAGGGTGCTATTGACTGCGCTCATGTGGCTGTCAAAGCTCCCTGGCAGCAGGCACTCTAATACATCTACAGGAAAGGATTCCACTTGCTCAATGTTCAGCTGGTCTGTGAAAATAAGAAGTAAACAATGCAGGTGTGTGCAAGATAGCCAGGAAGCTGCCATGACTCATACATCTTCAGCAGTTCATAGACCCCTGACATCTTTGAGGGACCAGACAGAATCCAGGGTTGGCTTCTCAGCGACAAAGGGTATCTGCAAATGATCTGGCTGATGATGTCTGTGCAGTTGCCACAAAACCCTGCAGAGAGAAGGAAAGCAATGCTCATGTCGCTACCTGAACACTGGTAGAGCAGAGCATTGGCATCTTGAAGTTGTGGTTTCGATGCCTCAACAGATCTGGTGGAGCACCCCAGTACAGTCCCCAGAGGGTCTCACAGATCATTGTTGCCTGCCACACATTGCATAACCTGGCACTGCAAAAGGGGGGAAGATTTGCAAGATGCAGATATGGAGGAGCTTCACGTCTTCTCCAATGAGGAGGACATTGAAAGGGATGAGGGCGAAGAGATTGAGGAAGCCGAGGCTGCAAGGGAAGGGGCGATAGCATGGACCAGCCGAGGCAGGCATGCAAGTGAGGCCCTCATAGCCACCAGATTCCATGAGGAGGATGATGTTGTAGGCTGCATCCTCTTGGGCAAGTGTCCTTTCTCATGGACCCACATCAAAGCCAGCCTTGTAACCATGCACTTCAGTCTGAGACTGTGCTCTCAACCATTCTGCAAACCATTGTCCTGGCCCTTTGAAGGATGATGAGTTGGTAACATGTGTCCTTGTTGAGAGGAGGTCCAGCTTGGGCCAGGGCATTCCAACATCACGTCAGAAGGCACAACCTCTTGTAACATCTGCACATCGCAGTCACCATGGAAGCCTTGTAGAGGCAGGAGCAACTCCATAATCCTCAATGTACTTGTTGATGTTTGCCTTCTGTCTGACAAAGCTCTTCAAGGAGATCTATCTGCCAAAACAAGACAACACATTCTGTGTCACTGCAATGGTTTAACTGAGAGGTCACACTTGGGCCAAGGTAGCAGGGAATGTTATGCAGATCTAACTCCATTTTGACATTAACTAGTCTTTTGTGTCCCCTTCTCCTCCATCACATTGACATCTGTCACTCTCAGCTAGGGATGCGGATGTGCATTTATCCTGATCTTTCCATGGATTTGAAGCACCATAGGATCACAAAGTTCACATAGCCAGTCTGCCCTCAGGGCCAGCCCTAGCCCTTTCCAACTGCAAAATGCAAACTCACCATGAAGCACTTAAGGTTACACTTGTTTGATAATAAAAAGCACACATCAGATTCATTACAATCCAGGTTGCATCTCATTGGCACCCTCAGAGGTGTCAAAAGCTACCATATGCATTTCCACAGCATGTTCTAAGGCCCCTTTGATCGCACCACAGACCATTTGTTTTTATCTACGATGACTTTGGTGAGGGTATAGATGAGGGGACGCTACTCAAAACTAGTGGCTCTGCTCTGCATCCCTACATTGTGACGAGAGCCTTGTGGCCGCAATGCAGACAACTGCAGAGTTAGAAAGGCAGAAAGGCTTGAGCACCATCAAAATGTCGTACCTTCGAGGATCAGAGCTCCAGCATTTTAATGCGGAAAAGTCTCACATTTGTCGCTGAGCTGAGCAATTGAGCACCATGAGAGCTGGATACACACCAAGGTGGACAGGATCGCACAGGATCTCTGAGTGAGACCTCATAGATAGGAAATCCTGCCAGATGGCAGTAAGTAAATGGAGTGTCAAGATCTGTGACCCATCTCCGTGCGTTTACACACATCTCAATGGAAACGAGACCTTCACCTTTCAATAATGCAGACAAGATGGGTGAGCACCTTAGCCGCAATCTTAAGCAGGCAAGATGAAGAATACATCAAGCAGCACATCATGTGAGCGAGGTTCCTCACACAAGCGGACTTGACATTAAAGATGAGGCATCAATGATGTTGGGAATGATATGAGTGTGCACACACACTGTGGTGATATGGAAGCTGAGAATATCAACCCGAGGCACCCGGCTTTGACATCTGCAATAAGTGGCAGTAGGGACCATTGTATCACACCTGATGGACAACAGCACAGCTGATTATAAAGAGGAGGCATACACAGAAGTTGTGAAATGGGTGGTATTGTATTTACATTAGTGCAATGTATACAACATGTGGTTATCTCCGTCCTGCTCCTAATATTTCTTAATTTCCTAACCCTAATGTTACGTCTTGGTGCATCCCCGACATCCACAGTGGAGGTGGAGGCAGACTGCTGACTGCTATGACCTGTTGTCTGTGATGACCTTGGCAGACGCCCTCAGAGGGCCACGACTTAGAGGGCTCCAGCCTGCTTTGAGTCTTCTGCTGTGGGGCAGGAGCACCCTCCTTGACCTGTAGAGCTGGAGGTGATGGGGCCACGGGAAGAGAGGATTGGGATCGGCTGGACACTCCCAGAGTCACCTGGGTGGCTGGCTCCAGGGTATCCAGATGCTAATCCCCCTCCCTGTGGGTGTCCGAGGGCTCCTGGCTGACTCCTTGAGGGGAAGGGGAAGCTGGAGTGAGATTGCATTGCCTTGTCCCCATTTCACGTAGCCACTAATGGATGCCACCAAAGGCTACAGCGATGGATTGCTGCTCCTGCAGCACTGCAGGACCTGTGTCCTGGGCCTAGGTCTCCTTGGCGGCCACCATCCTATCAGTGTTGACATTGGTGCGTTGGCATTTTTAAAATTCATTCATGGGATCTGGCTAACTGGATCAGCATTTATTGCCCATCCATAATTGCCCTTGTGAAGGTGGTGGTGATCTGCCTTCTTGAACCGCTACAGTCCACGTGGTGTAGGTACATCCACAGTGCTGTTAGAGGGGGAGTTCCAGGATTTTGACCCTGTGACAGTGAAGGAACGGCAATTAATTTCCAAGTCAGCATAGTGCGTGGCTTGGAGGGGAACTTCCAGGTGGTGGTGTTCCCATGTGTCTGCTCCCTTGTCCTTCGAGGTGGTAATGATTGTGGGTTTGGAAGGTGCTGTCCAAGGAGCCTTGGTGAGTTCCTGCAGTGCATCTTGTAGACCACAGAATCACACAGTGCAGAAGAGGTCCTTCGGCCCATCAAGTCTGCACCGACACTTGAGAAACACACTAGATGGTACACACTACTATAAGACCATAAGACATAGGAGCAGAAATTAGGCCATTCGGCCCATCACGTCTGCTCCACCATTCAATCATGGCTGATAAGTTTCTCAACGCCATTCTCCTGCCTTCTCCCCGTAACCTTTGATCCCCTTACCAATCAAGAACCTATTTATCTTGGTCTTAAATACTCTCAATGACCTGGCCTCCACAACCTTCTGTGGCAATGAATTCCATAGATTCACCACTCTCTGGCTAAAGAAGTTTCTCCTCATCTCTGTTCTAAAAGGCCTTCCCTTTACTCTGCGGCTGTGCTCTCGGGTCCTAGTCTCTCCTACTAATGGAAACATCTCCCCCAAGTCCACTCTATCCAGGCCTTTCAGTATTCTGTAAGTTTCAATCAGATCCCCCCTCATCCTTCTAAACTCCATCGAGTATAGACCCAGAGTACTCAAACGTTCCTCATATGTTAAGCCTTTCATTCCTGGGATCATTCTCGTGAACCTCCTCTGGACCCTCTCCAGGGCCAGAACATCCTTCCTGAGATACGGGGCCCAAAATTGCTCACAATATTCTAAATGTGGTCTGACCAGAGCCTTATAAAGCCTCAGCAGCACATCCCTGCTTTTATATTCTAGTCCTCTCGAAATAAATGCCAACATTGCATTTGCCTTCCTAACTACCGACTCACTGCCACTGTGCGTTGGTGTTGGAGGAAGTGAATGTTTGTGAATTGGGTACCAATCAAGCGGGCTGCTTTGTTCTGGCTGGTGTCAAGTTTCTTGAGTGTTGTTGGAGCTGCACCCATCCAGGCAAGTGGGGAGTATTCCATCAAACTCCTTACTTGTACCTTGTAGATGGTGAACAGGCTTTGGGGAGTCAGGAGGTGAGTTACTCGTCACACGATTCCTAGCCTCTGACCTGCTCTTGTAGCCACAGTATTTATATGGCTAGTCCAGTTCAGTTTCTGGTCAATGGTAACTCACAGAATGTTGATAGTGGGGGATTCAGCGATGGTAATGCCACTGAATGTCAAAAGGCGATTGATAGATTCCCTCTTGTTGGAGATGGTCATTACCTGGCACTTGTATGGCACGAATGTTACTTGCCACTTGCCAGCCCAAGTCTGGATATTGTCCAGTTCTTGCTGCATTTGGACATGGACTGCTTCAGTATCTGAGGAGTTGCGAATGATGCTGAACGTTGTGCAATCGTCAGTGAACATCCCCACTTCTGACCCTAGGTTAGAAGGAGGGCAATTCATGAAGCAGCGGAAGATAATTGGGTGTAGGACGCCACCCTGAGGAACTCCTGCAGTGATGTCCTGAAACAAAGATTATTGACCTCCAACAACCACAACCATCTTCCTTTCTGCTAGGTATGATTCCAACAAGCAGACAGTTTCCCCCCTGATTCCGATTGACTCCAGTTTTGCTAGGGCTTCTTAATGCTATACTTGGTCAAATGCTGCTTTGATGTCAAGGGCCGTCACTCTCACCTCATCTCTGGAGTTCAGTTCTTTTGTCCATATTTGAACCAAGGTCAGGAGCTGAGTGAGCCTGGTGGAACATGAACTGAATGTCATTGAGCAGGTTATTGCTAAGCAAGTGCCATTTGATAGAATTGTTGATAACCCCTTCCATCACTTTACTGATGATTGATGGGACGTAATTGGCTGGGTTGGATTTGTCCTGCTTTTTGTGTGCAGAACATACCTGGGCAATTTTCCACATAACCGGGTAGATGCCAATGTTGTAGCTGTACTGGAACAGCTTGGCTAGGGGCGCGGCAAGTTCTGGAGCACAAGTCTTCAGTACTGTATGGCATACCAGTGCTATACTCTAACACTAAATGCAGACAGACTCCTGCATTGCTCGTTGCAATCTGTGCAAAGCAGCTGACAACCCTTCCTGATATTCCCTTGACTGTCACTGAATCTCCACCAGCGGAGTTAGGACCGAGTCTGGAGGCTTGACATCAGACTCAGACTCAGCAGAATCCTGGTCTTCAGCAATCCTCTGAGCACCGACTACCTCGGATGTCCCTGCCTCCGCCTATTGTGGACCAGATCGTGTGCTGTGCTCACTAGATTGTGACCCCAAGGCTACTCTGGACCTAGGTCCTGCTGAAGTGTGTGTTTCTGCGCTGTTGGAAGGTGTGGTTGGGCACTGTGGTGGGTCTTCAATGGTGCTTTCCTCTTCTTCTACTGCTGAAGTGTCTTCAGGGCTGGAGATGAGGGCCTGGCTGGATGATCCCTCGGATGCTTTCCAGAAGTGCCTATGAAAGAAAGTACAGATTACTTAAGGATGGCAAGTGACTGGAAGATAGCAGGATAGACTCACAATATGGTTGTCTGAGGGGTGAGCTGGTGCAGGGCCCTCACTTGTGTTGGCACTACCCATCTCATCACCACCACATGCGATGTGAGTCTCTCGCAGCACTTTCCATGGTGTGGGAGATTTCTAGGCCACGCTTAAAGTCGATGACAACCTCAGCGAGTAAACTGTGCTGAATGACGTCGTCTTAACTCCACAAACTAATTGGTCCCGCAGCATATAATTTAATGTGTCCCCAAAGTCACAGTGTTCCGTTAACTGCTTGAGGTTCACTACATAGGTTGCGATCGGCTCTCCTGGGGCCCTAACTCTGGAATTAAATTTAAAACACTGCATTATTACAGATGGCTTCGGCTGGAAGTGTATTTTCACGAGGTTCATTAATTCATCATAGGACTTAGAACTGGGCGCGCTCGGGGCCGTCAGGTTGTGAACGAGGTTGAATGTTTTACTGCCACATACACTCAAGAGGATGGCTTTCTGCTTTTCCTCCGTGGTAATTTCATTTGCTGTGAAATAAAATCTGAGGCACTCAACATACTGGCTTCAGTCTTCCATAGTTGCATTATATGGATTGATTCTGTTGAAGAGTGGCATGACTGGTGAGTAGTCTTTTTAAAAAAAATCGATATACCCACAGTAACAGGGCAAGGCGCAGAGTCAGAGCTAATTTTACCCTTGTTGCCAAATATGATGACTCGATGGAACGGACAGGTTTCAACAAGAAACAGCTGAATTTGATTACTTTTCAGGTGCTACATGTTCGATCAGGACTCTCATCAGGAAGTCCCATCCCCTGGATTGCCCGCGCTTATGGCTCACTGGTCGGAGCCTTAACAGAATATCACTGACCCCTGATAGACAGCAGGAGGGACTATACCCTCAGTTACCAGTATCCTTCCCATAGAGTTTTTCTTTCTCAATGGAATATATCTTTGCTGAGAGTTATGAGAGTCTTGTTAATTGTCTCCACTGTTTCCCTACTGTCCTACCTTTTTACCTACTTTCATAGCTCACCTTAGCCAACCTTGTCTTCATACCCTTATACTTGCCTTTATTTAAGTTTAAGACACTAGTCTTAAATCCACACTTCTCACCCTCAATCTGAATATGAAATTCTATCATATTATGATCATTGTTGCTTAGAGGTCCCTTTGCTATGAGGTCATTAATTAATCTTTTTTCTTTGCATATTACCAAGCCTAGCCTGCTCCTTGGTTGGTGCTAGAACATATTCCTCTAAGAATTTGTCCCAAATACTCTATGAACTCATCTCCAGGCTACCTTTGCTAATCAGATTCATCAAATCTATATGAAGATTAAAATCATTTATGACTATTGCAGCACTCTTCTTACATGCCCCAATTATTTATTCCTGTATACTCTGTTTTCAGTGTAGCTACTGTTAGGGAGCCTATAAACTACTCCTATAAATGACTTTTTACCTTTGCTATTTCTTATCTCTACCCAATCTGATTCTTCATGTTGATCTTCTGAATGAAGGTCATCTCTCACTGCTGTATTAATGTTATCCTTACTTAATAGAGCTACCCCACCACCTGTCCTTCAAAAATATCAAATAGTCTTGAATATTTAGGTCGCAGCCATGGTCACTTTGCAACCATGTCTCTGAAATGGTTAGCAGATTAATTTTTGCTATCACGTCATCTGTTTTGTAATGAATGTTAGCATGTTCTGATACAAAGCTTTTACTACTGTCTTTTTACCATTCTTGCAAGCTCTGGCCTTAGCTGATGGTGCACTTTTAAGTTTACATGCTCTGCCCCTTGTAATTTCCCATGTCGCTACCCTGCTCAATTGCCTTACACTTTCTCTTAATTTTACCCCATCTCCCCTCAGGTGATGCCTCACCCCAAAATTTAGCTTAAAGCCCTCTCTGCCATCCTAGTTATATGACTTATCAGAACAGCTGTCAAAATGGCTCAATGATTTCCACCAAGTTTAGTAGGAACTTGCTTACTTCGTTGACCATCCCAATAAATCATTGCAATTTTGTGATGTTTTTAGGCTGTGGGAACTTTCTAATGTCCTTGTTTTTCTGCAGGTTGGCCATAATTCCCAAAGCTAGCACAATGTGCCCTAGGAATTTTATCATCGGCTTTGCAAATTCACATTTGTTGTTTAATGGCAAATCTACTTCTTATAGGACTTTGAGGACTGTTCTTACATGATGGTCATGTTCTTCCCTCGATGAACCATGTACAAGAATGTTATCCATATGACATATTACTCCTTCCATGCCTTCCAGGGTCAGAGGCATTGTCCTTTGGAATATCACAGGTGCAGAAGCAATTCTGAATGGTAATCCTGTTAAAATAATAATAGCCAAATGGAATGATTAAAAATAGTTATCAATCTGGATTCTTTGTCCAGAGGCAACTGCCAAAAGCCACTGTCAGCATCCAATTTTGTGAAGAGGGTCCTTTTTGCTAATTTGGCGGGGCGTCAATCCACTAAAGCTATCGGGTGGATCTTATGCTCTACTGATTTGTTTAATTGAGTCAAGTCCACGCAGATTCTAATTGAACCTTTAGACTTTGGTACTGTGATCATTCCAGAACATCACTTTGCAGGTATGGTTACTGGAGAGATGACCCCGTGTTGTAACATGTGTTGAATCTCAATCTTGACTTTGTCTAAGAGTGGATGAGGGACCTTCCTCACTGTGTAGAGACATATAGGCTTAGCATCTGCCCTTAGTGTCATGTTATACTCTGTTTTCAGCTTTCCTGAGCCTGAAAATAGGGATTAAAATTCATTCCTGGATGCCTCACTGGACTGCTGATCAGCAATTTCACCAACCTTGTAAATGAGCCTTAGCTGCAAGTATGCTTTTCTGCTCAGTAATGATGACACCCGGTTCTTTATCACACACCAGGGTTCCACAAATTCTTTATCCTTGTATCTCAATCTTGCCGAATGTTGGCCTATTACTTTTACTGTTGTCCCTCCTGGACCTTGCAGCTGGATGGAGGATGGCTATAAGGTGATATTTTTAAGCCATTTTACTTCATCAGATGATCTTCTCTTCTCCTTCTCCTTAGGGGTTGAGGTTGACTTGCTTCCACACTAAAAATGAGTTCTCAGATAACTGAAGAGTCCAGTGCGCGACCTACAGTCTCTGTCACAGGTAGGGCAGACGGTGACAGGGGGAATGGGTGGGTGGGGTGCCCGGGTTGCCATGTACTCCTTTCACTGTTGACTCTTTGCTTCAGCTAGCCCTTGGCGATGAGGCTCAAAGTGTTCAGATCCTTCCCAGATGCTTTCTCTCCACTTCAGGTGGTCTTGGGCCAAGGATTCCCATATGTCAGTGGGGATGTTGCACCTTTTCAAGGAAGCTTTGAGGGTGTCCTTGAAGTGACTCATCTGTCCTCCTGGGACTCGATTGCCGAGTCAAAGATCCGAGTAGAGCGCTTGTTTCAGAGTCTCACGTCAGGCGTGCAGACGATGTGGCCCATCCAGTGGAGCTGATCGAATGTGGTCAATGCTTGGATGCCAGGGATGTTGGCCCAAGCGAGAACACTGACATTGCTTCGCCTATTCTGCCAATGGGTTTGCAGGATCTTGCGGAGGCAGCGCTGGTGGTACTTCTCCAGAGTTTTGAGCTGCCTGCTGTACACAGTCCATGTCTCTGAGCCATATAGGAAGGTGGGTATCACTGCTGCTCTGTAGACCATGAGCTTGGTGCCGGGGTTGAGGTCCTGGTTTTCAGACACTCGCTTCCGAAGGCTGTACTGGCACACTGAAGGCGATGTTGAACATGCATCAGTATCTAGCTTGAAATCTGTGGGGTGACCATAAACTTCTAAGTTAATGCTCCAATAATTATTTTATGTTTTGTTAACTTCTCCTAAGAAGGTTATTTGTTTATTCTGTGGCTCTTTCACTTCTTGAATTTTACTTGGTTGTATCATTATCTCTTTCTTCCCATGAGGAATAGGAACTTTGGATCTGTAGACTATTTTGAAATGCCCTAACTTCCCACAGTTGTGGTACTGAGTTCCCCCTGCTGGGCATTCTTCCTGCTTGTGTAGGGTTTTCCCGCCACACTGAGAGCATCTCAAGATGGCAATCCTGATTTTGCAGGTTTTTGCTTCACTGCACTTTCTCCTTTTTGTCTGACATATTGGTTGGCTTCACTTATTTCTCTCCAAGGGACATCACTTTCCTCATGAACAACCACTCTGTTTAGCTTCCTAAGCTCAGTCTGTCATGCCTTTGTGAGATATTAAATCTTCCCTTGTTTGCAAAAAATCTGATAGAGTTTCCTCTAAGATCCTAGCCATTATACAATCATGTATCAAATCATCTCTGAAGATCCCATTGTTGCAGTTCTCTGTGGGTCTGTGCAACTAATTTATAAATGAATTGATGGATTCACCCTTTTTTTTGCCTCCTCTTATTAATTTTGTTCACTCAATTATCAAGTCTTTTCAAACACTGAACACTCGAATTCCTGGAGGACATCCTCATATGAACTCAAAGCCTCATCGATGCCCTGCATTGTAAAAACAATATCTGCTATGTTCCCTGCTGCATAGGGTGAAGTACTGACCTGATTCTTCTGACCCTTCTTATGCAAACTTGAAGCTGTTCTGCATCTGGAGAATCTCTTCTTCCAATTGTTCATTATTGAATCTGTTGTGAGCCTTCTGCACTTCAGAATGGTTCTGGGTGTGGTAGTGTAAACTCTGTGCTTACTTTAAGCTTTGGATCTGTTGCTGCTTCAAGAGATTGGCTTATAAATTGTGATCTGTACTCAATGCTGTCTGGGCCCCGTGTCTGTGTGTCTTCTTGCAACTGCAGTACTCATGATGCTTTGTTCTCAAGTGAGTCTTTTTTCACCTTGCCCTTTTTTCAAGGATTTGTAGGTCTTTTGATTCTCTTGGAGCTTTTCTGGGTCTTTATGCTCTGTCTACTGCCACCCTGTTTCAGATGGTGCGCATGAACAGTTGATAGAAACCACCAGCTGCCACCATATTTTGTCTTGGGCTTGGGGTCTAGGTGGGGTTTCTTTAGGGTTTGCCAGTTACCCTAAGAAGGCTTCCATAGACCATTATTTGCAAAAGCCATTCTTGTTTATTTACAGATACATGTACCCCTCAGCATTCTACACCAGGTTGTACTTCTGCTTCCCACCAGATTGCTGTCTCTTAGTCATGTGACATTGTATCATCGTTACACTAGTAGTTAAATCAGTATAATGTGCTCCTGATGTCAAGCCTTTACTCTACAAAAGCCAGGCACAGGGCTTGGCATTGGCTTTGAGCTTCAGACACGGAGGCTAATCTACAAAGAATATGCTGACTAGAAGGACCACTGCAATCCATTCACAGATCCACTGAGGCCTAGATGATGCAGGCTTCAGGCAACCCAGCCTTTCTACTGGGTCTGGTCCAGGTGAGGAGGAACTGGTACAGGTTAGCCCAGGGCCAGGAGAAGCAGCAGCCTGAGCAGAAAGAGGCAGGGAGGCCTCAAGAAGGTCAGGATACTGATGACCAGGGGCCAGTGTGATGGTGAGGATTGGCCCAAACTCCGGTATATCAAAGATGGTGTAACTATCTACAGATGAGCGAAAGGTAGTGCCAGAGGCACCTCAGGATGTCCCGGAGTATGGTTGCTCACATCTGCCAGCTTCTCCATGAGGACCTGCGTCTGCAAGGACTTGGCGGCAATCTCATGCCAGTGGCATTAAGAACACTGCCACCCTAAACTTCTTTGCCAGTGGTTCCTTCCAAGGCTTCAGTGGGGACCTGTGTGCAGTGTTTTCCAGTCAGTGACACACAAGCCATCCAAGAGATGATAGATGCCCTGTTGGGGAGAGTGCACCAATTTGTCAATTTGCACTTGGATCCCGAGAGCCAGGCAGCCAGAGCATTGGATTCCTTCAAGTGCAAGGGGCTATTCACTGCACGTATGTGGTGTTCAGAGCTCCCTGGTATCAGTCAGTCACATTCACCAATCGGCAACGTTTCCACTCTTTGAACGTGCAGCTGATCCCTGCGTGTTTGTGCTCGGTCCCAGGGAGCTCTCACAGTGCCTACATTCTGACCCACTCTCAGGTGCCACAGGTTTTCGAAGGACCGTGGCAAGTGCGGGGCTGGCTCCATGGGGACAAGGGATACCCTCGAACACCTGGCTGATGATGCCAGTTCACTTGCTCAAGGAAGTTCTTGTAACTGGTCCCCAATCACCACTCACCCACAGTAACCATTTGACGTCATTATGATCCTAAAATGTTTAGAGGTTACTTTGGGGTCTACTCAATGACAGTGCCTCACCTGCACTATGGGGTGTTGAGCACCAACCACTCATGCTGTGAAACTGTACTTCCTCATTCTGGACACCCAGGAGTGCTGCTGAGTAGCGGTATAGTGCCGCACATGCTTCCACAAGGTCCACCATTGGGCAGACAATAGGCCCCCTAAAGATGAGATTCAGATGTCTGCACTGCTCAGGTGGGGCTCTCCAATACTCACCACAGAGAGTGCCCAGGATCTCCCTGCACAACCTCACGCAACAAAGGGGGCATGTTTTGGCTGAGGGAGACATGGAGAATCGAGATGTCTCCTTTGAAGATGAAGATGGAGAAGGGGATGGTGATGACGAGGCTCAGGATGTTGCTGAGGCACAAAGAGACGCCCTTGCAAGGGTACCACGCGTGAAAATCTAATAGCTAACAGATTCCAGGCAGAGTAAGCTGCTGATATATCCCCTTTACTATTTGGTTTTCTATCCTCTGCTGGCATGCAGGCCCCAGCTCCTTCTTTGTAATGCACATTATACTTTGCTCTCATGTACCTTGATTTATGATAGCTAAATTAAGTTGCAATACTTAACGTCTGCACTGCTGGTCTTGTAATCCTTTGCATGCGCTAAACTGTGTTGATATATGTAGACCCTTGCACCAAATTCGCACATTAGAACATGCACAGCACTCCATTCTCCCTCGAGCTCGGGCATCTGTGAGCAGAAATGAGGAGTTTCCCATACCCTCACAGAGTCTGTATGCATGGCACATTGAAAGCAACATGAAATCCTACCTAGGCAGGGATGTACTCATGTCACTCTCAGACCTGCTCCCAATGGGGAGTAGAACTTGCAGAGAGCTCTTTCAGGTGGAACCAGAAAATTAAGTGCACAGGGAAGAACAGCTTGAGGAGACCATTTGGCCACTTGAGATTGCTCCTCCATGCAGCTTGATCAGGGAAGTTCTTGTAACTGGTCCCCAGTCACCACTCGCCCACAACAGCTCTATATCCCTTGACATCTTTATGATCCCAAATAGTTTAGAGATTACTTTGGAGTCCACTCAGTGACAGTGCCTCACTTGCACTAAGGGGTATTGAGTACGAACAACTCACGACCCTCCAATTGCACAGATTCTTATAAATCTCAGTCCTGGATGCCCTTATTATTACTGTGAGACTGCTCCCTCATTCTGGACACCTGAGCCAGGTTAATCATCTTTCCTGCATGGACCCTGCAGAGCCCTGTGGGAGCTGTTGGTGCTTCACATTGACAGCCTCACAGCCCTCTGCACAGGCCCATTCTACTTGCTCTCACATTATAGGTTAATACCCTGGCCCAGTGTACTTTGGCTGCAATCCCTTTATGCGAGATCTATTGTTACCCTTCATAAGGAGATGAACAGGCCAAACAATTCTCCATGTGAGGTCTCACAAAGGCTGCAGTCAACTGCGCTCACACCTCTTTAATCCTATCACTCAATCCCTCTTGAAATCAAGGCCAATTTACCAGTTGCCTCCTTACTTTCAGCCTTCGCCTGCATGTTAGCTCAATATGACAATTGAACAAGGACAGACAGGAATGATCGGATGTACACACCCCATCATTCTCCTAACACCCAGGGAAGCCTCTGGTTTTCTATTCTTCAGTGCACAGTGGAAAGCTTCACTCTTTCAACCCTCAGACTGCATTTACAGTGTTCCTTGCCATTCACCTAGCCTGCTCAACTCCCCTTGAGGACTTCTTGCATCCACCTCATGTCTCATATCCGGGCAACAGCAGCAGGAGATGCAATGACTTCGCTGCACTCTGCACAGACGTCATTCTCAGAACTCCGAACCTGGTGGCTGCAGTAAATGGCTTGCATGAAGCGTGCCCAGGCCAAAGATTCACAAATGATGGCCAGTGCTTAAGCATTCTCATATCGGAACATTTAACAATGACCATGTTGATAATTAGAAAGAAGTGACTCTATAAGAGGGCATTATCGGTCTCTACGCCCTTAAATGCCCATGACTATTGTGTCAACTAACAACAAGATGAGAATCCAGGGTGCTTCCAAATTGTGAAAGTTATATATTTACAAGTTGTAAAAGTATATACAATGGTTGTATACCCATGCCAATTGTGTCCCTTCAAAACATCTTTATCTTTCTTTTCCTATTACTATGCCTAGGTGCAGCCCCAACATCCACAGCTGAGATGGAGGCAGCCTGCTGACTGCTTTGCTCTGTTGTCTGTGATGACTTTGGCAGCAGTCCTCTGGTGGCTCGAGGCATAGAGAGCCCCAGCCTATAAGGGTCTCCTGTACCCACTCACTGTACCCATGGCAATAGCATCGGTTGTCAGATATGCTGAGAGTGAGACATCAGCCATGATTGAATGGCTGATTCAATTAGGCCGAATGGCCTAATTTCTGCTCCTATGTCTTATGGTCTTATGGAGACATAAGTAAGGGAGCCTGCTCAGGCATCCATTAAATCTTTCTCTTCTCCATTCCAGGTACCAGCAAGAAAAGGGGGAGTCAAAGAAGGGAGACCAGCCACAGCTCTATGTCCATATATCACCTCAATTTTTTAAAATTACCCACTTGGAATTGAGAAGTTATGTAGATCAGTGTAATATCTTTCACCACTAGGACCTGAATTTGATTCTTGCATACTGTAATAAGATAAAGGATGGGATTCTCCTCTTCTTGGCAGTGTTGAGGTGGAGTGACATTCTTCCTGCTCACTCCTCCCCACCCCCAATGAACAACATGTTCATGAAACCAAAGACACTAATAAGATTCTAAATTTTGCCTCCCCAAATTTGTTCCTCACCCCCCCACCCCCCCCCACCACCCGACCAACTCCTTGGCCTGACACACTAGAGGCACTAGGGTCACTAGCAGAGGGGAGTTTGAGTGGCAGGGTACCATTGGATTGTCCTGTGATGAAGCCCCCAGGGTGCCTTGGTGGCATTCTTTCTTTCTGTGGGTGGCCGATGGCATCTGCCTGACTCCTTGAGGAGGTCGAGGCACCCGTTTCCCTCTCGCTTAGCCACAGCTGCACAGTACCCATGGCAATAATAACGGAGTACAGGTCCGAATGCATATCCAGCAGCTACTGTGTATTCTGCTGGACCTGAATCTCCAAGGCAGCCGCCACCCTATCCATGGAGGCAGCTAAGTGCTCGAATGCCAGAGCCACGACAGCAGACAGAACGTGGATGGACACCTCCAGCCTTTGGTTTAGTCTGCGCAAGGCCTCTAGCACCTCTGCCCAATGTTACCCTGCCTGTCTCTGCATCTCCAACATGTTTCTTATGGCTGAATCCAGAAGCTCATCATCTGCATGGAGCTCAGCAGAGGCCTGGTCTCCAGCAGTCCTCCAAGTGTCAGGGACTTTGGCTGTCACTTCATCCGCCAGCAATGGACCCGTGCCTGTGAGGCGCTCATCAGATTGTGACCCTGAGCCTACTGTAGAATGTATACCCACTGATGGGGAATGTCTCTGCGCTGGTGAAAGATGCAGATGAATACTGTGACAGTGCATCCTCTGAGGATTCTGAGGCATCATCCTAAGAGGTGGGTTTGGAGATGGAGCTGTGGCTGCTCTCCATTCTTTGCTGGTACCTGGAAAAGAGAAGAAAAATATTTAATGGATGCTTAAGCAGGCTCTCTTACCTATGTCTCACTCTGTCGGCATATCTGTCAAGTGCCTCACTGGCTTGCTGGGGGAGTCCTGTCTAGCCTATTGCACAGGTACGGTCCCACTCCTCCCTGGCTATTTCTGCGGCCTACTCTTTGAAGGTACTTAGAATTCTAATAGCTAGAAGGCCACCGCAGGTCTTGGCCCACTCCCTCCTGTTGTGTGCATTCTTATCCTGCAAACAGCCAGAAGGTGTGATTGTCATCCCGTTAGGTGTATGAGATGTTTAGGAGCCTGCATGCCTATGCCAGCTCCTGAGCCCTCCCCAGTAAGTAATTAACAAGTAGGATGTCCTGCAACAGATAGAACATTGAAAGCATGAAGTGGCTGCCACACATTCAGTGCACATGTCCCATCTGCTACTGAGTCCTGCAACCCAAAATCCTGTCTGACATCCCTGTGCACTCACACACTTACACTGCTTGATGTCCCTATGAGTGTCACTTCGCAGTGAGTGGATGGTGCCACTTTCCCTGGTGAAGACAAATCATTCATCCATTTCCTGCACTGCAAGGCTCTTATTTTGTGGGCCCCATGGGTGCTAACCTCCGCTGCATCTTTAACCTCCAGGCTGCTATGATCAAACAGGAGGGCCTCCCGCTGCCACGCCTGGGAAACAACACTTCACGCCATTCCTGGATGGCCTGGAGGAAAACCTGCAGGATAGCTTTGCTGAACCATGGGCCCATTCATTGTCTGCTCAGCAACATTCTGTTATCTGTGGTAGGTCTGTTATCTGTAGTATGGTGCCAGGACCTTTGATCCCATAAGTTAATGGAGGGGATGGCGGCTTCCTGCCCAGTCCTGACACAAGATTCACCGTGCTCCTTGAAAATGCATATGTAATGAGTTGAACAGTGCAAGGTTGCACCTGACCAGCTGACTAGCCCCTCGAGTGGAAATCACCCTCATTTCCACTCCCACCGCCCAACTTATACTCCAGAATGGAAGATACTGCCCCTTGATGTTAATTAAAACATTGGCAGCAGAGATTTGGATGACCTCAAGTTTACAAAGGTACAATGTGGGAGACCAACCAGGAGCTTATTGGAATAGCCAAATCTAGAGGTAACAAAGGCATGAATGAGGGTTTCAGCAGCAGGTGAGTTGAGTCAGGGGCAAAATCGGGTTTTGAGGTGGAAATAGGCAGCCTTAATTATGACATAAACATGAGGTCAGAAGCTCATCCTGGAGTCAAATATGACACCGAGCCTGGGATTTTTTGGCCTAGTTGTGGCAGGACCTGCCGGGAGACATGGCAGCCCAGCCAAAAGCCCATTCGACTGGACCATCCCGGTGGTGGGTGGGGCCACAAAATCCCACCCCAAGGTTGCGAACAGGCAGGTTTAATCTCAGGCTGTTGCCAGGGAGAGGAATTTCATCCGGGTTTTCAGTAAATATGATAAAGCATGCATGGAGCATTAACCTAAAGTGACTTTGTTCTATTGTAAAATTGTATTCTTCCCAACTTACACATAAAATATCCAACCATAAAATTCATTGAATAAGATATTATCATAAAATTTTAATTATATATATTATTACAATTATGAGGTTTGTAAGATTATTATATTTTGGAACTGGAACTTTATAATAGGGTAAATGGAGGGGGTCATATGACCTGTTCTGTAGTCTGACTGTAAGCCTGGATGCTTTGATTGTTAGGTATCAAAGGAAGGTTTAGATTGTTTTGCTGAGAAGAAGGTGCAAGGTATTTACGCTTGAAGACAATGGCAACGGTTTCTGAATTTACCATGGGTGGACTCTGAGTCTCCCAAGGTCCCAGAAAAGTCTCACAGGTATCAGGTTGTAAACAGTTGTGCTGTGAACTATCCATTTACATTTAAGATGAAAGGGGAGTTGGGGTCAAAAATACCTCATTAGCATTTTTACCTGCATGCAAGGTTAATGTGTTGCATGTTGCTGTGAGAAAGGGGCTTCTACAGAGATCAAAATATCACCTCATTTTTAAAAAATTACCAACTTGGAATTGGGAAGTTATGTGGGTCAGTGTAATATCTTTCACCATTGGGACCTGGGTTTGATTCTTGCATACTGTGATAAGATAAAGGATGGGATTCTCTTCTTCTTGGCAGTGTCGAGGTGGAGTGACACTCTCCCCGCCCACTGCTCCCCACCCCCACTGAACAACACGTTCATGAAACCTGAGATTAACAAGGTTCTAAATTTTGCCCCTCCAAATTTGTTCCATCCCCACCCCCTCACCTGTCCTGGGAAGAGCATCTCTTTTCCTCCATCTATTGAGGAACTTTCTTCCTTCCCCAATGAATGTTTTTTTGATCTCCTCATCCCCTCTATTTCTTATCTTCCCCTTTTCTTTGCTGTGCTCCTTTCTCTTCTTTTTCCCTTCTCATCCTCCCATCCTATCCTCCTTATTTTCCTGCTCCCTCCTTTCCTTTTCTAGTCCTACTTTTCTTCCTCTCCTCTCTTGCAATCTTCCCACCTCATTGCCACTTACCTCCTCTTTCCTCCTCCAAAGTATTTCCCATAAACCCATCTGAGCTAAAAATGGCATTGTATTTACTTAATGTTACAACTTAAGATTAGACAGTGTTTACCCTGGACAATTTAAAATCAGATATAGGCAGTACTGAATATTGAATGCTAACAGGAGATTGCTGCGATGTTGGAGTTCCTGCATAGAGTAGCAAAGTAATCGCCGAAGGAGATTGCTAAACGTTTTTTCTCTATAAAAATGCTAATTAAAAATATTTTGAAAACTTTACATCCCCTTTCATGTCTTGTACCTATTTTCAGTCACCCACCTGCCCTCCTGCCAACCTCATCTTTTTCAGCCTGTGGTGTTCTATCTCTCGGCTCCAGCTTTCTTTCCTCACCCAAGGATACTTTACTACCTTCATAACCTCTGCTTATTTCCATGTTGGCCTGTTCTCTCCTATAACAGCATTAGTTTCTAACAACTTCTCAAATCTTCTTCCTATTTTCTGTCTAATTTTCCAGGCTTTAACCAAATTGGAGGACCACTTCATGCTCCTGAATCTCCCACTCCTCCACAAGCAATCCCAAATGTGCTGAGAATTACACTAACAACCACTTTAAGATTATCAGTCTCACAATGTGGCTCACTTATGTTTGCTAGAAGCTACATTCATTCATATAGAGGGACCTATCCTCTGCAGGGAAAAGGAACATGTCAGGCATTGTGCCTTTTTTGAATTGAGCAAAAGTGTGAGGGACAATAGTACCCTGGTGCATTCTACCTGGCAAAGCTTTGACCAATCAGAGTCAACTCGCCAACCAATCAGCAGGCCTTTCTCATTCAGTATAAATTGTTGCTCCCTTTGAAATTTGGCATTCTTGCATCTGTCCTGATGAGTGTAAGATACAAAGCTTTGACTCATGCCTCTTTTATCAGCAATGGCTGTGGTTGTTGGAGGCCAATTATAACCATAGAAAATCACTGCAGGTTTTAATCAAGGAACTGTCCTGATCCCTACAATCTTCATCTGCTTCTTCAATGGCCTTCCCTCCATCATAAGGTCAGTAGTTAGACTGTTCATTGACAATTCTACAGTAATCAGCTCCTGTCCCAATTCTTCTGATAATGAATAAACTATGCCAACCTATAGCAAGACCTAGAAAACATCCAGGTTTGATCTGACAAGTGTCGGTAACATATATGCCAGATAATGTCTAGAAGGAAGACGAGCCATCTACTCCTGACCTTCAAAGACAGCACCATCGCTGACTGCCCCACCATCAAATCATTGGGACCATCCTCATCCAGAATATAAATAGAATCACCAAATCAACACCATAGTTACAGGAGCAAGGCAAAGCCTGAGCAGTCTGTCTATTGACACCACTGTGTCAGTCAATGAGTTGTACTGTATAAGCGGATGAGTTGGAGGCTGGGAGGGACTTGGTGGCAGGACTCACAGCAAACAGGCTATTCACTCAGCACACAGAGTTTAATTAAACAGTGCACTACAGCAAATGGCCTACAGATTCGAATTTAAAAGAGTCTGTACGTACTACAGCAAACAGAATGCATGACTAAAACTAAAACACCACCTTTTGATAAAAGCAGGGTGGTTTTTCCAAGGGAATGCAGTAAGTGCAGGTTAGTTTCACATTACAAATTAGTTTATTCCTCTAGAATGGTGCAGTGGATAGTTGTATAATACAAACGATGTGTCTAAAATCATTCCCCGTCACTTACAGCAGTGTGAACTCCAAGTATGAATGGCGGGGGAGTTACCCAACCATGTCCATTCTGATTGAGAATAGTGGTGTGACTAGATGCAGCCAAGTCTGGGGCCAGGATTTTTAAGATGTTGGAGTTTCCCTTCAAGCCATCTGAGGAGTTGGTGGCAAACATATTGCCACCAATATTGCCCACCACAATGAGCATTAATTCGATGCAGGCAGGATGCCCCTCACTCAGGAGGAAGTCCCACCTCAGAGAGCTACTAGCCAATCTGATTAGCTAGCAGTTCTAATCCTGGCAGTGCCAGAGGTCACAGTGGCCAGGACTGGAACTGCAAGCAGTCCCCAGAGTCTAAATCCTGGGAGTCCAGGACCAGTTAAAGGTTTGGAGGCCTCAGGGTGGGGAAGGGAGGTATGACCCGGTGGGTACAGTGGCAGAGTGGGGGTAGGGGTGTCAGGGGAGAGGCTGGGAGAGAGCGAGAGGAAGCACCTGCAGTGGCCAGACATTTTGCCAGACATTTTGGAGTGGGCACCCGCTGTTAAAAGGAGGCCATTGATGGAGGCAACCCCCCCGCCCCCTTTCCTCCTGACTCCTGAGCGGGATCACTTTTCAGGCTCCCTGCCTGCCCCTGAACTCCTCCTGCCAGCATGAAAATTGAGGTTGAATGGGAAATGGCCTTAAGTGGTCTTTAATTGGCCACATAAGGGCCTCAGTTGGGGTAAGGGTGGTTGGGGTAGCGGGGGGTGTGGCGTAGGCCTCATCCGTCCCACGGTAAAATTGCAGCGAGGTCGGGGTGAGCAAGAGCCCAGTGGGAAGGCTATCTGAAGAATTTTACAGCTACCACCACCCCCTCCGCCTTAAACTCTGATGGCGGGGAATGTAAAATTCTGCCCCTGGTGTAATGCATCGACTGACTTATCATCTGACAACTCAAAGTTTTAACACCACCTATGAGATTCTAGTCAGGAGTGTGATGAAATACTCACCACTCACCTGGATGGATGCTGACTAAACAACATTTGAGAAGCTTGACATCATCCAGACCAGCTTGATGAGTACCTACCATTGGACTCGATACGCACCATCAATGTATGGTGACTGCAGTTTTGATACCTATAGGATGCAGCAACCCATTAAGGTCACTCTAATAGAATTTGCCTGCACTGCAATATTTCACACTGAGAAGGACAAAAGTAGCAGGTCATGAAAGTAAGTTCCCCTCCAAGTGACTGGAATGGATATCACTGTTCCTTCATCATTGCTAGGTCAATATCCTAGAATTTGTTACCTAAAACCATTATGAGGGTACCACCACTACAAGAACAGCAGCAGTTTAAGGAGAAGGCCAATCGCCATCTTTTCAGAACAACTAGGGATAGATAATAGATCTGACCTTGCCAGCATCATTCCTGATCTTTATAACTTTAACTATACCACAATTAACCATTTCTTCCTCTGCCTAGAAGGACAAGGGCAACAGATGCATGAGAACACCAACCCCACATGTAAGTTCCCGTACAAGACATAGCATCCTGACTTGGAAATTGTATTGGCTTGACAGACCAGAGGGGTTTCAACAAGAAACAGATTAACTTTATTACAGAGCTCTTCAGATGCTACATGCTCGATCAGAACCCTCGTCAGGAAGCTCCGCCCTCCTGGATTACCCACGCTTAGGGCTCATTGGTTGAAGTCTCCAAGGACATCACGTGACCCCTGATAGACAGCAAGAGAGGCTATACCTTCAGTTACTACATTTCCTCCCCCTTTAGTTTTTTTTAAAGTTTTTGTTTAAAGAGAGCATTTGAATATCCAACAACATGTACATATATACAACGCAGATGATTAAAGATTAAGTCTCTGAGGTGCTTTCCTTATTCAGTTAGAGTGGTGTAGCTCTACCACTTGAGGTTCTTCCACAGGATCAACATGATCATGAACTGCACCACGAGATACGTTAGAAAGTGACAGTTCAGGGCTAGGCATTGCTACAGAGACACCGACCATGTCAATTCTAGGTTGATATGTCACCTCAGGGATTGATAGTTCGATGTTAATCACAGGTGGAATAGTTGCTTGTTGGAACGTCTCTCTATCACATATATGGTCCGCGTGTTTTCAAACAATTCTGTCTTCCACTTCCACCTGGAAGGATAAGGGACCAGTCTCTGAGACAATGGTTCCAGGAACCCAACAAGGTCCACTTCCAAAATTCCACACATCACTGTGTCTCCTACAGTCAATGTATGAGCTTTGCTATAAATATCATGATTCAAATTTTGATTACTCTGATTCCTCTCTACCTTCCCTCTAAGTTTGGAAATACCAGGCTTAACCTTGCACATAGGCAGCGTTTTATCAATAATTCAGAAGGTGTTGAAGCCGTAGTTGAATGAGGCATTGTACAATAACTGAGAAGAAAGTGGGAAAGTCGAGTTTCTAGATACCTTCTGATAACCTCTTCATTCTAGATTTGAAAGTTTGCACAGCTGTCTCAGCGAAACCATTTGATGAGGGATGTTATGGGGCTGTTTTAATATGTCTGATTCCAATTAAATTCCTGAATCTCTGAAACTCTGTGCTGGTAAAGACTGTACTGTTATCAGAAACGATGATTTCCAGTAGGCCATGTATACTAAAACAATGACGCAGCTTTTCAATAGTTGCGCTCAATGTCGGTGATCGGACTTCATACACATCCATCCAATTAGAATGTGCATCTACGATCAACAAAAACATGGTACCAAAGAATGGTCCTACATAATCAATATGTAGACTAACCCAGGGTCAACCAGGTCACTGCCATGGATGCAATGGAGCTGAAACAGGCAACTTCTGTTGTTGCTGACAATGGAGACAGTGCTTGACCATGCTTTCAATATCACTGTCAATGCCTGCCCACCAGACATAGCTTCATGCAAGCATTTTCATCCTGGATGCGCACTGTGAAGCTCTGTCAAGAGTGGACCTCTTCCTTGCGATGGGGTGATAACTCTTGACCCCCACAACAAAATTCCATCTTGATAACTTAACTCTGTTATTCAGGCATGGAATGGTCTCATCTCTTCAGATACAGGTAAATTTGACCACTCTTACAGAACAAGGTCTCTGACTTTCGACAAAATTGGATTCCTGTTCGTCCAATTTCCAATTTGCTTCACACACATAGGCAAAGAATCTAAGAAACTTTTCAAGCACCACTTCTTGTGCACTCGAGCATGTACAATGCTATCTGGTAATGAGAGATGACTGAATGCATCCACATTTACAATTTGTAAGCCAGGACGGTACATAAAGGTATACTCATACGGAGATAATCTCAAAACCCAATGTTGAATTCTTGCTGAGGCTATTGGTGGAATGGCCTTATCCTCACTGAATAAACCCATTAATGGTTTATGGTATGTTTGCAGCATCCAATGCTCTTCATTCTAGCTCCTTGAGCACTAGTTTCAAGTTATTCTTTTCCAATCTGATTTCTGTATTTTCTTTTTCTGTTTGCCATAGAATTTTACCTTGTCCTTCATTTTGATCTCACCATCAACCAAATTTCTTCTGGTGAAATTTTAACTTGGTTCAGATCGGTAGTTGAGCTACCCATGGCTTCATTATCCACTCACATCTTGGAAAGTTCTACGACTTTTCCTTCTAATGCCTCTTCTGTTTCATTCAGTTGATCCTTCAGCTTTTCAGTCTCTTTCTTGTATCTCTTGGCTTCCTCCTGGAATATTGAACATTGTTGAGTCTTCTCTGCCGACTGTTTCTTCAGTTTGTTCAGAGTGGCAGTAAATTCATTTTGTTTCTCTTCATGATTTTCCAGAGAAACCAACTCTGACCTGAAGGATCCTTGCAGCATGTGAAGGTCCTTCAATTCTCCTAACTCATCCCGAAATACACTGTTGTATTTCCTTAGCAGTTCAGGAAATCCTCCTGTTTTCAGGTGAAATATTTCAGACCATATGAGCTGGATTTTATGAACCAGTCTCTGCCCAGAAGACTAGGTCCTTCTCCTGTCACTATTATCACTGGAAGCTGAGCTGTCTGTTGCCTATAAGACACTGGTACTGCGGTGATGTCCTTTACCAGTATAGACTCTCTAGTGTATGTCTTCAATTTAACAGTTGTTTGCTCCAGATTCAGTGGCTGGGTACCTTCATTTAGATATTTAAATCTGTGTTCTCCCACCACTGTGGATGAGGCTCCCACATCCACCTCCATTATTAGTGGCTTCCCATTAACCTGGATTGTGACAGTGACTGGTTCGGTTTTTGCAGCGGTGACATTATATAGAGAATAGATGTCGGTATCAGCAGCTTCAGGTTCCTCTGTATTTTTCAAACCAACTATGTTGGTTTGCTGCTTTATGGTCTGTTTTGACTTCGCCCTGCATTGCCTCACTACATGATCTTTCTTCTGGCAGTAATGGCATTCTGCCTCCTTGAATCTGCAGGTGTCCGGCCTATGGTCACCCCCACATCTATAACAAATTAACCTTGAAGTTGCTGCTGAAATGCTTCTACTAGGCCTTTTCATGCTCACAGCAGACATTGCCTCTCACTTCGCTGCTGTGGCTCTGGTTTTCACGCCACACTCGGTGGTAGGTTCCTACCCCACATGGAGAATAGTGCCATGTTGTATGCATTGCAAAGCCTATGAGTCTCTCACAGCACTCTCCATGGCAAAGGGTATTTCCAGGGTGCGCTTCAAATCGATGTTGACCTCTGCGAGTAAACGGTGCTGAATGGCATCATCATGAACTCCACAAAGTAATCGATCCCGCAGCACATCATTGAGCCTGTCCCCGAAGTCGCAGTTGTTCTCTCAACTGCTTCAGCTTCACTACATAGGTTGCGATGAACTCTCCTGGGGCCCTAACGCTGGAATTAAACTTGAACCTCTGCATTATTGTGGACGGCTTCGGTTGGAAATGCACTTTAATGAGGCCCATTGATTCATTAAAGGACTTAGAATTGGGGGTGCTCGGGGCTGTCAGGCGGTGGATGAGATCGTATGTCTTGCTACCACATACACTCAAGAGGATTGCTTTCTGCTTTTCCTCCACGGTAATTTCATTCGCTATGAAATAAAAACCAAGATGCTCTACATACTGGCTCCAGTCTTCCATAGTCACATTTGAAAGATCGATTCTACTGAAGAGCGGCATAGAAACATAGAAGCAGAAGTAGGTCATTCGGCCCTTCAAGCCTGTTCCGCCATCCAGTATGATCATGGCTGATCCTCTATCTCAACACCATACTCCTGCTCTCTCCTCATACCCCTTGATGCCTTTAGAGTCTAGAAATCTATCTATTTCCTTCTTAAATATATTTGGTGATTTGGCCTCCACTGCCCTCTGTGGCAGAGAATTCCATAGGTTCACCACCCTCTTCATCTCAGTCCTACATGGCCTACCCCGTATTCTGAGATTGTGATGCCTTTTTCTAGACCTCCCAGCCAGAGGAAACATCATCCCTTCCTCCAGTCTGTCCAGCCTTGCCAGAATGTTATACATTTCAATGAGATCCTTTCTCATTCTTCTAAACTCCAGTGAATACTGTTGAGTAGTCTTTTGTTTTTTCTTAAGATTTGATGTACTCACTTTGACAGCATCAGAGTTATTTTATCCTCGTCACCAAATGTAATGGCTTGATGGGCTGGACAGGTTTCAACAAGAAACAGATAAACTTTATTATAGAGAGCTTTTCAGGTGCTACATGCTAGATCAGGAAGCCCTGCCCCCCCCCCCCGATTACCCATGCTTAGGGTTCATTGGTCGGAGCCTCCAAGAACATCAGGTGACCCCTGATAGTCACAGGAGAGGCTATATCTTCAGTTACTACAAAAATGTATCACCGTTCCTTCACTGTCCTTCAAAATCCTGAACTCCCTCCCTAACAGCACTGTGGGTGTACCTACACCACATGGATTACAGTGGTTCAAGAAGGCAGCCTACCACTACTTCTCGAGAGCAATCGGGGATGGACAATAAAAATGCTGGCCTAGCCAGCGATGCCCACATGCCGTGAAAGATTTTAAAAAGTTTTGTTCTTAACTCCCAGCATTCCTGTCACTGAATCCCAAATTTCATTTACCTAGGCCAGGATTTTCCGGTTGTTGGGCGGGCTCAACGAGGGCGAGCACGGGCGGCCGCAAAACGGACCGCCACCCGCGATCGGGCCCCGACCGCGATTTCACGCTGGCTGGCCAATTAACGGCCAGCGAGTGTAAATCGCGCGCTGCAGCGCTCAGCACTGCCGGGTGGGGAGGAGGGTGAGCGCGGAAGTTCATGCATGCACACGAGTGTGCACAGTAAAAGCTCGCTGAGGCGCAGAGCTGCCTCAGGAAGCTGAAGATTTTCAAAATAAAAAATAAAGAAATTAGAAATATTAAAAGCATGTCCCCTCATGTGACTCTGTCACATGAGCAGGGACAAGTTAGAGATGAGTTTGAAAATTCTAAAAAAAAACAGATTTGAAACTCTGGTCAAAACCTTATCCCACCAGTGGATAAAGTTTTGCCAAAAATGCAAAGGCTGTCTGGCCTTTTTGCCCCCCACCAATGGAACGGTTGGATGGGCAGCGAAAAATTTCAAGCAATTAGTTCATTAAGGGCTTTAATAGGTTGCTTAATTGTCAACGGGTGCGCTGCCGACTCCTGCACACACCCGCCGACTGAAATATCGCGCAAGTGCATGAAGACATTGGCACACAGGCCTGATGTCACCGCGTGTCATTTTACGCTTGTTCAGGTCGGGTGCACGTCCTCCTGATGAGCGCAATATCCTGCCCCTAGTCTTCATCAACAATAAACTGCCGCTCTGTAATTCTTAAAAATTCATTTATGAGATGTGGGCATCACAGATCCAATGCTTATCAGCCAAGTACACAGAAATAAGGATAAATAATGTTGGAGCTTGTGATACAAAAGGAGAGATCATTAAACAGACAGGGAGACATCAGTTTCCAGCATCACAAGTGACAGAATTCAGAGCTTCATGCACAAAAATCATTAAGGAAAGAGCCAAGGAGAGGGATAGCGAGATAGCAATGGTAGCAGCAGATTATATATCTAAAGCAGAACAAAGATCAGAAGTCAGATATGACAGACACAGACACCAGACAAACAAGACTAGAGGATGACAAAAATCAGCAGATACTGGTTAAGATGCTGGTTAAAATCCATTTACAACTATTTGTCCTATGAGGAGAGATTGAGGAGATTGGGTCTATATTCTCTAGAGTTTAGAAGAATGAACGGTGATCACATTGAAGCATACATAATTCTTACAGGGCTCAACAGGGTTAGATGCAGCTAGGATTTTTTACCCTGGCTGAGGATCCAAGGAAAAAGTCTCAGAATAAGGGGCAGGCCATTTAGGACTGAGATAAGCAGGAATTTCTTCACTCAGAGGATGGCGAATCTTTGGAATTCTCTATCTCAGAGGGCTGTGGAGGCTCTGTTATTGAGTCTATTCAAGCCAGAGTTCGACAGATTTTTAGCTATTAAAGGTATCAAGGGATATGGGGAATAGTGCAGGAAAATGGCATTGAGGTAGCAGATCAGTCATGATCTAGATGAATGGCAGAGCAGACTCGAGGGCCCAAATGGCCTACTCCTGTTCCTATTTCTTGTAATCCTATGTACCCTGAGCTAACAATCCCATTCCGTTCAACTGTAACATTTCTATTTCCCATACCACCTATTCTAGTAAATTCTTTAGTAATGTTAATAATCTAGTGCAAATTAATTCCAAATTATAGGCAGTTTTGTGCTATATGCCTTGAACTTTAGCTCATACACATTTCACTAAAGGTGTTCACATCTAACAGGGGTACATCCTGTCATTAGAATGGAAGTTGAAACAAGACCCCAAGTTTGAAAAGACATTATCCAACTTATTGTACCAACCAGTCCTCAGATGCACTCCTCACTTGACATCATCATAAAACACAGTTTTGGGACTGGTTGCTGCTTAAAGAATGTTCTTATTTACTTTGTGCACTTTCAGAAATATAAGACCTTGAGCCTGAAAACTTTCTGGGAGTTATTTAAAATAGTTCTTTTCTGTTTTGAAACCAAAGTCAATTAACAAAGAATGTCAATACAACGTTTTTTTCAGAATAAAGAGCTTTTTAGTCAACCGAGATGAGCACATGGATACCCAGCAATGAAGGTTGGATGAAGACATATTGGGGCTCAGTCAGGTTTGAAATAAAATTGGCCCAAATGTGACTCTGTGCAAGTAGTTGGGGTTTGAAGAGTTCAAATAAATACTGAATCAACTACTAAACATTGAATAAATGGGTCTTACAAAATAAGTGTTAATGTATCAAAGCTGGAACTGTAGGACTAGATCCATAAATCAAAGCCTATAAAACCTGCTAGACAATTAGTAGAAGGCCCAATAGATCGATGCTTAACTTGGCTTTCCAGGCCCCACAAAGGAGGTTTGAGGCACTGCTGCCCCAGACTTTCCTTCTCACCTCAAATCACCCTCCTGCCCGCACCTACCCTTATCTTACTTAACCTGCTTCTTGGAATGATTAATCTTCATATGCCCAAAGGCTGTCAGCTACCTCTCTTCACCGTTTCTGGCAGGCAGTGGGATATTAAAGGGACCGGTTAAAATGGACTGGGTATCCCATTGCAGCTGAAAGACCAGTGGCCTATGCAGCCTGCCAGTTTCCTGTCCAGGAGTTAAAATTCTCTCTTACATCTGGAATTCTGTCCCAAAACTGCTTCACTTTACCACTTATGTTCAAGATCCATTTTTTGATGATGTTTTTGTCCTGCACTTATCCCATTCCTTTTATCTTTCTCTCTGTCCAGCTGTTATCATTTTGGTATGTATTTTGAGATATTGTCCTTTATGTTAAGGTACTGGGCAGAATTTTTCCGACGTGAAAATGATGCAGGATCCCGCCCCTTTTAAATAGTCAGGGAGGCAGGGGGACAGCGCGATCAGCTGTCCGCCCGCCGATCTGTCAATGACCAATTGAGGCCATTGACAGGATAATTAAGGCAATTAAGGTTGGCGGGCAGGCCAGGAGCCCCAGCGGGCTTCTGAAAAAACATGAAACCTCATCCACTGGTGGGATGAGGTTTCATGTCGGTTTTAAAAAACTGCAGAATTTCCCGACAGCGGGATTTTACGTTCCCGCTGTCGTCAATGGCATTTATAATGGCCCGTTGCATTTTACGGCCCCGTCCCCGCCGAAACGGGCTGTAAAATTCTGCCCTTTAATAAGGTTTATGTGATATTTATTAACATGTCCCATCTCGTGTGACATTGTCACATGAGGGGGACAGGTTAATAATTTTTTTTATTTTTCTATTTTTAAAGTTTCAAACACTGTCAGCGTTCTCCCTGAGACAGCACTTAGTCTCAGGGAAATGTGCACTCTTTCGTGCGCATGCGCGAAAGAGCGCACCCTGGCAGTTGGGGAACCCCCCGCCCCTGCCCACACAGGAAGTGCATAGCGCTTCCCGTTGGGCGGCAGACCAGCCCACTTAAAATGGCGGCGGGGCCCGTTTCGGCAGCAGCTATTGGCTGCCCGCTTGCCACCAAGCCGGTGGGGCCCACCCGCCCAACAAGGGCAAAATTCTGCCCGCTATAGAAATGTAAGGTGTATCTTTAGATTAATATAAAGTAATATTAAACTCATATAAAACTGTTGCTAAGGGCTGGATTTTCATCTTAGAGGTGGGTAGCGGGTGTCAGTAACTTTCCAGGCTTGGCGCGCCTACCTTGGGAGAAAGGTCCTTGAATTGTGCGAATTTCAGTCAGAGAGGTGGGTGCGCACTGGAGTCAGGCCTGTCGCTCCCAAATGCATAATGGAGGCGGCCCTTGGGGCTGCTGAATGCCGAGGCAGACTGGTTATAATGTCCGCCTCAGTTCTCTGGGACTTCATTCCGTTTGTCTTGTTAAATATGAAGCTTATAGCCCTCACCCCTTACATCCCTTCACCATCCACCCACTCCCCATTCTCCATCCATGCCACCTCATGCCCCTGCCATCTCCAATGGCCCCCTTCATGCCCGCCACGCCAATCCATACCCCCACTCAGCCCCAACGGCTCCTCATACCTTCCATTTCAACCCATGCAGTTACTCAACCCCCCACCAGTGGCCCTGCATACCCACCATTTCAACTCATAGCACTTCCTTGCCCATTAACCATGCGTAACTACAAGCATTTTCAATTTCTTTGCTTTTTATCTCTGCCACTTGGGATGAGGGGCCATTGGGGAACAGTGAGGGCATGAGTTGGAATGGAGGGTATGAGGGGCATTGCGAGTGGGTTGGGGCATGAGTTGGCAAACCGGGCATGGGTAAGCCCTTTTTCTTTGAAGTTTTTTATTCATTCATGTGGGCGTCACTGGCTTTGCCAACATTTATTTTCCATTCCTAATTGCCCTTGAGAAGGTGGTGGTGAGCTACCATCTTGAACTGCTGCAGTTCATGTGGTGTATGTGCACCCACAGTGCTGTTAGGGAAGGAGCTCCGGAATTTTGACCCAGCAACAGTGAAGAAACAGTGATATATTTCCAAGTCAGGATGGTGAGTGACTTGGAGGGGAACTTCCATGTGGTGGTGTTTCCATGTGTCTGCTGCCCTTGCCCTTCTAGATAGTAGTGGTCATGGGTTTGGAAGGTGCTGCCTAAGGAACCTTAGTGAGTTCCTGCAGTGCATCTTGTAGATGGTACACACTGCTGCCATTGTGCATCGATGGTGAGGGAGTGAATGTTTGTGGATGAGGTGCCAATCAAGTGAGCTGCTTTGTCCTGATGGTGTCAAGCTTTTTGAACTGCACTCATCCAGGCAAGTGGAGAGTATTTCATCACACTCTTGACTTGTGCCTTGTGGATAGATGGTAGACAGGCTTTGGGGAGTCAGGAGGTGAGTTACTTTCCACAGGATTCCTAGCCTCTGACCTGCTCTTGTAGCCACAGTATTGATGTGGCTAGCCCGGTTCAGTTTCTGGTTAATAGCAACACCCAGGATGTTGATAGTGGGGGCTTCAGCGATGGTAATGCCATTGAATGTCATGGAGAGATGGTTGGATTCTCCCTTGTTGGAGATGGTTATTGTCTGTCTTTCAAAAGGTTCCCATATCCAGACTATGATGCACGACTCCACTGAGGGGCCGTGTATCATGAGTCCTTGAGAAGCTGGCCTGGTTTCACAAAGATTGTGGGGCTTTGGGTGTGTGGGGAGTGCGGGGGGTGGGGGGGGGAGGGGGGGGTGAGGTGGCTAGGAGATCCGAACTCCGCAGGGGAGCTGGCCGGGTTGCGAATGCAGGGTGCGGGCCCCTTGCCCGCTCCCTTCTCCATTGTTAGTGAAAATTGAGGGTACTGGGAATGTGGGCTGGAATCCCAGAATTGGGTCCTGCCCACCAGTTTTAAAGGTCCGTCAAGTCTCTCCAACTCTGTGAAAATCATCCCTAAATCTCAGACTCCAAGTGGCAGAGATAAAAAGCAAAGAAACTGAAAACGCTTGAAATACACAGCTGGTTCTGTCAACAGATGTAAGTTAAAACAGAAGATGCATTAGTCTTACCGTCCACAAACATTAGTCGGTCTTTCCTCTTAAGAAACTTGGGTGGAATCAGTTAACAAGGGAACAGACAGGACCTTATTCATCTTTTATCTTTTACCCTAATCTCCCTCATTTCTCACATTTTCTGTAGAACTTTTAATCTTCGTGAAGATTGGTGCTGTTTTATATCATTCGAGTTTTCAGCTTCTTTACTGAGCTGTTTTCAAGTCATTAATCTGTGCTTAGTGAGCAAAGTATCTGTTGTTCCTTTTTGTCCCCTTTCCTTTATTTTTCTCTTGCATCTTACAAAGCACTTGGTACCTTTCAGCTTTGAACAAATTATTATGTCCAAAATGCTGACAGACATTTTCTGTCAGTTGTGTTTTTGTTAGAGTGTGTACATTAGGTAGAACAGCTAGAACAGTAGAGTTATGAAGCAAACATCATCTATATAGATCCAATAGATACAGAGGACCCAAAATCTGATTTAGTGATAAAATATCTGATATAAATGGACAGAATAGCACGCTTATAGTATCTGTATGAATGCAGCGTATGAAAAAGATGTGGCTGATATAATTTCAGATGCATCAGATATATCAATTGATAGAGGCAAAACTGCCATAAAGCGCAAGAGAAACAATGTCACAGCTTGCTAAAGATACCAAATTATGGCACACGATGAACGGAGGAAGAATGCACAAGTTTGCAGATAGACATGGATTTTTTGGACTGAGCACTTAGCTGCTAGATAGGCAGAGAAATGTGAAGAGGCCCCATTATAAAGAAGGACCTTAGAATATGGGAAAGGTACATTGACGCTTCACTAGGATTATATCATGTATGAGTTTATGGTTAGGTAGAACAGAGGATGTTAGGGGGAATTTAATAATAAAAGGCTAAATGGTGAAAGGATATTTCCACTGCTTGGTAGCACAGAAAGGGGCATATACTCAATATTATCACTAGAAGAAAAAAAGATGGAGTCAGATAATTTTTTCACACTATTAGAACATAGATTAGTTTAAACATGTGCTTTTCAGGCAGAGATAATGGGGAATAAATTGGGCTCAGTGGTGTCCATTTTTTCCGATGCTATGAGAGCCCAAAGGTTCCACTTCCGATGTCAAGTATACCGGATGGCACCTTGGTAAAAGCATGAATGTGTGCGTATAAAACCTGCATTGTAAGTATGCAGGGCAAGCAGATCATGACGTCAATCAGCATGCAATGTTGATTTGATACCAACATTACCATTTTGGAGCAACACCAGGCTGCACCCTCCCTTACCCTTGCATAGCTGAATCTGGGTTAAGCAACATAAAGGAACATCCATTAGTGCTAATTAAAGGGATCATCAACTATTTACAGGTCAGTTCCTGATTTGTTTATTCTGTCTGCTCTTGCAAGCCCATAAATTTTGGATTAAAAACAAAAAATGCTGGAAAAACTCAGTAGGCCTGACAGCATCTGTGGAGAGAGAAGCAAGGTTAATGTTTTGAGTCCAATATCACTCTTCTCCCGGACTGGAGAGAGGTAGAAACCTCTTTCTACCTAATGTCTACCTCTGTACACCATCCTCCTTCACTGTTCAGCTCCTTGTACAGTTCCTGACTACAGAGAACACATTTCCAACATTTTCTTCTCTCCCCATCTATTAGAACTCAAGAATTCTCGAAGCACCTATTCCCAGTTTCCTCCGTGTACTCACAAACTATGCCCCGCGAGACCTCATCTGAACACATGAGGCAGAATTTTCTGCCTGTTGGGCGGGCCTGACCCAATCTCCGGCGGGTGGGGAGCCGATCCCCACCGGAGAAGCGGGCCCCACTGCCATTTTACGTGGGCGGGCCAATTAAGGCCCACCCAGCGTGACGTCCAGTGGGAACGCTATGCGCTTTCAGTGCAGGCGGGGGATTCCCCAAAAGCAAGAGTGCACTCTTTCGCGCATGAGCACGAAAGAGCGCAGGTCTCCCTGAGGCAAAGTGCAGCCTCAGGGAGATCGCTTCCACTTTGAAAAAGATTAAAAATAGAAAAAAAAATTCCCTAACATGTCCCCCTCATGTGACAATGTCACATGTTCATAATTTACACTATAACTTTATTAAACTTTTTAAAACCCTGCATGAAACCTCATCCCGCCGGTGGATGAGATTTCATGTTTTCCCTATTTGCCATCGGAGTTCCTGGCTGACCTGCCAACCTTAAGGTTGGACGGGCAGGTCCTTTAATTGTTTAAATGATCCTGTCAATGGCCCCAATTGGCCATTGACAGGTCAGTGGGCCCACAGCTGATTTTGCTGTGCCCCCGCCTTCCTGAAAATTTAAATGGGGCAGGATGACATCGGGGGTTCCGCCCAACGTCATCCCGCGTCATTTTACATGTCGGCGAGCGGGCCCCGCCCCATGCTCACCGACGGCAAAATTCTGCCCTTGAAGTTGGTCTCTCTCTCTTTCATATATATATACTATATATAAAATGTATTGATGACACCCAGTTCTACCTCTCACCTCTGCCTTTGTTCTACTATTGCTGACAGAGCCTTTGGCCAATATAATGCTCAGTGCTGCTCTCTGAAGCTCCTTCCATTAACTTCTCCACATTTTCACTTCTCTCCGCAATTCTAAAAATCTTCTCAAAGCCTTTTTTTTTCAACCAAGCCTTCAGTTGCCATTCTTAATAATTTATTCAATGGATTACAGTCAATTCCTTCAACTTTATTTGTGAAATACCTCAAGAGATTAAAGGAGTGCCACAGGAATACAAGTTTCTGGTACTGTTTTCTGTTCTTCATTGAAGCCCTGCCAAACTTAACAAAATTGGGCTCCTTGTGTAAAGTATGAAAATTAAAGTCAAGGGATTTGAGGCTATTTTTTACTCCACTTCCTTTATAGTGAAGAAGTAGATATGAGTAGATGGCAGGGAAGACCATTTGCTATTCAGTCCTACTTTTTCATTAGATTAGTACACAGGCAAAAATAGGTGTCTTTAGACGATGGAATGACTTACGAGATCTTCACAGGAATTTTCACACAGTGTGTCTTTTTTGGTGTTTTAAGCACTACTCAATAGTTTGTGTCCCAGGTGTTTGAGAGGCTGAGCTGAACATCTGGTTAGACATTAATGTCAGCCAGTCCCTCACACCTCCAGAGAGCATGTTTAATGCTGCAGCTGTAAGAACATGTTATTTGTGAATTTATAGCTGAATCACAATAAATCCCTTGTGAAAACTTTACTGTTATTTATCCCAATCTTAGTTCTGAGTTAACACTCCCAAGTCCCAATGCCTCTTTTAAACTGGTTGAGAAGAAACTAATTTAAGGTTGAATGGTGTAAATAGTCAGAGGCAAGTCCCAACAGCTCACAACTCTCCAAAATTAATATTAAATTTGCCAGGCGGAAGGAATTTATCTTAATAATGTAGGTTGAAGAGTTTTTTGGTGGGTAAAATTACATGGATATGTAATCTTGACACAGTTTTTATGTCTAAAAATAATACTGGCATAAAGCTTTGTTGGGTCAACCTTTTGCTGCCCTAAGAGACTCAAAACACAATCACCAAACTGATAATTTGGATCTGTCTAGTACTTGATTGTTGGGAATGGGGTGATCAGAGGCAGCATTTCTGATTGTTTTGTTCTGAACTGAATGTTCTCAAGTGTAGTTTAGTGTGCCAGTTAATGGGCATTTTATTGGGCAGAGCTTTATTGTCAATGCACTGTTATTTTCTTTCAATTACACCATAAAATGACCCAGGGAGCTGAAAGACTCTACATTTAGGACAGGAAAGGTCAACTTGGAAGAACAAGCCCTTCGATTTTGATAGCTCAGTCCTGCCTACCCAGGATTTCACCATATTCCTCAATCTCATCATTCTCCAAAAACACATTGAATTGTCTCTTGTATCCACTTATATTGAATATTTCACCAGCCTTCCAAATATTACATTCCAAAAAGTCAATTAACAATGTTTTGCAAAAGTTTCTCCTGAATTCACTTTTTATTCTGAGTTCCCTCATTTTTTTAGCTTGTGGTTGCCATTAGTTGAACATCTCACTTAGTGGATTATTTGCCTGAATTGATTTTTGCCAGAACCCTTCTAAATCTTGAATACTTTAAAGGCACAAAGAAAAAAAGTTCATTTATAACCTTTTGCTATACCATCAAAGCTGGCAGCCGAAATACAAGTCCAGGACCTGTTGACAAAAATGCATATGATGGATAATTTCACATACCAGCACACAGGTTCATGGGTAGTATATGGTTATATTAGTGGGTAATAATTCAGAAACATTGGCGTCGGGCATCATGGCAGGCAAGAGGGGCACAATGTGGCAAGAAAGCCAAAAATTTGTTTCACGCCATCGTGAAACCAGTTTGCGATCGTCCGCTCCACTGTCAATGGCGGGCTGCGTTTCTGGCTGCCGTACGTCGGGAACCTAATTTCAATACTTCAGCATCTCACTATAAGCCCTGCTTGTCTGAATCATCTCCCCACACTGGATCATCCAGGCACCACACTGACGTGCTTCACAACTGTACATAAGAAATGTGCACCCGGTAAGCTGCACTTTGCTCAGGACTTTGAGGTTTGTTTGCTTACTGTGCTTTGGGCAGCCCTCACAGTCATCAGCGCCAGGCTTCACAGACAGCACCACATCACTTTTAGGGGGGCTCACGGGCAGGTGTCTGCCCACCAGACCAGACATAAGGCTTTTCAACGGCTGCAGGGCTAGGGCTTGTTTGGGAAGTTGGGGGAGGTGGCTTCGGGCAAGGGAAGAGGCTGCAGGGCTTGGACTGTACTCGGGAAGTGGGGTATCCCTGGGAATGTGTGAGGGCGCATGTTGATCTGTGCAAGTGGCCTCAAGGTGGTGAGGGCTGAGGAGGCAGTCTCCAGGGGAGATGAGGCCAGATGGAAATGTGAGGGTGTGTATGAGAGAGTGAGTGATGATGTCCCTTGAGCTGGCAGTGAATGAGATGCCAGCGAATGCGTGATGGCCTTGTGAGTTTGGAGTGATGAGATAGATAGTTGCCTTACCCTGGCGGCACAGATGAGATCATTCATCCATTTTCTGTACTACATGACCGACCTCTTATGTGCAGCATTGGCACTGACCATCTCTGCCACTGCCTCCCAAGCTGGAGTAGTGAGACTGATGGGCCTCCTGTGGCCAGAGGTGGGGTAAAGGACATTGTGGTGGGCTTCCATGGTGTCCAGAAGGCATCCCAGGGATGCGCCACTGAATCAGGGGGCTGCACTCTTTTTGGTTTTGGGGCCATATCTTCAGCAGAGCAGTCCTGGGCTGCAAGCATTGAGAAGTGTGCGCATGGCTGCAGTTTAAACATAGTGCCCTGTGTGAGGAAGCGGCGAGGTACAGCATGGCGGGCAAATTGGAGGCCGCCTGCCACTGAGATGGCATATTTCCTGTGGCTGTATAATTAATGAGATGGGAATGGGACGATAAGGCGCAAAAACCCATATTGCAACCGGTGGATAAAACAACTTTTTTCATGCCCGTTACCATACTTAATGTAAACCTGGGATGATTCCGCCTCTGTACTAATAATCTAAAGACATAAAATCCCACCATGGCTGCTCGGGAATTTAAATTCAATTGATTAAATAAATAAATCTGAGGTGAAGGCCTGGTATCAGTATTGATAACCATGAAACTATCGGATTGCCATAAAATCATTGGTATCCTTTGAGGGAAGGAAACCCGTCATCCTTGCCTAGTTTGGCCTACATGTGATTCCACACCCACAGCAATGTGGTTGACTCTTAACTTCCCTCTGAAATGGCTGAGCAAGATACTTCTTGTGTTCAAGAAGTTAATTAAGGAGGGGCCCAAAATGCTGGTCTTGCAGGTGACACCTACATCCTGTGGATGAATAAAGGGAAAAAAAAAATCCCTTACCACTCTTGTTCACTACAGGTTTTGCTGCCATACTGATGACAGGTTAAAAAACTCTTCTTCTGCTGTATTGATAGACCTTTCAATATTGCCTGGTGGTCAAATGGTGCATGAGAACAACCTGAGGAACAGTGTTGAAGTGGTATTACATAACACATCCATTTTCTATGCCACGGTTGCAGCAGTGCGCATACACCAGTTGTGATTAAACTAGGTTTAGGCTCGCCACTAATCTTTAGAATCCGGCTTTGAAACCATATGAACTATTGAACTTCAAAACTGTTTTGAAAACCAAAACAAATTCTCATTCTGAAAGAAATGCCTAAGTTCATTCAGCTCATGTATCACTGTGTCTGTGATAGTGGTGATTACCACAAAAATTGGCTTGTAAAGATATTTCTCTGTAGGTAAATCAAAACACAGAAGGTTTTACAAATGCAATTTGCATATCTAAGCATTGCTATTGCAAAGACTGTGGGGGACCTGACATTTTAGCCATTATCTTTGATTTTAGTGCAATACCTCCTGCTGACTACAGTTATGACAATCGACTTGGCACCTGAATGCTGCTATTGTAATGACACCATCCTGCCCTCCACAATGTACTGCAGTAGGGGGCCCAATCTTCCCTTCTCTGAATGTACGCATTTCTTACAAATGTATGATTTTGATTGTAACCTTTTCGCAATAAAGATCAAATAGTTTGTGGCTCTGTGTCAGCTGACTACAATCTTAATGAATTTCAATAAGTTCCATGTGCAACTTTAAAATGCAATGAAACACTTCAGTGGAAGTAGGCATATTTTTATTTTGATCTCGATAATGTTTCAGCCATTGTGTTTGTCTGATAACCTAGAAATGGTGTCAAGGCATATCAATAAAAATAGTGCACAACTGCTAAAGTTTTTTGTATTTATTTGTTTGTGATAGGAAAAGGTTTGTATGTTTGAAGTGCATGGCATTAAGTAACGCTAATTGTAATTCCGAATATGAAGATAACAAGCATTGGAAAACAATAAGAACCAGGCTTTGTAAAAATTACTCAGTCTGAGTTTTGACACTGAATAATGGCTGGTGGTATTGATATTATATTGTTTTGTATTGTGTGTGTACAAAATGTAAAAAAAAGGTATCAACAAAACTTATTTAATCTTTCCTCAAAATGTATTTCATTCCGCCTGCAGATGATATTTGTCCTTGACACGTAAGAGTAAACCATTGTACTTCATGGGAAGATTTATCAAGGACAATAAAAAGTAAGATGAATAAAGTACAAGCTTCAGCTGATAAAGTTTGATGAATTCAATTTCTCTTTGGAAATACAGTCAAGTCCTGAGGTTTGGGAGTGTTTGAGAATTCAGCAAAGAGGACCAAGAAACTCATGAAGAAAGAGAAAATAGAATATGAAAATAAACTAGTGAGAAACATAAAAATGGACTGTAAAAGCTTTTATTAGTATGCAAAAAGGAAAAGATTAGCAAAGGCAAATGTGGGCCCATTACAGGTGGAGACATGAGAATTTATAACGGGGAATAACGAAATTTCAGAGAAACTAAAATGCTTTGTGTCTGTCATCATGGAGGAAGATTCAAAAAAACCTTCCGGGAATATTAGAGAACTAAGAGACTAATGAGAATAAGAAATTAGTATTACTAAAAAGTAGGGGGAACGGAGTGGATGTGAGGTATTTGAATTTTCAGGAGGCTTTCGATTAGGTCCCACACAGGAGGTTAGTTAGCAAAATTAGAGCACCTGGGATTGGGGGTAATATAGTGGAAGGGTTGAGGATTGGTTAATGGACAGAAAACAGACAGTAGGAATAAATGGGTCATTCTCAGGTTAGCAGGTTGTGACTAGTGAGATACCACAAGAATCAGTCCTTGGACTTGAGCTATTCACAATCTATATCAATGATTTCGATGTGGGGACCAACTGTAATATTTCCTCGACTACAGCTCCTCACACCCCGCTTCTTGTAAAGACTCCATCCCATTCTCTCAGTTCCTTCGCCTCCGTCGCATCTGTTCTGATGACGCTACCTTCAAAAACAGCTCCTCTGACATGTCCTCCTTCTTCCTTAACCGAGGTTTTCCATCCACGGTCGTTGACAGGGCCCTCAACCGTGTCCGGCCCATATCCCGCGCATCCTCCCTCACGCCTTCTCCTCCTTCCCAGAAACATGATAGGGTCCCCCTTGTCCTCACTTATCACCCCACCAGCCTCCGCATTCAAAGGATCATCCTCCGCCATTTCAGCCAACTCCAGCATGATGCCACCACCAAACACATCTTCCCTTCACCCCCCCTGACGGGATTCCGTAGGGATCGTTCCCTCCGGGACACCCTGGTCCACTCCTCCATCACCCCCTACTCCTCAACCCCCACTTATGGCACCTCCCCATGCCCACGCAGAAGATGCA
Organism: Cetorhinus maximus; assembly: GCF_964194155.1. Taxonomy (NCBI): domain Eukaryota; kingdom Metazoa; phylum Chordata; class Chondrichthyes; order Lamniformes; family Cetorhinidae; genus Cetorhinus; species Cetorhinus maximus. The sequence goes on from NC_135887.1 coordinate 91,153,471, forward strand.
ACACCTGCCCCTTCACTTCCTCTCTCCTCACCGTCCAAGGGCCCAAACACTCCTTTCAAGTGAAGCAGCATTTCACTTGCATTTCCCCTAACTTAGTCTACTGCATTCGTTGCTCCCAATGCGGTCTCCTCTACATTGGAGAGACCAAACGCAAACTGGGCGACCGTTTTGCGGAACACCTGCGGTCTGTCCGCAAGAAAGACCCAAACCTCCCTGTTGCTTGCCATTTTATCACTCCACCCTGTTCTCTTGCCCACATGTCTGTCCTTGGCTTGCTGCATTGTTCCAGTGAAGCCCAACGCAAACTGGAGGAACAGCACCTCATCTTCCGACTAGGCACTTCACAGCCTTCCGGGCTGAATATTGAATTCAACAACTTTAGATCTTAAACTCCCCCTCCCCCCATCCCCACCCCGTTTCTCTCCCCCCCCCTTTCTTTTCAATAATTTATATAGATTCTTCTTTCCCCACCTATTTCCATTATTTTTAAATCTAAAACTAAAACCTTGTTAGTCTGTCCACCCACCCCCACTAGAGCTGTACTTCGAGTATCCTGTCTTCCATTCTTAATTAGCATTTTTCTTAGACAAATATCACCACCTTCAACACCTCTTTGACCCTTTTGTCTGTGACATCTTTTGATTATCTGCTCCTATCACTGCTTATCTCCACAATCACCACACCCTCAACGTCTCTCTTCCCCCCCCCCCCCCACCCCCACCACCTTAAACAAGTTTATATTTCTCCCTTCTCCTAACTATGCTTCAGTTCTGCCGAAGGGCCATGAAGGCTCGAAACGTTAACTGATTTCTTCTCCGCCGATGCTGCCAGACCTGCTGAGTTTTTCCAGGTAATTCTGTTTTTGTTTTGTAATATTTCCAAGTTTGCTGTTGACGCAAAACTAGGTAGAAATGTGATTTGTGAGGAGGATGCAAAGAGGCTTCAAGGGGATTTAGACAGATTAACTGAGTGGGCAAGAACTTGGCAGATGGAATATAATACGGAAAAATAAATCCACTTTGATAGGAAAAACAGAAATGCAAAGTATTTCTTAAATGGTGAGAGATTGGGAAGTGTTGATGTCCAAAGGGGCCTGGGTGCCCTTGCTCATGAGTCACTGAAAGCTAACATGCAGGTGCAGCAAGCAATTAGGAAGGCAAATGGTATGCTGGCATTTATTGAAAGAGGATTTGAGCACAGTAGTAAAGATGTCTTGCTGTAGTTGTGAAGAGTCAATTGGTGAGACTGCACCTAGAGTATTGTGTATATTTTGGTCTTCCTACCTAAGAAAGGGTATATTTGCAAAAGAGAGAATGCAACAAAGATTCATGAGACTGATTCCTGGGATGGCAGGATTGTCCTTTGAGGGGAGATTGAGGAGACTGGACCTGTATTTGCTAGAGTTTAGAAGAACAAGAGGTGATCTCATTGAATCATACAAAATTCTTACAGGGTTCGACAGAGTAGATGAAGGAAGGAAGGTTACCCTGGTCGGGAGGTCTGAAACCTGGGGGGACAGTCTCAGAATAGGGGATAGGCCATTTAGGACTGAGGTGAGGAAGAGCTTCTTCATTCAGACGATAGTGAGTCTTTGGAATTCTCTAGCCCAGAGGCTTAGTCATTGAATATGTTTAAGACAGAGAACAATAGATTTCTAGATATTAAAGATATCAAGGCATATGGGGTCAGTGCGGGAAAATGGCATTGAGGTAGAAGATCAGCCATGATCTAGTTGAATGGTGGAGCAAGCTCAAGGGGCTGAATAGCCTATTCCTGCCCTATGTTCCTAAGCTTAATTGGAATCCTGCTGATGCTGGGTGTGTGGCCAGCATCGCACACAAGTCACCTCTGGGAAAAGTGGGATGATGTGGAAACACATCAGCATACCTATCTAAGTTTTCTAGTTTACCCAGCCCCTCGCCTCCGAACCTGCCTCCGCCTGGGATAATTTCCCTCCTCCCAAATATGTCTGAACCTGTGATTTCTCTCATAATGAGCAGCATCGCAATTGCCAATTTGATGCACTCCACGTGACATCAAGAGACACGGCATACAGGAAAGGCTATGGGCGCTGCAATAGTGCAGAAGACTTGTCCTCCAATACTAGCCATGCTCCTAGTCAAGTTGTTTCAGTGCAGCTACAACACTGGCATTTACCCTACAAAGTGAAAAATTGCCCAGTTACGTCCTGTCCACAAAAAAACAGGACAAATCCAAGCCGAACAATTACTGCTCCATCAGCCTAAGCTCAATCATTAGCAAAATGATAGAAGGTGTGGTCAATAGCGCTATCAAGCAGCAATTATCACCAATAACCTGCTTACTGATGCTCAGTTTGCATTCTTCCAGTCCTCATTACAAATTTAGTCTAACGGTGGACAAAAGAACAGAATTCCAAAGGTGAGGTGAGAGTGACTGTCCTTGATATGAAAGCATCAAACAACCAAAGCAAAATTGAAGTCAATGGAAATGGGGGGAAAATCTCCATTGTTTGGGACCGTACCTAGCACAAAGAAAGGTAATTGTGTTTATTGGAGACCAATCATCTCAGCCCCTAGGCATTGCTGTAGGTGTTCATCGGGATAATGTCCTAGGATCAGCCAACTTCAGCTGCTTCCTCAATGACCTTCTGCCCATCATAAGGTCAGAAATAGGATGTTCACTGATGATTCAGCAGTATTCAGTACCATTTGCGACTCCTCAAACAGTGAAGCAGTCCTTGCCTGTATACAGCAAGATCTGGACAACAATCAGGTTTGTTTTGACAAGTGGCAAGTAAAATTCATATCACACAAGTGCCAGGCAATGACCATCTCCAACAAGAGAGAATCTAACTATCTCTCCTTGACATTCAACAGCATTGCCATCCCCCACCATCAGCATCCATCTAGTTACCATAAACTGGACCACCCATGTAAATACCATGGCTACAAGAACAGGTCAGAGGCTTGGAATTCAGCGGCAAGTAGCTCACCTTCTGACTTCCTAAAGACTGTCCGCCATCTACAAAGCACAAATAGGGAAAGTGATGGAATTTTCTCCACTTGACTGAATGAGTACTCAATACTCAAAAATACTCAAGAATCTTGATACCAGCAGACTGCTTGATTAGCACCTTACCCACCATCTTAAACATTCACTCACTCCACCACTAGTTCGCCATGGCTGCAGTGTGTACCATCTACAGTTTGCATGCAGCAACTCACCATGGTTTCTTTGACAGCACCTTCCAAACCTGCGACCTCCATTGCTTAGAAGAACAATGGCTGTAAGCATATGGGAACATCACCACATGCAAATTCTCATTCAAGTCACACATCACACTCCGACAATGTCACTGGATCTAAATTCTGGAACTCCTCAATAGCATTTTAGGTGTATCTTCACCTCATAGACTGCAGCAATTCAAGAAGATGGCCCACCACCATATTCTTAAGGGCAATTTGAGATGGGCAATAAATGCTGGTCTTGCCAGCAACACCCACATCCCATGAATGAATAAAAAAATCTTTGGAAATGATTTTCCTTTCACTACTTTTCTGGTTATGGTAAAAACATGACTGTAATGAGGTTAAAATCTTATGGAGGACAGGATCACCCATTTACTGCTGTTTGTCTGCCTGTTACACTTTTTGGATGGATCTCGCTGTAGGTGGACGCAGCTCTCACTGGGCAAGGACACGTGTTTGGTGCCTGGTGATCATATGTAAATTGTGGTCAAAAAGCCCTTGTCAGAACCACCAACACCATGTTTGTCGCTGCTGCCAGTTTCTCATCAACCTATAAACATTGGCTGTACAATTTGAGAAGTGGGCATTTCCAATGATAAATCTTAAAATGCTCTGAGGTAAAAGACTGATAAGTTTAAGGATATATTTTCTTTGTGTTACCTTGTGGATTCTGGCTCTTTAGACCATTTTGAGGTGCTTGCACTTCCTGTCCTAAATTCTTTAGGGACTTCTGGCAGCACAGTATTTTGTCCACAGGTACTCTTCTGTCCACTCTGGCTAGAGGATGAGGAAGAGGATTTCCTCCTGCTGCTCAGTTGCTGAATGACAACTTCCAAGAGAATCTGGGGTCCAGCTGCCTGCTGCATTCACTAACCGCTACTGAAAAGCACCATCCCTGTCCACACTCCCACCCACATTAAGGGACTGCAGGTATCCTTCCAATATTGTCTGTCCTTTAGGATTTTCCATTCTTCCAATCTGCAACCTGCCTGCATGGAGCACAATTATTGCTGGATATTTGCATGTTAATGAGGGCCAACCACAAAATTGTTCAGGCCTTCCACCAACTGCATCAGGCACTTTGCCATTACTCCACTGAAAGCAACATCTTTGTTTTGTCTTAATTCTGCAACATTGCCTCCCTTAGTTTCTAATTCAGCCCTTCTACTATTAGAGTCCAAGTCCACATCTTCATCCTCTTAGAGTTAGTTTTATTTGGCCTTGCCACACCAACCCTTACATGTTTCAATTCATCCAAACATTGTACAAAAATGGCCAGCCCCTAATATGTGGATTTAAAAATTCCTGTCCTTGTTTTTAAATTTCTCCATGGCCTCAATTAACTTACATCCTGATCTCCTCCTGCAACTTATCTCCTGCTTTGTGCATGTACTGTCTGCCTTTCTAACACTGAATATTCAAAACTCACTTAGTCTTAATGACGGCTATTTATTCTGCCACTATGCACCTGTCATCTGGAACTTTCTTACATAGTTTCCTTCTCCCAGCCACCTCCATGCATTCTCTAACCTCCTCAAAATCCCTGATTTTACCTTTATGTTTGCATCCAACTTTTTCATCGCCCTCCCCTCTCCCATGTTTGGAGTCCTCCACATTGTAAAACGGGACATGTTCCACATGTGAGGAGTGCTATATAAATGCAGTGTTGATATCCTTCATGGAGCTTTTCATCTGTGTAATGTTCATTTTCTGTCTCCTTATGCGTTTGTATCTGTGTACAAATGGCTTAAATATCTGACTTGTTTCAGAAACTGGGCAGAAGACCTGGTGCTTCTCATGAAAGAGAAATTGATCATCTAATCTGAAAATAGCACTGTCAGATTTGGAAAAAAAATCACAATATCTTACCAGCAATCAATCACCTTTTGATAAAATTAGTACTGGTACAATTATCTCTGATACAATCTAAATCTGGAAGGAAGAAATGGATTTGATGCGTACAATAATGTCACAGAGGCCCATAATTTATTTGCTGTGTTAAATGCTGGTTTCTGAAATTCTGAAAGCTCTTTTATCTGATCAGGTATTATTACATTCCCAAAGGACAGCTTTACAGAACTAAACAAAGAAAGATGGGCTCGAAGGTCATTTCCTACCTTATTGAGTGCAATTCTGCGAACATAGCTCTTCAGAAATTTACAATCTAACTTAAAAGTGACATGATGAATATTTTGTTTAGTAATTACAGGGTCTTTGTACCCGTGTCTGAAGTGCTGATTAGTACATCACGTTTTCCCTTTGGTGTCAGCTGCAGCTCAGCTGCTAATATTCTCAACACTGAGTTAAAAGGTTGTGGGTTCAAGTCTCTCTCCAAGCCTTGAGCACATATGTCAAGTCTGGCACTTCAGGGTAATATCAAGGGAGTGCTACTTTGTCAGAGGTTTTGTCTTTTGGGTGGGAGGTTAAACTGAGACTCATTTGCTCACTTGGGTGGATATAAAATTCCAATGGTTCTATTTCAAAGAGGAGTAGGGCCATTATCCCCAGTGTTCTGGCCAATGTTTATCCCTCAATCAGCAACAAAAAAAACAGATTATCTGATCATTATCACATTGCTATTTGTAGAATCTTGCTGTGTGAAAATTGGCTGATTACTTCCTATGGGCGGAATTTTCCGTGCCCGCTGATGTCAGGCGTGATCGGTAGCGTGAGCAGACAACATGGCCGCAATTGGTTTTATGATGCCGGGAAACCAGTTTGCTATCGGTCAGCTGCATTACTCGCCATTGGATGTCAGGAGCCTCATTGTAATATATCAGCATATTATTATCAGGCCAGCCCATGGGAATTGTTCCCTCCACTACTGGATCATCAGCCCACGTCGGTGGGAAAGCACGCCGACGTGTTTCACAACAGCACATAAAAGACGTGCACTTGGCAGCCTGCATTTTGAGGGGCATTTGGAGGTGAGTACACTGTAATGTTGTGTAGCGCTCGCCAGGGTCACCTGTTGGACTTCAGGCTTCAGGAGGTTGGGGTTGGGGCGCTGCCTTTGAGGCGACTGGTGGCAGGGAGGGAGGGCTGGGGCGCAAGGACAGTCCTGCCTTTGAATATAGCGCACAAGCATTCAGAGTGGGGGATAGGGTGGCGAGGGAAATGGCCACGCATTTGGGAAACCTGTATAAAGTGACCATTCCTTTGCAGCTGAGACAGTTCAAATGCAGCCACTTTGATATGATTGGGGTCGGGCTCCTAGCTTATAAGACCATAAGACATAGGAGCAGAAATTAGGCCATTGGCCCATCGAGTCTGCTCTGCCATTCAATCATGGCTGATAAGTTTCTCAACCCCATTCTCCTGCCTTCTCCCCGTAACCTTTGATCCCTTTACCAATCAAGAACCTATCTATCTCGGTCTTAAATACACTCAATGACCTGGCCTCCACAGCCTTCTGTGGCAATGAATTCCATAGATTCACCACTCTCTGGCTAAAGAAGTTTCTCCTGATCTCTGCTCTAAAAGGTCTTCCCTTTACTCTGAGGCTGTGCCCTCGGGTCCTAGTCTCTCCTACTAATGGAAACATCTTCCCCACGTCCACTCTATCCAGGCCTTTCAGTATTCTGTAAGTTTCAATCAGATCCCCCCTCATCCTTTTAAACTCCATCAAGTATAGACCCAGAGTCCTCAAACGTTCCTCATATGTTAAGCCTTTCATTCCTGGAATCATTCTTGTGAAACTCCTCTGGACCATCTCCAGGGCCAGCACATCCTTCCTGAGATACGGGGCCCAAAATTGCTCACAATATTCTAAATGTGTTCTGACCAGAGCCTTATAAAGCCTCAGCAGCACACCCCTGCTTTTATATTCTAGTCCTCTTGAAATAAATGCCAACATTGCATTTACCTTCCTAACTACCGACTCAATCTGCAAGTTAACCTTAAGAGAATACTGGACTAGGACACCCAAGTCCCTTTGCACTCCAGATTTCTGAATTCTCTCCCCATTTATAAAATAGTCTATGCTTCTATTCTTCATACCAAAGTGCATGATCTCACACTTCTCCACGTTGTATTCCATCTGCCACTTCTTTGCCCATTCTCCTAACCTGTCCAAATCCTTTTGCAGACTTCCCGCCTCCTCTATGCTACCTGTCCCTCCACCTATCTTTGTATCATCTGCAAACTTAGCCAGAATGCCCTCAATTCATTCATCTAGATCATTAATGTATAAAGTGAAAAGTTGTGGTCCCAACACTGACCCCTGCGGAACTCCACTAGTCACTGCTCGCCATCCTGAGAAGGACCCCCCTTATCCCCACTCTCTGTCCCCTGCCAGACAGTCAATCTTCTACCATTGCTAGTACCTTGCCTCTAACACCATGGGCTCTTATCTTACTGAGCAGCCTCTTGTGCAGCACCTTGTCAAAGGCCTTCTGGAAGTCCAAGTAGATAACATCCATTGGCTCTCCTTTGTCGTTACCTCCTCAAAGAATTCTAATAGATTTGTCAGGCATGACCTCCCCTTGATGAAACCATGCTGACTTTGCCCTATTTTATTATCTGCTATTATCTGCCTACTCAAGCAACACAGAGGCATCAAAGTGCAACCAAGTGCTCCAGAGCTTACCACCACAAACCACCCCCTCCCTGATCCCCCCTGCCCCCCCACCCCCAACCCCCCGGCACAGACTGCACATTCATGAAAGAACAGTTGGACAACTGCACACGCTGTACAATCTCCTCGCTAAAGCTGGCCATGGAGCAGTCACTGCTGGAGGCCATGCAATATCAGCATCCTGGTATGAACCAGTCTCCCTCATGGCTCAACTTAACAGGGTAGCCATGCAGCACACTAATCTCTGGCCATCCAAGTGGTGGCCAGCACTCTCTGGGAAGCGTTAAGGGGCTGTCACACTTAACCAGGACAGGTTCTTGGTACACCAATGCTAACCATGTGTCTCTCTCTTTCATCCTGCAGGAGGAGTACATCAGGATCATGGAGCCTGTTGAACTAGCTGTATGCCTGATGGCCTACAAAGTATGAAGACAATGGAGCAGAGAGCGACTGAGGATCCTGGCTGCACAGAGGCAGGAGCAGCAACCTCAGGAAGAAGGGGTGGCTGGGGCTCCTGCACGCGTCACCCAAGAGCCATAGCGAACCACCACAGGCCAATGCCTAGCGACACCCAGGGTCTATAGACACCATCTTTCATTCCTGCAGATGACAGAGAACCAGGGTCGCCGAAGACTGAGCATGTCTAGGGAACAGGTCGGTCACATCTGCCAGTTACTGCAGGATTTGGTGCCACCAGCACATGGAGGGCAGCCACTGCCAGTGGCTGTGAAAGTGACCACAGCACTCAATTTCTATGCCAGTGGCTCCTTTCAGGGCTCCACAGGTGACCTCTGTGGGATTCCATAAGCCTCCACTCACAAATGCATCCATGAGGTCACGGATGCCATTTTTGCGAGGGCAGACAACTTTGTGCATTTGGTCCGGGACCAGGACAGCCAGGATGCAAGAGCGATTGTATTAGCCCAGATCTTGGGTTTCCCACAGGTGCAGAGTGCGATCAACTGCACTCATATGGTGCTCAGACCTCTGTCGCAACACACGGTTGACTACATCAACTGCAAAGAGGTTCAATTCGCTGAATGTGCAGCTTGTGTGTGACTACCAGAAACACATCCTGCAAGTGTCTGGATGGTTCCCAGGAAGGCTTTTTAAATTCATTCACAGAATGTGGACTTCACTGGTTGGTCCAGCATTTATTGCCCATCCCTGGTTGCCCTTGCAAAGGTGGTAGTGAGCTGCCTTCTTGAACCATGTGGTGTAGGTACACCCACAGTGCTGTTAGGAAGGGAGTTCCAGGATTTTGACCCAACGACAGTGAAGGAACAGCAATATATTTCCAAGTCAGGATGGTGAGTGGCTTGGAGGATAATTTCCAGTTGGTGGTGTTCCCATCTATCTGCGGCCCTTGTCCTTCTAGATGGTAGTGGTCGTGGGTTTGGAAAGTGCTGTCTAAGGAGCCTTGGTGAATTCCTGCTGTACATCTTGTAGATGTTACACACTGCTGCCAATGTGTGTCAGTGATGAAGGGAGTGAATGTTTGTGGATGTGGTGCCAATCAAGCGGACTGATTTACCCTGGATGGTGTCAAGCTTCTTGCGTGTTGTGGGAGCTGCACTCATCCAGGCAAGTGGAGAGTATTCCATCACACTCCTGACTTGTGCCTTGTAGATGGTGAACAGGCTTTGGGGAATCAGGAGGTGAGTTACTCGCCACAGGATTCCTAGCCTCTGACCTGCTCTTGTAGTATTTATATGGCTAGTCCAGTTCAGTTCCTGGTCAATGTTAACCCCCAGGATGTTGATAGTGGGGGTTTCAGTGATGGTAATGCCATTGAACGTCAAGGGGCGATAATTAGATTCTCTCTTGTTGGAGATGGTCATGCCTGGCACTTGAGTGGCGCAAATGTTACTTGCCACTTGTCAGCCCAAGCCTGGATATTGTTTAGGACTTGCTGCATTTGGACATGGACTGCTTCAGTATCAGAGGAGTCACGAATGGTGCTGAACATTGTACAATGTTCAGCACCATTATGGAAGGAAGGTCATTGATGAAGCAGCTGAAGATGGTTGGGACGAGGACACTACCCTGAGGAACTCCTGCAGTGATGTCCTGGAGCTGAGATGACTGACCTCCAACAACCACAACCATCTTCCTTTGTGCTAGGTATGACTCCAACCAGCAGAGACTTTTACCCCGATTCCTATTAACTCCAGTTTGATGCCACACTTGGTCAAATGCTGCCTTGATGTCAAGGGCAGTCACTCTCACCTCACCTTGGGAGTTCAGCTCTTTTGTACATGTTTGAGCCAAGGTTGTAATGAGGTCAGGAGCTGAGTGGCCCTGGCAGACCCAAACTGAGCGTCAGTGAGCAGGTTATTGCTAAGCAAGTGTCGCTTGATAGAACTGTTGATGACACCTTCCATCACTTTGCTAATGATTGAAAGCAGACTGATGGGGCGGTAATTGGCCGGGTTGGATTTGTTCTGCTTTTTGTGTACAGGACATACCTAGGCAATTTTCACTTAGCCGGGTAGATGCCAGTATTGTAGCTGTACTGGAACAGCTTGGCTAGGGGTGTGGCAAGTTCTGGAGTACAAGTCTTCAGTATGATTGCTGGAATATTGTCAGGACCCATCGCCTTTGCAATATTCAGTGCCTTCAGCCATTTCTTGATATCACGTGGAGTGAATCGAATTGGCTGAAGACTGGCATCTGTGATGCTGGGGACCTCCAGAGGAGGCCCAGATGGATCATCCACTCGCACTTCTGGCTGAAGATTGTTGCAAATACTTCAGCCTTATCTTTTGCTCTGATGTGCTGGGCTCCCCCATCATTGAGGATGGGGATATTTGTGGAGCCTCCTCCTCCAGTGAGTTGTTTAATTGTCCACCACCATTCACAACTGGATGTGGCAGGACTGCAGAGCTTAGATCTGATCTGTTGGTTGTGGGATTGCTTAGCTCTGTCTATCACTTGCTGCTTATGCTGATTGGCACGCAAATAGCCCTGTGTTATAGCTTCACCAGGTTGACACCTCATTTTTAGGTATGCCTGGTGCTGCTCCTGACATGCTCTCCTGTACTCTTCATTGAACCAGGATTGATCCCCTGGCTTGATGGTAATGGTAGAGTGGGGGATATGTCGGGCCATGAGGTTACAGGTTGTGTTCAATTACAATTCTGCTGCTGCTGATGGCCCACAGCGCCTCATGGGTGCCCAGTCTTCAGTTGTTAGATCTGTTCAAAATCTATCCCATTTAGCACGGTGGTAGTGCCACACAACACGATGGAGGGTATCTTCAGTGTGAAGGTAGGATTTCATCTCTAAAAGGACTCACACCGATACTGTAATGGACAGATGCACCTGTGGCAGGCAGGTTGGTGAGGATGAAGTCAAGTATGTTTTTCTGTCTTGTTGGTTCCCTCACTACCTGCAGACCCAGTCTAGCAGCTATACCCTTTAGGGCTCAGCCAGTTCGGTTAGCAGTGGTGCTACCAAGACACTCTTAGTGATAGACATTGAAGTCCCCCATCTAGAGTACATTCTGCCCCCTTGCCATCCTCAGCGCTTCCTCCAAGTGGTGTTCAACATGGAGGAGCACTGATTCATCAACTTTGGGAGGGTAAGGAGGGCGGTATGTGGTAATCAGCAGGAGGTTTCCTTCCCATGTTTGACCTGATGCCATAAGACTTCATGAGGTCCGGAGTCGATGCTGAGGACGCCCAGGGCAACTCCCTCCTGTCTGTATACCAATGTGCCACCACCTCTGCTGGTCTGTCCTACCGGTGGGACAAGACGTACCCAGGGATGGTGAGAGTGATGTCTGGGACATTACCTTTAAGATATGATTCAGTGAGTAAGACTATGTCAGGCTGTTGCTTGACTAGTCTGTGAGACAGCTCTCCCAATTTTAGCACTAGTCCCCAGAAGATAGTAAGGAGGACTTTGCAGGGTCAACAGGGCTGAGATTGCCATTGTCGTTTCCGGTGCCTAGGTCGATGCCGGGTGGTCCATCAGGTTTTATTCCTTTTTTGAGACTTTGCAGCGGTTTGTTACAACTGAGTGGTTTGCTAGGCTCCGAGTTGATGAGCTGGAGTCTGAGCTTCGGACACTGCGACACATCAGGGAGGGGGAGAGTTACCTGGACACTGTGTTTCAGGAGACAGTCACACCCCTTAGATTAACTACCTTAAAATTGGCCAGTGGTCAGCGACAGGAGGGTGTGACTATGAGTGAGGCAGGTAGAGGGATCCAGGAGTAGCACTGCAGGAGCCTCAGCCCTTGCCCTTATCCAACAGGTTGGAGATTCTTGCTCCCTGTATGGATGAGAGCGGGGACTGCAGGGAGGATGAGCAAACTGATCATAGCACCGTGGTACAGGGAGCCATTCAAGTGGGAGGAGAAAAGAGAAATGTAGTTGTAATCAGGGATAGTATAGTTAGGAGAATAGATACTGTTCTCTGTAGCCAGGATCAAGAGTCCCGAAGGCTGTGTTGCCTACCTGGTGCCAGGGTTAAGGAACTCTCATCTGGGCTGCAGAGGAACTTGGAGTTGGAGGGGAAAGATCCAGTTGTCATGGTCCACGTAGGTACCAACAATATAGGTAGAAGAAGGAAAGAGGGTCTGCTGAAGGAATACGAGCAGCTAGGGGCTAAATTAAAAAGCAGAACCAAAAAGATAATAATCTCCGGATTACTACCTGAGCCACGAGCTAATTGGCACCAGATCAATAAGATTAAAGAGGTAAATGCATGGCTCAAAGATTGGTGTGGGAGAAGTGGGTTTGAATTCATGGGACATTGGCACCGTGCTGGGGAAAGAGGGAGCTATTCTGTTCGGACAGGCTCCACTTGAATCATGCTGGGACCAGTGTCCTGGCAAATCGCATAATTAGGGTTGTAGATAGGGCTTTAAACTAAATAGTTGGGGGGAAGGTTCAGTTGCATGGAAATATAAAAAATCAAAGTTTAAGGAGAGGGTAAGAGTGCAGGTTAGTGACGAGGTGGATTGCTATCAAAAAGTGAAAGGAAGGGACAGAGTGTGTGAACGTCATATTGCACCAAAGAATCATATAAGACTAGGGAAAATTGACAACAGGGCAAACTTAAAGGCTTTGTATCTGAATGCATGTAGCATTCGGAATAAAACTAATGAGTTAACAGCGCAAATAGAGATAAATAGGTATGATTTGGTGGTCCAAAACAAAAACAGAATTACCTGGAAAAACTCAGCAGGTCTGGCAGCATCGGCGGAGAAGAAAAGAGTTGACGTTTCGAGTCCTCAAAACTCGAAATGTCAACTCTTTTCTTCTCCGCCGATGCTGCCAGACCTGCTGAGTTTTTCCAGGTAATTCTGTTTTTGTTTTGGATTTCCAGCATCCGCAGTAGTTTTTTGTTTTTATCTCTATGATTTGGTGGTGATTACTGAGACATGGTTACAGGGAGAACGGGCTTGGGAGTTGAATATCCAAGGGTGCTCAGTGTTTTGGAAGGATAGGCAGGAAGGAAAAGGAAAAGGAAAAGCTTTGTTAGTAAAGGAAGAGTTCAGTGCTATAGTGAGGAATGATATAGGCACTGGAGAGCAAGACGTAGAGTCAGTCTGGGTAGAAATAAGAAATAGCAAGGGAAAGAAGTCCCTGGTGGAAGTAATCTATAGGTCCCTAAACAGTAGTTTAGCAGTAGGGCACAGTATAAACCAGGAAATACTGGGAGCATGTAAGAAAGGCACGGCAATAATCATGGGTGATTTTAATATGCACGTAGGCTGGACTAATCAAATTGGCAAGGGTAGCCTTGAAGGAGAGTTCATAGAATGTATTAGAGATTGTTTTTTGGAGCAATATGTTGTGGAACCAACCAGGGAGCAGGCTATTCTGGATTTGGTTTTTTGTAATGAGGTGGGATTAATTAATGATCTCATAGTAAAGGATCCTCTAGGGAAGAGTGATCATAGCATGATAAAATTTCAACTTCAGTTTGAGAGCAAGAAACCTGAGTCCCACGCTAGTGTTCTGGAGTTAAACAAAGGTAACTATATAGGTATGAGGACAGATTTAGCCCTAGTGGACTGAGCAGGAAGATTACAAGGTAGGATAGTTGATGAACAGTACTAGATATTTAAGGAGATATTCAATTCCTCCCAAGTAAAATATATCCCAATGAGGAAGAAAGATGGTAAGAGGGGGGAAAAGCATCCATGGCTAAGCAAGGAAGTTAAAGATAACTTAAAGGCAAAAACTAAGACATAACAAATTGCAAAGATCAGTGGAAGGCTGGAAGATTGGGAAATTTTTAAAGATCAACAAAGGGTTACCAAAAAAATAATAAAAAGAGCAAAGGTAAATTATGAAAGAAAACTAGCACAAAATGTAAAAACTGATAGCAAAAGCCTCTACAAGTATATAAAAGCAAAGAGAGTAGCTAAAGTGAATGCTGGTCTCTTGGAGGACGAGACTGGGGAGTTAATAGTGGGGAACGCAGGAATGGCAGAGACGCTTAATCAATATTTTGCCTCAGTTTTCACAGTGGAGGACACTAGTACCACCCCAGTAGTAACAGGTAGTGCAGAGGATATAGAGAAGGAGGAACTTAGAACAATCACCATCACTAGAGAAAAAGTGCTGAGCAAACTATTGGGATTAAAGGGTGACAAGTCCCCAGGACCTGATGGCCTACATCCCAGGGTCTTAAAGGAAGTGGCAGCGGAGATAATGGATACATTGGCTATAATATTCCAAAATTCCCTGGATTCTGGAAAAGTTCCAGTGGATTGGAAAAATGCTAATATAACGCCCTTATTCAAAAAGGAGAGGCAGAAAGTAGGAAACTATAGACCAGTTAGTTTAACGTCTGTCATTGGGAAATTATTGTAATCCATTATAAAGGAAGTAGTAATGGGGCATTTGGAATGTCAAAATGCAATCCATCAGAGTCAGCATGGTTTTATGAAGAGTAAATCGTGTTTGATTAATTTGCTAGAGTTCTTCGAAGATGTGACAAGCAAAGTGGATAATGGGGATCCTGTAGATGTAGTATATCTGGACTTCCAGAAGGCCTTTGATAAGGTGCCGCACAAAAGATTAATACACAAGATAGGATCACACGGAGTTAGGGGTAATATTTTAGCTTGGATAGAGGATTGGCTAACCAACAGAAAGCAGAGAGTCAGCATAAATGGGTCTTTTTCTGGATGGCAAGCTGTAACTAGTAGGGTGCCACAGGGTTCGGTCCTTGGGCCCCAACTATTTACAATCTATATTAATGACTTGGATTCAGGGGTAGAAGGTACTATAGCTAAATTTGCAGATGACACCAAAATAGGTGGGAAAGTAAGTTGCAATAAAGAGATAAGAAATTTATAAATGGATATGGACAGATTAGGTGAATGGGCCAAAATTTGGCAGGTGGAGTTTAACGTGGATAAGTGTGAGGTTATCCATTTTGGTCAGAAGAATAAAAAGGCGACTTATTATTTAAATGGAGAGAAACTTCAGAATGCTTCAGTGCAGAGGGATCTGGGTGTCCTCGTGCATGAATCTCTGAAAGCTAGTATGCAGGTACAGCAGGTAATAAGGAAGGCAAATGGAATTTTGGCATTTATTGCTAAAGGAATAGAGTATAAAAATAGGGAAGTGTTGTTGCAACTGTACAATGCATTGGTGAGACCGCACCTGGAGTATTGTGCACAGTTTTGGTTCCCTTACTTGAGGAAGGATGTAGTTGCATTGGAGGCAGTTCAGTGGAGGTTCACTAGATTGATTCCAGAGATGCGGGGCTTGTCTTATGAGGAGAGATTGAGCAGTTTAGGCCTATACTCGCCAGAGTTTAGGAGGATGAGAGAAGATCTAATTGAGGTATATAAGATGCTAAAGGGGATAGACAAAGTAGATGTGGAGTGAATGTTTCCCCTTGTGGGGCATTCTAGAATGAGAGGCCATAGTTTTAGGCTAAGGGGTGGTAGATTTAAATCAGAGATGAGGAGGAATTACTTTTCTCAAAGGGTCGTGAATCTGTGGAATTCACTACCTCAGAGTGCAGTGGATGCCGGGATGCTGAATAAATTTAAAGGGGAGATAGACAAAGATTTTTAATTAGTAATGGGTTGAAAGGTTATGGGGAGAGGGCGGGAAATTGGAGTTGAGGCCGAAATGAGATCAGCCATGATCGTAATGAATGGCGAGGCAGGCTCGAGAGGCTGAATTGCCTACTCCTGCTCCTAGTCTTATGTTCTTATGCCATTTCAGAGGGCATTTAAGAGTCAGTCACATTGCTGTGGGTCTGGAGACACATGTCAGCCAGACCAGGAAAGGACGGCAAACTTACTACGCTAAAGGACATGTGTGACCCAGATGGGTTTTTACAACAGTCGACAATGGACATCATTGGTCATCATTAGACTTTTGTTTCCCGATTTTTATTGAATTCAAATTCCACCATCTGCCATGGTGGGATTGGAACCCAGGTTCCCAGAGCATTACCCTGGGTCTCTGGAATACTACTCCAGCAACAATACCACTACACCATTGCCTCCCCTGTGTGCACAACAACTACACCCTCAGTCGGTCACAGATATCTGGAGTCTTACAGAGTTCACAGAGCCCACTCAGCAGTGCAGGAGTGATGTCCTGGACCAAGGTCTCCATGGTAGCAGAAATCCTACCAGTGTTGACCTCAGTGCGTTGGCATGCTGGCGCTATCACCTCAGCCTGAAGTCGGACAGACTCCTGCATCATGCCTTGCAATCTGAGGAGTTCAGCGGACATCCCTTCCTGTTGTTCCCGAGCTTGCCTTTGCAGCTCCAGCAACTGTGACATGACCGAGTCCAGAGGCTCGTCATCTGACTCGGACTCAGCAACATTCCAGCCTCCAGCAGTCCTCCGAGTGCCGGACACTTGGGAAGTTCCTGCCTCCACCTGCTGTCGATCGGACGGTGCAATGTGCTCACCAGATTGTGATTCTGGGGTTTTCTAAAGCTAGGTCCCACTGAGGCGTGTGTCTCTGCGCTGGTGGAGGGTGTGGGTGAGCGCTGTGACGGGACTTCAGGGAGGGTGCCTTCAGGTTCCTTTTCAGAAGGTCCTTCGGGGATTGGAAGCCCTGGGTCATGGACT
Organism: Cetorhinus maximus; assembly: GCF_964194155.1. Classification (NCBI taxonomy): domain Eukaryota; kingdom Metazoa; phylum Chordata; class Chondrichthyes; order Lamniformes; family Cetorhinidae; genus Cetorhinus; species Cetorhinus maximus. The sequence continues at coordinate 91,170,344 of NC_135887.1, forward strand.
CAGTTGGCTATTTGGCAGATGTGCCTGAGAAAGCAAGGGGAGATAATTAGCGGATGGCAGTGGCCTGTAAAAGAGGACACATCACTCACAGCATGGTTGTCTAATGGATGTTGCACTTATGGAGCCTCACTTGGTAGAGCACCATCGACCTCACCGTCAGCACAGGGGTGGTCCCGGTCATTGCCAGCCAGCTGGATGGCTCTGTTTTCAATGTCTTTGATGACCTTGATTTCGGACATTCTGCCACTGGTCTGCAACCACTCCCTCTTGCTGTTTGCAGTTTGTCCTGCATGAATAAAGAGAGAATGTAAGCAGAATACCTGCTAGGCCATATGATAAGTATGCCTGGCCTGTGTGGGTGGTAAGCTGTCCCTTACGGGACAGGATGAGGACAATGAAGGTGTGTGTGAAAGAGTGAACGGTGATGTCCCTTGAACTGGCAGTGAGTGAGATCCCTATGAATGTGTGACGGGTTTGTGAGTGTGTGAGTGGACAGTGATGAGAAGAGTGACTTACCCTGGTGGAACGGAGGAGATCATTGATCCTCTTGTGGCACTGGGTAGCTGCCCTCTTTTGAAGGGTGTTGGCACTGACCACCGCTGCCACCGCCTCCCAAGCTGATTTAGTGCTGTTGCTGCCTATCCTGCAGCCAGAGTGGCAGTAGCGGACATCCCGATGTGCCTCTACGGCATCCAAAAGTTGCTCGAGGGACACGTCGCTGAACCTGGGGGCTGCAGTCTTCTTCAGTTTCAGGACTATTTCTTTCATGCAGCAGTGGTTGTCTGGAAGTACTGAGGTGTGTGCTTGAGGCTGGACTTTAAACATGGCATCCGGTGTAATGCAGTGGCAAGGTGATGGCGGGCGGGCGAGTGAGAGCCCACCTGCCATGGAAATGGCTTGTTTACCGGGAGTGCAAAAATAATGCGGTGGATTTGGGACAATACGGCGTGAAAACCTGCCAATGCGTCCAGCGGGCAAAACACCCTTTTACCCGCCCGCTACCGCACTTACTGCAAATCTGGGACGATTCCGTCCTATGTTGCAACAATGATTGCACTTCAAAAAGAAGTCACTTATTCCCTGTAGAACACTTTGAGACATCCAGTGGTCCTGAAATGAGTTATATAAATACAAGTCTTCTTTTCCTGTCTGAAAGGTGCCTGGCTCATGGAATAAAGTTCAATGGGAATATCTGACATCCAGCCAAGTTATCATTCTTTGTAGGGAAACCCAGATAGTGAGTATCAGCAAGCTACTTGGCAATGAAAAGCATCACAACCATGCCTAATTCTGTCATCCCCTGACCTGGACACAGTTAGGTTTCACAGCAGAATGCACTTGCTAGTGATAAGGAATTTAAACCCTTGATTTTGTGTTTGAATTATTTTCCTAAACCAGGTCATTGTGATGTCAGACACTGCATGGACTAAGGATCAAATCCAGGACCTTTTCTACCAGTATAGCCTATGTGCAAGAGTTACCTGAGTTAAGGTCAAACCAGAATTTATGGACAATTACATGTTCCAATGTTGAATGCCATGATTTTCCTAAAATGGAGATTCTTGCATTTAATGGAAAACTCCTTCATTAAAAATCAGATATTGAAAATTTGAGCTGCTGCATTTGCTATCTAATTTCAAAATGGCTGCTTCCTTGGTGGCCCTTTCAAAGTCATTATTATTGTTCTTCTACTATATTCAATAAAGTGAGTGCCAAGAGTCTAACTCAAGGGAACATGAATGCTATAGTACACTCATGCTGCAACATGCCAGCAGTACACTGAAAAGAGAGTAAGATAAAACAGCAAAAAAAGATGATGCAAAGTAAAGAAAGCAAAACTTTCTTGCCCGAAAAGAATAAGGAGAACAGCACGCCCATAAAAAAAAGTTTGAAGAGAAATTTAGAGTCCAATTTGTTTATAAGTTTAATTTTCCACTATGCTGTGCTTTACTCCCTGGATTTCCATGGTGTTTTTCTCAGTTAGTTTCTTGATTTTCCTTCATGTATTGTCAGTTGGATCTGTATCTGGGGAAATATAAAGAAATTACCTGTGAAACGTGGGAAAAGAAGTGCAATCAGTGGGTAAAACAGAATCATTATGTTGAAATATTTTATTACATTATTACGACTCTCGGTAAGCTAATAATTGTGGATATTTGTAAACCAGTCATTGTTTTCTTTCTCACTGAAGCTCTTCTTCAACTTTATCTCCCTTTCTCCTCTCCTATTGTAAGTTGTTGACTTTTGTTGGGATACGGTTCCATGGGTAACTTATGCAAACAGTTATTTTTAATGTGTTGCTTCCAGGAATGGGAATTGATATGCTTTTCAACTGTGGACTTTTCAAAAAGGGATAGCAGTTAGGAATAGGAACTTTATTTTTTCCATCCCTAATTTTGGTATGCTGAGGCTGAGAGTTGGAGCGAACATTTCTGACAAGGTCAACTAACTCAGCCCTTATACTTTGGACAATCTCGTCTGTGTGGTTGACATATTACTATATTTTGGATGTTACAATGCAAGTTTCTCTGAATAATCTTTATTTGTGCTCTCACCAGAAAGGGCGGTTTCCTTTACTGGAAGTATACTTTCGAAAAACTGAAACCTATTCATAACTAAAGACGAAAAGTGATGGAAAAACACAGCAACATCTGTGGAGAAAGAAACAGAGGGCAGAATAATCCCTGATTTGCACTAAGGGCAGTAGCAGGCGGGTAGAACGACGTTTTACCTGCCGGCCGCAATGTTGTGTTTTCACGCTGTATTGTCCCAAACCCGCCACCTTATTTATGACCTCCCAGGAAACATGCGGTTTCCTTGCCGGGCAGACTTCCATTCACCCGCTCGCCATCACCCCGTCACTGCATCACGCTAGCCGCTATATTTAAAGTCCAGCCTCAAACACACATCTCTGTGCTTCCAGACCACCACTGCTGCATGGAAGACATGGCCCTGAAACTGAAGAAGACTGTAACCCCCAGATTCAGCGACGCATCTCTCGAGCACCTTTTGAATGCCATGTAGGCCCGCCAGGATATCCTCTACCGCCACTCTGGCCGTGGGATGGGCAGCAACAGCACTAGCCCCTCTTGGGAGGCGATGGCAGCAGTGGTCAGCGCCTACGCCATTCAACAGAGGACAGCCACCCAGTGCCACAAGGGGGTGAATGATCTTCTCCATTCTGCCAGGGTAAGTCGCTCTTATCATTGCTCTCAACTCACATACTCATAAACCCATCACACATCCACAGGGCCCTCACTCACTGCCAGTGCAAGGGACATCACCATTCACTCTCTCACACTCACCATCATTGTCCTCATCCTGTCCATGGGACCACTCACCACCCACACAGGCCAGGCACACTTATCATCTGACCTGACAGGCGTCCTGCTTACACTCTCACCATCCCTATTCATGCAGGACAAGCTGGCACACAACAAGAGGGAGAGGTCATGGAATGCCCGAAATCAAGGTCATCACGGACTTTGAAAACAGAGCCATCCAGCTGGCCGGTGAGGATCTGGACTGTTCCTGTGCTGACGGTGAGGTCGGCATTGCTCTACCAAGTGAGGGTCCAGCAGTGCAACATCCATCAGATAACCATGCTGTGAGTGATGTGTCCTGTTTCACAGGCCACTGCCATACACTAATTAGCTCCCCTTGCTTTCACAGATGCATCTGCCAAACAGCCGGCAGGGTCCACAACTCAGGGCTTCCAATCAAGCCCTGAAGGAACCTCTGAAGAGGAATCTAGAGGCCCCCTCCCTGAGGTCCTGTCACAGTGCTCACCCACACCCTCCACCAGCGCAGAGACATACACCTCGGTGGGACCTAGCTTTAGAAAACCCCAGAATCACAATCTGGTGAGCACATTGCACCATCCGATCCACAACAGGTGGAGGCAGGGTGAAGGCCAGAACTTTGCTGAGTCCGAGTCAGATGAAGAGCTTCTGGACTCGGTCATGTCATAGTTGCTGGAGCTGCAAAGGCAAACTCGGGAACATCAGGAAAAGATGTCTGCTGCACTCCTCAGATTGCAAAGCATGATGGAGAAGTCCATCTGCCTTCACTCTGAGGTGATAGCGCTGGCATGCCAATGCACTAAGGTCAACACTGATAGGATGGCTGCCGCCATGGAGATCTTGGTTCAGAACGTCACTCCTGCACTGCTGCGCGGGCTCAACTCAATCGCTGATGCCGTAGTTGGCCCCCAACAGTGTGTATGCAAGAGGGGTGCTGGGCAGCCCGATCTCACTCCAACTACCCCTGCTCCTCGAGGATTCAGCCTGGGGCTATTGGGCACCCATAGGGAGGAGGATCAGCAGGCACACACTCTGGGCCGATCCATCCAGGTGACTCTGAGAGTGTTGGACCCACCTGACTCCCCTCTTCCTGAGACCTCTGCAGCTCCAGCTCCACAGGCCAAGGAAGGTGCCACTGCCACACAACAGGACCCTGAAAGCAGGCTGGGGCCCTCCAGGTCTCCGTCCTCCAGAGGATGCCCACCATGGTCATCACAGACATGGCATCACAGTCAGCAGGCTGTCTCCACCTCTGTTGTGGATGTCTGGGGAGCACCAAGATGTAGCAGCAGGGTTATGAAAGTTAAGGTGGGTTAGTTGCACAGTCTGGACATGGGTATTAATCACTTGTACATACAGTCAACTATTGTCAATAAACTCCTAAGAATGTCTCACTGCCTATGGCTCCTTGTTCTGATCAGCAGTGTTCTTGTCACTCAGATAAAGATAAAGGCAGGTATCTAAGTCCAGGGCATCTTCTCTGTGCTCTGTGCAGCCTTCAGACCAAAGTGACGGTCCAGCCTCACATTCCCTGTAAACATTACTGATGCCTGCAGCTTGTCTTTGCACTCTGTAGGCCATCAGTGCTTGTCATTGCTGCCAGAATGTAGTGGGCAGGCACCACAGAGTTCTCTCATTCTCTCAGTATGCTCTCAGCACATTTAAGGAGGGGCTGACCACTAATGCTGTGCTCCAGCTCCTGACCAGACAGAAATCAGACATTCTCAGAGGCTATGTGAAGATTTATGGAGTGTCCTCACTGCATGTTGTCATCATCCTCCTGCAATCGAGCGACTATTAGGGCCTCCACTGCATCTCCATGGCAGGAACATTCTCACGGACGGTATTCATGCTGCCATAAGCCAGACTGGAGTCAAATGTTCACAGATGCGATATGAGGATCTATGGGGTCACCTCACCGCAAGTCATCATCATCATCCATAAATCTGGCAGCTATGAGGGCCTCCTAAGCACACCTGCTTCATCTAGCCAGTGCAAGGGCCTCATCCCCATCATTGTCACCTCCGAGGGCCTCCTCACCCTCATCCCATCAGTGTCCTCCTCATCAGAGGAGATGTGCAGCTCCTCCTTCTCCTCCTCAGCCAGCTCCTCTCCCCATTGGAACACCAGGTTGCAAACGGTGCAGCAAATGATGACAATGTGTGACACCCTCTATGGACTTGTAGGGCTCCACCAGACCGGTCCAGGCACTGGAACTTCATCTTCAGCATCCTGATGGTCTGCTCCACTAAGTTTGAACTGCAGCATGAGCCTCGTTATACGTTTGTTCTGCTGCAGTCTGAGGCTGCTGCACGGGTGTCATCAGCCACGGCCTCTGCGGGTAGCCCTTGTCCCCTAGGAGCCAACCCTGAAATTTCTTAGGACTCTGGGATACCCCAAGGATCTGTGACTAACTGAGGATGTGGGCATCGTGCACACTCCTTCGAAACCGTGCGCACATCTGCAGGATGCACACCAACTGCACATTCGGCAAATGGAACCCCTTGCGTTTGATGTAGTCCACCATGTGTAGTGACCGGAGACCTGAGCACCACATGAGTGCAGTCGATCATACCCTGCACCCGTGGGAAAGCTGAGGTCTGGGGGAGTCCAATTGCTCTTGCATCCCGGCTGTCCTGGTCCCAGACAAAATGCACAAAATTGTGCTTTGCCCTCGCAAAGATGGCATCTGTGACCCCCTTTGCGGGTGGAGATTTCTGAGATCCCACAGAGGGCACCAGTGGCACCCTGAATGGAGCCACTGCCATAGAAATTGAGCGCCACTGTCACATTCATGGCCACTGGAAGCGGGTGCCCTCTATGTGTCCATGGTGCCAAATCCTGCAGTAGCCGGTAGATGTGACCTACCAAATCCCTAGACATGCGCAGTCTTCAGTGACACTGGTTCTCAGTCATCTGCAGGAATGAAAGGCGGTGTCTGTAGACCCTGGGTGTCATTAGGCGCCAGCCTGCGACGGTTCACTGTGGCTCTTGGGCGGCATGTACTGGAGCCCCAGCTGCCCCTCCTTCCTGAGGTTGCTGCTTCTGTCTCTGCACGGCCAGGAGCCTCAGTCACTCTCACCTCTGTCGTATTTGCACTCCGTAGGCCATCAGGCATATAGTTAGTTCAGCAGGCTCCATGATCCAGATGTACTCCTCCTGCAGGATGAAAGAAAGAGTCACGTGGTTAGCATGGGTGTATTAAGAACCTGTCCTGGTTAAGTGTGACGGCCCCTTAATGCTTCCTGGAGATTGCTGGCCATCACTTGGATGGCCAAAGATTAGTGCGCTGCATGACTGCCCTGTTAGCTTGACCCTTGAGGGAGACTGGTCCAAACCAGGATGTTGACATTACAAGGGGCTGTGAGAGCTTGCTCCACAGCCAGCTTTAGTGAGGAGATTGTACAATGTGTGCCAACTGCTCTGCAATCCAATGAAGTGCTCATGAAATTACAAGAAGGGGTTGGGGGTGGGGGGTGTCGGGGAAGATCTGGAGCACCTGGTGGCACTTTGATGCCTCTGTGTTGCTTGAGTGGACAGTGGACAGATAAGCTAGGAGCCCGACTCCAATCACATGAATGTGGCTGTGCCTGAATTGTCTCAGCTGGAAAGGAATGGTCACGTTATACAGGCTTCCCTAATGCGTGGCTACTTCCCTCGCCACCCTACCTCCACCCCGAATGCTTGTGCGCTATATTCAATGGCAGGGCTGTTCTTGTCCCCCTCCTCAGCCAGTCACCTCAATTGCAGGGCTGCCCTTAACCCCGACCCCCCTGATGCCCCTGAAGTTTCAATTCCAACAGGCGACCCTGGTGAGCACGGCACGCTACTCACCTCTGAGGTTCCCTCAAAGGGCAGGCCGCCAAGTGCACGCCTTTTATGTGCTGTTGTGAAACATGTCAGCGTGCTTTCCCGCCAACGTGGACGGATGATCCGCCGGTGGGGGGGATGATTCCGGTTGGCTGGCCTGATAATGATATGCTGATGTATTACAATGAGGTACCTGATGTCCAATGGCAGGAAACATGTCCCGCCGTTGGTGGGACGAGCGGACGACCGCAAACTGGTTTCTCGCCATCATAAATCTGATCACGCCATATTGTCCGCTAACGCGACCGATGCCAGCGGGCACGGAAAATTCTGCCCAGAGGTGACGGCCAGAATTTTCCAGCACCCACCCCCACCCCCCCGCCCTCTGCAGCAGGTTCCCCCGTGGCAGGGCTGGTGAGCCATTGAAATCACCATTGACATCGGCAGGGCTGGAAGATCCCACCAGCATGAGGGGCTGGAAAATTCTAGCCAACATTTTGAGTCCAATGTGACTCTTCTTCGAAGCACTTGCATCCTGTGCATTGCTATTGGTGTACCTCAGGATTAGTCTTGGTCTTTTTATTAAGCTAAACACTGGAACCTTCTGATCACTTTGTTAAGTGGAAGTACACCATGCTGACTGACTGTATAATTCAGGCCAAAATATAAAATTGTATTCACTCAAATTCTAAATTTATATAGAAGCAAAATAAAGCGGAAGATAAAATAGTAATATTGTTCTTAATGTTTAGTGATACTTAAAACTGCTTTCTGATATTTGAACAACAATGCAGTTTAGAATTTGTGGCGTTCTTTTTCAGAGTTCTTTAACTAAATCTTGGCTTAATGTAACAATGGTACTTAAACTACATGGAATGTCACTTCATAACTATAACATAATGACCAATTCAGCAAAATAAAATATAAATATTGATAAAAATATTGGCAATGGCATAGTGGTATTGTCATTGGACCAGAGACCCAGGGGACTGCTCTGGGGACCTGGTTTTGAATCCCGCCATGGCAGATGGTGGAATTTGAATTCAAAAAAATCTGGAATTAAAAGTCTAATGATGACAATGAAACCATTGTCAATTGCTGTAAAAACCCATCTGGTTCACTAATGTCCTTTAGGGAAGGAAACCTACTGTCCTTACCTGGTCTGGCCTACATGTGACTCCAGACCCACAGCAATGGGGTTGACTCTTAAATGCTCTTTGGACTAGGGATGAGTAATAGATGCTGGCCTGGCCAGTGATGCCCACATCCCATGAACGAATAAAACAAATGATCGTATTTGTCCCTGCTTGAAAGGTCTCTGGATTTAAAAGTGTAATTTAAACCATAAAAACTAAACTGAAAGTATCCATAAACTGTGATACTGAGCCCTGCTGCCCAATGTCTGCATTATATTTGCTAATACCGACAGAATCCTTTATAAAATGACATTATTTTGATCATTGTTTGTAATGGCCCACAGGGAGATCTCCTGATCTTGAACTCCTGAACTCAGAGTGAGAGCAGCAGAATTTCCAAAGCAACAATGCAAGTGGCTGAAAATGGTAGGAGAGCTTCAGAAAACTTTCGGGATAAATAGTTTGGAAATCCTGCAAATTCCCTTGAGGGAGTAGAGCTAAGGGTAGCTTTGGGACTTGTACCTTAACATGACCACAAATCATAGGGGGGATTATGTTAGTCAGAGTGAATGACCTATACCTGTAGAGCCATACTGGGCTGCTGGGATTTTGAAAGGCACCCAGCCACTCTATGAAGGGGTAAATCTAGTTTCTTATCAGTCAAAGCTTGCAAAAGACTCTTTGTTTCATCCTTGAGTATTTGAAAGTTCAATTCATCTTCAGAACTTTTATGAGTGCACAACAGAATCAATGTTTGCTTGCAGTAGATGTATAATCCATTAGCAGAATTCCCAGGTGATCAAGGAATATTCCCTCAACCATGTCTAAACTACTTCTAAGATAGAGTTGAGGCAGAGAGAAGACAGGCCCACCACCAAAGGTCAGAATCTTACACTTCTGTTAGATAAGGCAGAAAGCCAGGACAGTCTCGAGGGGCTGGAATTTCTAGGCTGATGTCTATATCTTTAAGCTTATGTGTTTTGACACCTATTAGCCTGGAATCTACAAATACATTAATCATTGCTTTTGAAAAGATCCATAATTTGTTGGCTATAGTTCAAAAGCAACTGGGACAGGTAGTTTTCACAGTTAGAGCTTCTAATGCAATTTAATACTTCTCATCAGTATTCACCAAAGAGAAGGACTTAGCGGTTGATTTGTCAAGGGAAGAGTGTGTAGATCTACCCCAAAGTACTGAGGGAGGCAAGGGAGGAGATTGCTGGGGCCTTGACAGAAATCTTTGTATCCTCACTGGCTATGGGCGAGGTCCCAGAGGACTGGAGAATGGCCAATGTTGTTCCATTGTTTAAGAAGGGTAGCAGGGATAATCCAGGAAATTACAGGCCGGTACGTCAGTGGTAGGGAAATTATTGGAGAAGATTCTTTGTGACAGGATTTACTACCATTTGGAAGCAAATGGGCGTATTAGTGAGAGGCAACATGGTTTTGTGAAGGGGAGGTCGTGTCTCACTAACTTGATCGAGTTTTTCGAGGAAGTGACAAAGATGATCGACGATGGAAGGGCAGTGGATCTTATATACATAGATTTCAGTAAGGCCTTTGACAAGGTCCCTCATGGCAGACTGGTACAGAAGGTAAAGTCGCACGGGATTAGAGGTGAGCTGGCAAGATGGATACAGAATTGGCTTGGTCATAGAAGACACAGGGTAGCAGTGGAAGGGTGCTTTTCTGAATGGAGAGCTGTGACTAGTGGAGTTCCGCAGAGATCAGTGCTGGGACCTTTGCTGTTTGTAGTATACATAAATGATTTGGAGGAAAATGTAACTGGGCTAATTAGCAAGTTTGCAGACGACACTAAAGTTGGAGGAGTTGCAGATAGTGAAGAGGATTGTCAAAGGATACAACAGGATATAGATCGGTTGGAGAGTTGGGCGGATAAATGGCAGATGGAGTTTAATCTGGACAAATGCAAGGTAATATATTTTGGAAGGTCTAATACAGGCAGGAATTATACAGTAAATGGCAGAACCCTTAAGTGCATTGACGGGCAGAGGGATCTGGGTGTACAGGACCACAGGTCACTGAAAGTGGCAACGCAGGTGGATAAGGTAGTCAGGAAGGGATATGGCATGCTTGCCTTCATTGGCAGGAGTATTGAGTATAAAAGCTGGGAAGTCATGCTGCAGCTGTATAGAACCTTGATTAGGCCACACTTGGAATATTGCGTGCAATTCTGGTCGCCACATTACCAGAAGAATATGGAGGCGTTGGAGAGAGTGCAGAGGAGGTTTACCAGGATGCTGCCTGGTCTGGAGGTTATTAGCTATGAGGAGAAGTTGGAGAAACTCGGATTGTTCTCACTAGAGTGACAGAGATTGAGGAGCAACTTGATAGAAGTTTACAAAATTATGAGTGGCATGGACAGAGTAGATAGTCAGACGCTTTTTCCCAGATTGGAAGAGTCAATTACTAGGGGATATAGATTTAAGATGAGAGGAGAAAACTATAGAGGAGATATGCGGGGCAAGTTTTTTACACAGAGGGTAGTGATTGTGTGGAATTCGCTGCCAGAGGAGGTGGTGGAAGCAGGTACGATAGTGGTGTTTAAGAGGCAGCTTGACAAATACATGAATAGGATGGGAATAGAGGGATACGGACCCCGGAAGTGTAAAATGTTTTAGTTGACGGGCAATATGATCGGCGCAGGCTTGGAGGGCTGAAGGGCCTGTTCCTGTGCTGTACTTTTCTTTGTTCTTTGTTCTTAATGACTTATAATATTGTGCGGTTGTTCTTCCTCCCTCCACATATACACAATAGACAAAAGTGTTTTTTTCACTCACGGGATATTGCTGCCTTGTTGAAACTCTGCAGTCCATGTGGTGAAGGCCTTCCGACAAGGCTGTTCGCCAGGGAGTTGCAGAATTTTGACCCAGTAACAATGAAGGAAAAATTAAATATTTCCACATCAGGATGGTGTCTGATTTGGAAGGGAGCTTGCAGGTGGAGATGTTCCTATGCACTTTCTGCCCTTGTCCTTCTAGGTGGCACTAGTTTCAAGCTTTGGGGGTGCTGTCAAAGAAGCCCTGGTGAGTTGCTGCAGTCCTACTTGTAGATAGTACACATTACTGTCATTGTGCACCAGTGGTGGAGAGAGTGAACATTTAAGGTGGTAGGTAGCATATCGATAATATGTGCTGCTTTGTCCTGGATGGTGCTGAACCTCTTGAGTGTTGTTGGAGGAGCAGTCATCTAGGCAAGTGGAGAGTATTCCATCACTCTCCTGACTTGTGCCTTGTAAATGTTGGAAAGTCTTTGGGGAATGAGGAGATTAGTCAGTTGCTGCAGAATACTCAACTTCTGACTTGACCTGACAGCCGCAGTATTTATGTTTCTCATTCAATTAATATGGAACGCTAGAATATTAATGATGAGAAATTCAGCATTGTCACAGACAGAGTGTATGACTGTCTTCCTGTTATATTTTGTGAGGAATAAGGTGTGTCGTTTCTTACCCTTGGAGTTTGTATTCCAATTAAATAATTCAGCAGCAAGCTTTCGTGATTTTAAAATAAAGAAGGTTATTTATTCTCACACACTTACCTCCATTTGGTCTCATGCATGCACACACAGACAGACACACACACAAAGATTGGATACAGATAAAGATAGTGCACTTTTACAGATTACAGCTAATTCAGTCTCTGATTTATTTTTTTTCGGTCTCCTACGTGGCAGGCCTGTGTTTTCTTGAATGGAGTTGATGATTTAAAGTTGAAGTGAGGATCTTGTAAAGTGAAGGGTTCAAAGCAGGTTGCAAGGTTTTTTTTGCGTATCCTGGAGGTTGGTTCTCAAGTGAACTTTGAAACTGGAACAAGTTAAGTACTTTGGCTGCTTGATGACTTGCATACTAATTTCAGAGCCTGGTTCTCAGGCTGCCTGACAACTGATGGTTCTGATGGATCTGCTAGGTCCTGGGGTAATAAAGATGCAATCCCTGAAAGCAGCTTTGATCACATGGCTGCTGGGTTAACACTCCTGAGGCCCACCCAGTCTATTTTGGATGAGGGAGGCCATCCTGATACAATGGGAAGTTGACAGTGGCCATTGAGTTTCGATCTTCCCTTTCGTCCAGTCTAAGGCATGATGACAGGCAGTCTGGAAACTCCATGTTTTTAGTTGTTGGCCCATCCTTAAACAGCGAAATGTGTGAATTCTACAAATGGTTGTGACGTACCCTCACCTTTGTCTATTTTAAATTAGGTATTCGCCGGAGACTTGATACTGTCTCTAGTTGAAATGCCAAAAATCACATTATTTGCAGCAGTCACCTTAACAGCTTGTGTGTGTCCAATTTTTAAAAGTGTTAACTGCAGGTTCATAATATGGCATGCCCTTACTGGGCATGACAGCATGGTAATGCCATTGAATATCAAGGGGAGGTAGTTATATTCTCCCCTGTTGGGAATGGTTGGAACCTGCTACCACAGAGAGTGGTTGAAGCAAATAGTATAGAAGCATTTAAGGGGAAACTAGATAAATATATGAGGGAGGCAGGAATAGTGGGTTACGATTATAAATTTAGATGAGAAAAGATGGGAGGATGCTCAAGTGGAACATAAACGCTGGCGTGGGTTGTTTTGGTGGAATGACTGGGTTCTGTGCCATATATCCTATGTAATGCTAAGTAATCATTAATCGGTGCACTTGGTGCTGCTCCTGGCATGCTTTTCTTCACTCCTCATTGAATCAGCACTCTTATCTTGGCTTGATGATAATGGTAGAGTGAGGGATATACCAGTTTGCATATTGTGGTGGAATATAGTTCTACTGCTGCTGATGGCTCCGATGCCCAGTTCTAAGCTGCTAGGTCTATTCTGAGTCTGTCACATTGAACACAGTGGTGGTGTCATACCACTGTAGAGGGTCTCTTTAGTGGGGAGGAGGAACTTTATCTCTACAGGGCTGTGCAATATCATTACTACTAATACTGTCATGGACAAGTAGGGTGGGGTAAAGCAGGTTTATCCCTCTTGGTGGTTCTCTCACCAATTGCCTCAGGTACAGTCTGGCACCTATTTTATTCAGGACTGGGTCAGCGCAGTCAGTAATGGTGTTACCAAGCCACTCTTGGTGGTGGACATTAAAGTTCTTCACCTAGAACACATTCTGTGCCCTTGCTGCCTCAGTGCTGCCTCATGGTGTTCAACATGGAGGAATACTGATTCATCAGCTGAGGAAGAGTGAAAGGTGATAAGTAATGGGAGGTTTCCTTGCCTATGTTTGTCCTGATGCCATGAGACTTCATGATGTCCAGAGGCAATGTCCACTCTCTCCTGACTGTGTACAACTGTGTAGCTACTTCTGGTGGGTCTGCCCTGCAGGCTGGTGATGGAGGAATCTGGGTTATTGGCTGAAAGGTACGAAGATTATTTTCTTTTATCTTTTGGATGAGACACTAGACCAAGGCTCTTTGGCCTGCCTTCTCAGGTGAACATAAATGATCCCATTTACAGTATTTTGTCAAAAAAAAAACAGGAGAGTTCTCCTTATTGCCCTCAGCCTGCACCTAAATGACAGATGGCCTGGCCACTATCACATTGCTGCTTGTGAAAATTTGTGGTGTGCAAATTGGCTGTTGTACATCTGACACGACTACAGAGATTACACCTCAAAAGTACGTCATTGGCAATGAAGCTTTTTTGCGACATCCTGAGTTTGGGAAAGGCACTATGTAAATGCAAGTCTTCCTTCTATAAAGCTGCTAACAGTAATCAGCTTACATGGCTTATTTAAAATTTTGTATGGAAAGATTAAATATGAAATGTCTTATGATTCAGGACAGAGTCCACATCAGTGTACTGAACTTACCCATTGGGACAGTTTACTGAAACTTTGCGCAGAGTCTGATGTCAATGTTAAGGAATACAGATGTGAGGATTGATCAGGTGGAAGGTGAAACAGGGTCAGAAAGATGGGGAACATTGGACAGATTGATGAACCATTAAAATCAAGCATGCGCAGAACACTAAAAATAATGTCCCTTACACTTCTTAGGCCACACAGTCAAATTCAAATTCTGGAAAAGGTTTTCAACCAACTGTTAATGTAGTCATTTTAGGATTTTTTTTCTTTTTTTTAAAATGCAATTTTTTTGCAATTTTTTCAGAACTATTCAGCATAATTTTGATGGGTTTCATGAATAACTAACCACATTAATAGAAAAGGTCCGATTGGTTTAAAGAATAGTTCAGTAGGTATGCTTCAGATTAAGTAATTACATGAAATAATGAAGGCTGTGATGAATATTTAGTCCATGGTTCATGTTAATATTTTAGGGGTGATGTTTATTTCTAGGGACATTAAAGTTTAACTGTAGAAAATCGGATAAATGGAACTAAAGCAGCTTGGAGTCAATTGCACTTAAAAGGTTGGGCCATGTTGACTTAAGCTAGGAAGGTAACAATCATTAAACAGCAGGTGGGCTTACTTAGCTGGAGAGCTGGAGACATGATGTATACACTGCTTACAAAGAAGTGCAGTCCAGAGAGATGTTTTGTTTTGGGAGTGAGAACTAAATTAGTTTAAAAGCATTCAGTGATCCATAAAAAGGCCTTGGAGATGGGTGTTCTATGGTTTCAATTTATTTGAGTGTTCTGCAGCAGGGGAAGAGGCAATATTGAAAGGTGCTGCTGTTAACAGGCTTCAGGTAGTTAGGGCTCAAATAAGCCCTGGAAGCCATTGGTGCAGCTGAGAGTTGGTTGCAGTTTGGATCTTGTGTGGTTTGCAGTTCACAGGGAAGCCCTGTGAACTGTTAGCAGGCTTCAGGCAGTTAGGGCTCAGAGAAGCCCTGTGAGCCATTTATAGCTTGATGCAGCTGGGAGACTGCAGTTCAGAGAAAACCAAGGGCAGTGCCAAATTAGTGAAGCGAGCAGTTTGTGAAAGAATTGGAATTGCGCCAGTAATTAGAAGTGGAAGTGTGTCTTTGTGGATCCGGTGGGACGCATTCTCAGGGTAAGAGATTGAAAGATCAGGAAATGAATGGTTGTTGAGGCAATCCAAATAGGAGCGGCTTTTAAGTGAATTCAGAGGCTAGATCTTCAAAAGTGAAGAGTTGAAATCCCTCATAAGGGAGACAGAGTTTTAATGAGATTCTGTGACACTCAGTTGTCACTGATGTCTGGGTGGGTTACTGAGAAATCCGTGGGATCTGTCTTGGTCACCTAATCCATTTAACGTGTGCAGTGTGGTGTGTTTGACCACAGTTTTCCTGTTAGTTCATATTTACCTCTTGGTAATTCTAGATGTTAGAGTATAAGATAGATATATTATAGATTGTTTTACTTTTCTGACTTTGTATAATGAAGTTTATTTTGATGCTTCAAACCATGGAATCCTGTGGCTTTAATCTTTGAATGGGTAATTGGGATTTCAAACTTTGCCTACTTTAAACAAAAAGTTACTGGTCCCTAACCAGATCATAACAAGGCAGATAAGTTTCAGAATCCAAGCTCACATAAAATAATGTGAATTAATTCAAAGGGTATGTTGGTGAGGCAGTTAAGTGGATAGGTGGGTGAGGTGGTTGAGGTGGGTGACTGGGTAGTTGGGTCAGGGGATAGTCGGGTGGTCTGGGTTAGTTGGGTGGTTGGGAGAGGTTTGTCAGGGGGTCTGTGGGGGTGTAGTTGGGTCAGGTTGGGATGGGGGTTAGTCAAGGGGTCAAGGGGCAGTCAGGGGGTGAGGGGTAATTGGGTGGTCAGTTGTGAGCGAACACCCAGGTGTTAGATTGGGTTTTAATCTGTTCAACATTTCCTGGGTAACTACCCAGCTGAGCCCCACAGAACTGTCTGAAGTCTCTGACTCTAATTCAGAATTGGAAACATTTGTGGAAGGTCCTGGTAAGCAGGAGAATCCTCCACTGGAAGTTTAAGCTTCCCGGGCAATTCTCCTGGAGATCCACAGGACTTCTGCAGTGCTGCGCTTATCCAGGCATAGGGGTAGCTGGTTTTCCTGTCCCAGGTCATTAATATTCAGCACAGCAACCAAGAGCAAAAGGTCAGTAGGGTCAGTGAAATAAAAAAATACATCTGGGGCTCTTCTTCAGCTTGCTGCTTGGCCCCCTCAAGCTCTCCCATTTGAGGAGTGTCCCACTTAATGCTCTGTAATGTGCCATTGTCACTCCATCGACACAGGATCGGGAAACTCAGAGTTCCTGCTCTGCCGCCAGGAAGCCAATGTAATAGGGTTGGAGTCATGAAAAATTGGGTGTTTGACACCATTTCATTTTCTTCCTGCTTTCTTCAGTGGGCAAGGCTGAGAGGTCGGAAAATTTGTGCCCTCACCCACCTACTCTGTCCTCTTAGTTTTCAACAGGATAATTGCTGAGTGACTGAAAATAAATCCAATTCTTCTCAACACAGCAAGGATCTTAAAAGGATTTAAATCCTGCTTTAAGCAACAGGAGGGAATAATTCCAAATGTGATTGTTCAGGACACTTTTACATCACAAGGGAGTTTTTATCTTATTTCTCACATGGTACAGTTTTCTAAAATGCTGAGAAATATGCAAAGTACAGATTCAATCAGATTATTTAACTTAACTGTCATTGTGAAACTAAGAGAAATCAAAATAAAGATAATCAAACACTGGAAAGTTTAATCATTGAAGAACTGTTTTCCCCACAGGATGATAAATGTGTTAATATGCCATCAAATATCTTTGAGAAAGGATTTGTTGTGTATTTGGAAGAAATAAAATTGCGATTCTAAGGATACGCACAATTGAGTAAATATAATGCGAAACATCATGGTTTATAAGTTGCTGGCTCCAGGGGAATGCCAAGCCAAGGAAAACAACTGGTCCATGATGAATAATGAAGGAAAATGCCTTGCTTTCTCTCCTTGTGACTGCAGAAAGAAACTGCAAAACATTTCCTCAGGTGTAGATAGATTGAGTAAGAATAATACCCCTTCCCTTTATAGAGTGGCATTTAACACAGGCGACGATGTCTTGCACTCTAGCTGGAGATTTGACGAAAGCCCTGTGTCACCTCTTTTTGAGAAGGTCTGCCAAATTAAGTGTCTATCAGGCACTTTAACAGCCAGTGGCAGGCCTTCTATGGGACTAAGGACCTAAGGGGTGGTGGGGGGGGCTGGGGTGCAGTGGGGAGGTTGGGTGGGGGGGGTGCGGTGGGGTTGGGGGTGGCGGGGGGGGGGGGGGCAGAAGCCCTGCCCATCCAGAGCTGCGGGCCAATCAGAGGCCGGCAGCTGTGCATTGCAGACAGCACCACTGCAGGATCAGTGGTAGCTACTGGTAATGCAAAAACGAGAGGTCCAGTATCGGAGAGGGACCCCAGGCAACATGTGTGAGGGTGGGGTGGGGTGGGGGTCACAGGGTGAGGGTCATGGGGGAGGAGACCAGAAGCAAGGGCTGGGGATTGGCTCTCAGGCACCCCCTTCTCGATGCATGAACCCTCGATCAGGTACCGAGTGCCTTTGAATGAGAGACACCCCCTTAGGAGCCCGCGTGTTTGCTTTCCAGGCTTCTTGCGTGGGTCTCCCTGCCAAATGCTGAACACCAACGGCAGTGGGATGAGTCCCTTAAGTGGGTATTAAATGCTCACTTAAGAGCTTCAATTCTCGGCATGGCAAGAAGGCCATCCATGAGCTTTCCTGCCTTAACCAGGGCAGAGGTGGGAAAGCAGTGGGGTCCCACCAGCACCCTCCCATCTGATTAAATGCCTCTCTGCCTCTAAAATTGCCTGGGGGCTGGGGGGGCATTACATCTTGCTCATACAGTGCCTTTTCATATCAAAATGTCTCAAAATGCTTTCCACCATCAATGTCTTTTCGGGTGTGGTGACCGTTTTGTAGGCCAGCTTAATTGGAGGCTGTCTGCATCAGCAACATGGCACAAAGAACAAGGGAATGAATGGCCAGTTAATTTGATTTTGTGCTCCTGCTGAAGGAGGAATGTAATTGGCCAGGACACCAGGAGAATTCCTTTTGTTTCCTCAGTTAGGACTTTTAATATTCACCTGAACCACCAGGACAAGCTAACATTGCTTTGCTTTAATGATTCATTTTAAGGGTGGACTTTTGCCAGCACAGCGATCTCTCAGTATTGCACTGGAGTGTCATCTTAGACTATATGAGCTCATGCTAGGCTCAGTTCCACAGCTTCTGACCCAGAATTCAAAACACTATCATTTGACAAACAGTAGAGTTTATGATTGAGTGGGATATACGGAGCCCATGGAAGAAATGGATTCAGTGGCAAAATGTGTGTCCTGCTTTGTGCTATTTAGTTACCCACATGCCTAACTTTACCAACAGTCACTTCAAAATTTCTGACTGACTGCAATCTTCTGGAAATAAGTAAAGTTAATTTCTTGTTATCTGGTTTAATTACTGGATAGCAAACAGGTTTATCTACATCTTTTTACTGTCTGTTGATTTAAAGGATCAGCACACGCTACATTCAGGGTTTAATTAAGCTTGTTGAAGATAAGGCATCACCATAATATTTATTATCCTAACTGTATGGAGTTCCTGCTTGTTCAGCAAGATAGGAGTTAAAGTGCCAATCACAGCGTGATTAGTGTGGCGTTTCGTTTTGTTTTTGCCGGACAAAGATTGTACGATTTCTTTTCAGGCAGAGGCTGACCTCTGACATTCAAAACTGTAGTGATCATCCACATATGGGTTTACCGGCTGAAATGTCTGCTGGGTTTCTGCTTGACCTTTAGTTCAGATGGAGTAATGTGTTTGTCAAGAGTTGCTGATCAGCTGCTTGCCCTAACAGGCTGACTTGAGAATTTATGACATGTTTAAATGTTGTTCTGTCACAAGCTCACAGAGATCTGTGCAAGCTGATTTTCCAATTGCACTGAACTGGCAGATGGGCTCTGCAAGTTGGATCCAGGACTGGCATGAATCAAATGAGCTGTTTAAAGGAACAGGTGGGCCTACAAAGAGCAGAGGCCTGTGCTGATTGGATTTGGAACAGGTTCAGGTAGTGTTAAAAATGCCCATGCCTTTAGGTGAAATAATGTACGCCACTTTTTGAATGTATTTGAACAGCACTTTGAGATTGCCATTAGTGAGGACTAATGTTAAAGTGATTAGCAACCTTAATGGATCAATGCATAAGTAATGTCAGAATAACCCTGATATCAAAAAGATGTGAAAACGGTGACCTTCCAATCTTCCTCATGAGTCTTACACTTGCTCATAGTCAAGGAGCCTAAGTTTCTATGGCCACAAAATTTTATACAGTCAGAAAACGGGCACAGCTTCACAATGCGTGATTTGCCAGTGCTTGTTCCTTCTGATGCAGGCAGTATGCAAACTTTGTGCTCCCTGCCTATTTCCATGAATGTGGTGTGCAGCCAGTGCTTAGCATGCTGTTAAGTGGCTGTGTGCTGGGTGGAGACCCCATCGCTTTCCTGCCTCTGTCCATACTAAGTCCATCGGGTGGGAAGGCTTGCAGATGGCCCTCCCACCTTGACACCAATCAAGTCCCTTAACTTGGCAAATCATGTCCACTTAGGGGCCTCATCCTGCCGCCACTGGTATTTCAATAGGATTGGGTGGGGGGGGGGGGGGGGTGGTGGGTGTGGGGATGGTGGGGGGGGGCGGTGCGCGGGGATGGTGGGCGGTTGCCATGTGGGGAGCCCGAAAAGAAAACCCTGCCACATTTGCTTACTTGGAAGGGTGGGGGTCTCTTGTTCAAAGGAACTCAATACCTGATTGAGGGACCCAGCATTAGGAAGGGGGGAGCCCACTGAGAGTCACCCCCTGCCCTTTCTTCTGTCCTTGCCCTCAGCTTTCCAGCTGGCGGGTGGGGCCACTGCCTCTGTGTTAAACCCCAGATTACAGCATGCATAACTGGGAGCAACTACTGTGAGCAGATTCCTTCAAGTGAGAACCAAAGTCTTTACCACATGCCACACATTCCCTGTAGTCTTCACAAACTTTAAGTAGCAGTACAGACTCCCAGACACTGCCATTAACTCAGCAACAACCAGTAGAATTCAGTCAGCAACTAACCTGAAAGTGGCTCATGATCACGCTAAAGAGCGCTGTGTGGTAGTATTCCCTACTGCAGAATGAGTGTTCAGCTGTGCAATGTTAAGAGGAGGCATTAGCTGTAGCGTTCAGGTTTAAAATGACAACACTAGAATGAAATCCACATTACATGCTAATTGACATCACAGTCTGCATATTTCTGCAGTTAATGACCTACCTAAAATGGCACCTCACAAGGCCCACACCAGATATATGCATGTGCAGCATGGACAATTATTTCTATTCAGCTTGTTGCTTTGCTCACGCAATTTTTCATGTAAGCGTATATTTGGTATTGAAAATTTTAAAATATGTCACCACTGTTGAGATGCCGCTGACTCTACCAGCCATTTGAGGCAGTGGGGTGTGTCTCACACTTTACAATATGTTGAAAGGCTTGAAATTCCCCAAGAGTTCTGCTGGTTTGTAACTCCAGACACAACCAGGTCCCTGCTGTATTGCAATGAGTTCCACAAAGCTCCCATTGGAGCTACAATGAGAATTCAGCCTGAAGGATTTCATGGTCATATTCATCAATTGCTCATGGCTAATATCACAGGCAAGTTACTAATGTAATACAGATTCATAATCATGCTGGAAGAGCCTCCATAGATCCCTGGTTTACTGAAGATATGGGTTCATGATTTAATTGTCCACAAAGATTTTCAAACTTGCCATGCTGCCTGAGGTAAAAATGCCAAAGGCATTAACACTTCTCATTGAATAGAAGGTGAATATGATTGCAATTCATTCTTGGATCACTGATGTGTTGCTCTTAAAAGTTCATTCAATTGTTTAATGACCAAAGTTTAAAAGCAGAATACCTACTTATTCTCTTGATCAATGGAAGGTACACATGGCAGCAAGAAATGGAATAGAGTAGAACTGAAGATAGAATTTCCTGAGTCCAGTCTTAGGTTGTTGTTAGGACCTTATGATTGCTGAACCAATTGGAATGAGGTAGTTTTGTATCAGACTTGATCTAAAACTGGATTAAATTCTCACATCAGCACCTCAAGGCACAATTGGCAAATATGTTTGTGAGCTTTCAGAATCTCCACTGATGACAAATAATGTGAGTCTCTAAACTCCTTTAATAACTTATAGGATATGCTAATACATGGCCATATGGCTTTCAGTAATGGCTCCTGCGCTTTATGGAATGCAAAGTGCAGTGAAAAGAATAGCTAAGACTTGCTGCTGTAGCTGTTAGTAGGGAGGGGGATTAAATTGCGGAAGAATGCATCAATTGTAGGCAGCTAGTTAGTTGATGATTCAAAGCCTGGAAGCAAACGGAGATAGAAAAGTTGGAGGAAGTTACTTTGGCTGCCAGTGGCAGTGTTACTTGCAGAACTCCTCACAGAAGATTGAATAGCTCCATAATGATCTTTCTGGTAACCTCTTACCTGTAAAGACCATTACCCATGCCAGGCGGATGTGCAAAGTCCCACAGTTTTGGTTGGTTACACATTAAATTCAAATGCCAGCATATCTTTCTCATATGTGCTCTTTGACTTCAAGCATGAATATCTATAATAAGGGCACTTAGAAAGCAAAGACATGATAGTTTAAGAAGAGCAACATATTTACAAAATCTCATTCCTCAACGGGAGTTGCTGGTCTTTACTGGGTACTTTCAATGGATGGACTTAACTATGCGTGGGAAATCTATCTGAGACATGGAAAATTGTAGACAGCATCTCAATGCTCTTAATGAATACCTTTTCCACATGTACTAAAACAACAGTGGTGGAAAATGTATGTCAGAAGATAGCTTAGTGTGAGCTAAATTTGAAGGCTTGACGAAATGGGTACATTTCAATTTTCAGAATCCTCTCAGTCTTATTCTGACAGCAGAAACAATTGTATCAAAGAGAATATTTTTATTTTTGCTATGCATCTGTTCCTTTTGTTGGGATTGGATTCAATACTCTGCAAGAGTTGAAAGAAATCTCCCAAATGTATTCACTGAGCCATAAATCTCATTTTTGATCTCACACCACAATTTACTGGGGGCTAAGTTGGGTAATGTAGCATCTGTTTTTTTTTCAGAGGTACTTGAGACTTGAAAATGGGGTCTGAGGTGCTCACATGTACTTCCGACATGAGTGCATGAGACCCTATTTTGGTAATGGGGTTTGCGTGTGCGCACCCAACAATTGCTGGCAGCGTTTAGAGCAGCGAGACATTGATGTTAATCAATGCACAATGCTGATTTGAAGCCATATTTTCCAATTGCAAACTCCAGTTCTTAGCCTCACATAGCTGAACACATCAATAAACAGAATGAGGAACACCCCACCAGTGCCATTTAAAGAGATTATGGAGTATTTACAGGTTAGATGCTGGATTAATTCTTCTGGATGCTGGTACACTTGTACACATTTTTAGTGCTTTCCTGTACTTGTTTAAATTTTCAGTACTCTACAGGAAGTGTTCTGGCTGATCTTGCAGCACTTTGTTGTCATATAAAATATCGTTCTGAAAGAAGTCGCTTCCAGACATAGGTGGCCTGGTAGCCTTTCTCTTGGAATTGAACATGACTGGGAAAATAAAGAGCGGCCATGGAGAGCAGGAAAATCTGCTAGAAGAGGGAGGAGGAGGAAGGGGAGTAGGAGGAGGAGGAGGAGGAGCAGGGCATTCAGCGAGAGACCATATCTGCTGAGGGTCTTCAGGGAGCAATTCTCTTACCTCAACTTCAGTGAGGATCAATGCATGAAGCATTGTTGTTTCATTAAAGATGCCACGAGCTGCTGCAGCTACAACTACAACCTCAGGACAGGGCAAGGACAGCATTAATGGCTGTTAAACTGATCATGGTTCTTAATTTTTATGCATCTGGCTCCTGGCTGCTGCTGAAGATTTAAACAACACCTGGCAGTCTGCAATGCACTGTTGCATGTGGTTCATCACTGATGCTATCTACGACAGAAAAACAGTATGATTTCATCCCACTTGCCAGAGACAAGCACGTGGAGCGAGCACATGTGTTTGGAAGGTTTGCAGGCTTTCCTATGCTTCAGGGTGCCATTGACTTCATGCATGTATGCTCATTTCAACTCAACCATTTTTAACAATCAAAATGGATTCCATTCCCTCATTGTGCAACAGGTGTGTGACTACAGGCAGCGAACCACATAGGTGAATCTCCAGTATCCTATCAACAGTTATGATTCTTTCATTCTGTGGCTATTTTCACTTCTATCTGTATCTGATCCATCACAGCAGGTCAAAGGCTGGTGACTGGGCAAGCAGAGTTATCCAGTCATGACATGGCTCATGACTCCAATCCGAAACCCATGCACATGTGCACAGCAGGTCTACAATGTGAGCTAAGCTGTTACAAGAAATAATATAGACCACACCATTGGCATCCTTAAGCAATGTTTCCACTGCATGACCACTCTGGAGGAGCTCTGGAATACTCAGTTGAGAGGTGTATCAAGATTTGTGGTAGTGTGCTGCATGATGCACAACCTGGTCATTATGAACCTTACTGCCACCTATTGGGCGAGAAACTGAGGGGCAGGAACATGAGGAAGAGGAGGAGGCTGTGGAGGAGGAAGAGCAGGCAGTGCAAGAGGAAGTTGAGGGAGGGGAAGTGGAAGGGAGGTTACAATGTAGACAGTCCTTTTCTGCCTGAACTCTATGTTATCAGGTTATTTATGATTGATACCAGTAATATTAACTACACTTCCTCATTCACCAACAGTCCCATACTCCTTACCTTTCCTCTATCACTGACCATCACATGGTCCTCTTTATGATAAAACAAAAGTAAAAACCATGAGTAAATGCAAATTTAAATATAATTTTATAAATTCACTTGTTAAACAAATTATGTTTCTGTATTTCCATAGGGCAGAACTATCCATGCCCACTGCTGGCGGGCATCATGGCAGGCATGACAGACAACATGGCAGGAAGACCAAAATTTGGTTTCCTGTCGTCATGAAACACATTTACAATCATCCATGCCGCCTGTCAATGGCGGGCCACGTTTCCTGCTGCCAGACGGGGGGATCTCCACTGTTGCTTATTTCTAGCTCTTCAATGGCACTGCATGGAATGTTTGTGTGGTGAGCGGAGCCATGGACAGGGTGAGGACACGGCTCCAGAGGATATGATCCTGATAGAGATGTGAGGGTGTGTGTGAGAGTTAGTGGTGTTTTCCCTTGAGATGTGAGATCCCTGTGGATGTGTGATGGGTTTGTGAGTTAGTGAGTTAAGAGTGATGAGAAGAGTGAGTTACCCTGGCGGAATGGATGAGACCATTCATCCTCTTTCGGCACTGGGTGGCTGTCTTCTTTTGTATGATGTTGGCGCTGACCACCACTGCCACCTCCTCCCATGCTGGGTTGGTGACATTGCTTGCTGGTCTTCGCCCCGAGTGAAGGTAGAGGACATCGTGGCAGACCTCCACAGCGTCCAAAAGATGTTCCGAGGACACGTCACTGAATCGGGGAACTGCAGTCTTCTTGCCTTCCAGGATCATGTCTTTTGTGCAGCAGCCTTGGGGTGGGAACACTGAGAGGTGTATATGGGCCTGCACTTTAAATGTGGTGCCCGGCAAGAGGAAATGGCAAGGTGACAGCATGGTGGACGAATGAGAGACTGCTCGCCTTTGAAACGGCGTGTTTCCCAGGAATGCATGCCTAATGAAGTGGGATTGGGATGATTCGGTGTGAAAAGCCTCATTGTGGCCGGTGGGTAGGACGTTCTTTTTCCCACCCTTGACTGTACTTAGTGCAAATCTGGGATGATTCCACCCATAGTGTCTGTCTTTCATGTGCCTTTGCTTATCCTAGCATTCCTATGAGCTACTCCCACACTGGATGTAGCATAGCTTGTGGCAGGCTGTTGGCCTTCAATTGAGGAGACTGGACGTTGTTTTGGAGGACAACCTTTAGAAGCTCTGGCCCTAGAAGCCAAACTTCAGACTGTATCATCTGGGCTGCAGCAATCTAGATTGCCTGGCTGACAAACCACAGTAAGGGCACTGGCAGAGTGGCAGAGACCAGAGCAGGAATGCTGTCATCCTGAGAGAGGACAGCAGGTTCGTGTTACATTGACCCAATGTCACCCTCGTGGGATGGCACCTCAGCAATCTTGATGACCTATTGGAGATGTGATTGCTGGAGCGCAACTCCTTTCAATAGTGATATCCAAAGCCACAATGCCAGCAGCCTGATATTTGAAGGAGGCTGTTTGGGCTGCAGTAGAAGCTGTGACATTGGCCATCAGACGCTACATCACGGTTGGTTCCGCAGGTGTGCTGCTGTGGGTGACTACTCATTCCATGTTGGAAAGGATGCACTTCAAGCTCTGCATGAAGGCCAGGACCAAATTGATAGTGGATTCTTTATGGCACCTTTACATTGTGAATTGGCTTTCTGGAAGGTTTTGCAGTGCACCAACATTTTGGTTGTGTAGGCCATCAGCCTTCTTGTGGCCTGATCCATTGAAGACCTAATCTGCCACGTCTGCAGCACAACTCGTGTGTGACCTCACACTCTGAGAAAAAGGACAAGGATTGGGTCAGGGTGAGGGGAGAGGAGAATGTAAGAAGTGCGTGCTTACACCCTTGGCAGCTTGTGGCCGGAATTTTCTGTCCCCGTTGGCGTCGGTGGGTTGAGTGGACAATACAGCGAGAAGGCCAAAAATCGGTTTCACGCCGTCGTGAACAGTTCGCTCTGCCCGTCAATGGCGGGCCACCTTTCCCACCGCCGCACGTCGGGAATGTCATTTCAATATACCTGCATTTCATTATAAGCCCTGTTCACCAGAATCATCCCCCTAGGCTGGATCAGCAGGCTGACGTGTTTTATAACTGTACATAAGTGATGTGCACCTGGCGGGCTGCACTTCACTCAGGACTTTGAGGTTTGTTTGCATACCTCTCTTCGGGCAGCACTCAAGGTCATCAGCACCAGGCTTCACAGGCCTCCACATCACTTTAAGGTTGACACACAGGCAGGTCTCTACCTACCAGATCAGCCGTAAGGCTTTTCAATGTCTGCAGGGCTAGGGCTTGCTTGGGGAATGGGGAGACATGGCCTCAGGCAAGGGAAGAGGTTGCAGGTCAAGGGCTTTACTGGGGAATGGGGTATCCCAGGGTGTGTGTGGGGGCACATGTTGACCTGTGCAAGTGGCCTCAAGATGATGAGGGCTGAGGAGGCAGTCTCCAGAGGAGATGAGGCCAGATGGAGATGTGAGGGTGTGTGTGAGAGAGTGAGTGGTGATATCCCTTGAGCTGGCAGTGAGTGAGATGCCAGTGAACATGCGATGGCCTTGTGGGTGCGTGAGTTTAGAATGATGAGATGGTTGCTCTACCCTCACGGCACGGGTGAGATCATTCATCTGTTTCCTGCACTGGATGGTGGACCTCTTATGTGCAGCATTGGCACTGACCACCTCTGCCACTACCTCCCAAGCTGGAGTGGTGAGACTGATGGCCTTCCTGCCGCCAGAGCAAGAGCAGAGGACATTGAAGCGGCCACAAGGTGTCCAAGGGATACGCCACTGAATTGGAGGACTGCATTCTTCTTGGCTTTTGAGGCCATGTCTTCACTGGTGTCCTCCTGGACTGCAAGCACTGAGAGGTGTGCGCGCAGCTGCAGTTTAAATATGGTGCCCTGTGTGAGGAAGTGGCGAGGTAACGGTATGGTGGGCAAATTGGAGGCTGCCCACCAGCGAGACAGAGTGTTTCCTGTGGCTGCATAATTAATGAGGCAGGAATGGGACAATATTGCGCGATAAGCCGCCATTGCGGCTGGCGGGTAAAATGCCCTTTCTCCCACCTGCTACCGCAATTATTGCAAATCTGGGACGATTACACCCTGTGAGTCAGAAGTTATTGTGGGTCGAGGGATAAGTGGGAAGAAAGAAGGAGGTTAGGTAGGCAGATACCCTTAGCACCCATCCCTTCATTCCCCCCCATACCTCTCATGATGGCCAGCACTGTCTCCACCATAGGGATAAAATGTGGAGGTGTTTGTCCTCCTCCAGTTATTTCCTGTTACCTCCTGTTTGCACCACCTTCTCCTGCAAGAAAGGATTAAGTGTGTCAGTGAGTGTGCTGCAATATGTTTAGGTGATGTGGCTAACATGGTTGAATAGCTACCAGTGTTTGTGAGCTGTTAGTAGTGAGTGAAAACCTTGCCGCAGTGCTATGTATGTGAGGGTGAGGTGAAGCAGATAAATTGAAGTGCTAAGTAATGATTGACAGAGATTGCTAGTAGGAAGTTGATGAGAGTGCAGTGAATTGAGCAGTGGATGAAGCTAGTGATG
The DNA here is from genome assembly GCF_964194155.1 of Cetorhinus maximus. Classification (NCBI taxonomy): domain Eukaryota; kingdom Metazoa; phylum Chordata; class Chondrichthyes; order Lamniformes; family Cetorhinidae; genus Cetorhinus; species Cetorhinus maximus. Next base: position 91,197,909 of record NC_135887.1, read on the forward strand.
CATAGGTTATGCCACTTGACAATTCATGCAGTATTATGAAACATCTTCCTGCATCACATCCAGGTTCTTGGTATGGACCACCTGTTCTCACTGCCTCCTGGACAACTGTCTGAGGAGCATCCTGTTCCCCTGAGGATATTGAACCTCTCTCCTTCTTTCCACATCTTGCACCAAGGCTTCCAATGCACTATTGCATGCTCACTTGTGTGTTTAGCCATTGCTTCAGTCTTTCACAGCACAGATTCAGTTCATAAAAGACTCCCACCACTTCTTCTGGTCACTCTTTAAGGGGTGCAGGCTGTCTTTAAGTCATGCTCGTCATCTATGCAATCAGAACCCCTGCTGATTCATGCAGCCAATGAACAGTGTGGGTAGCACTAGCTGAATGCAGAAATTGATTAAAGCAGCAGGCAGAATGAATGTAATGAGCAGCCTATAACACAATGAACCAGCGTGAGTTAATTGCGTATCATCAACCTCTCGTTTGTTTTCAGTGGGTATCCAATTTAGCCTCCATCAAATATAAACTCGTATCTGTTGTTTGCATGCCCACATGTTAATAGGTTATATGCCTTTATTTTTCATCAACCCCAGTCAGGTTTTGTGTAGCAATATAAGGCATGGGAAATATTGAAAGACATGATAGCATAAAAATTCAGAACAGTGTGGAAGAGGTTAACCTATCTACTTATCTACTTATCACTTTGCTACAGCAGTGAGTACACTTCAAAAATACTTCATTGGCCATAAAGCGCTTCAGAAAGTATTGAGGTGCTGAAAGGCACAAAATAAATGCAAGTAATTTTTTTCTTTCTTCACAATTCCTTTGTACTAATTCTTCATGACGGCATGAAACTTAGGGAAGGTTAAAGGGCATTAATAATAGATATTAATAGAATTAGATTTATGACAGTTTTGAACTACAGGCTCCATAGGATGTGTAGAAGGTAAAATCTGTTCTTTAATGAACTTCAGAATATGAATATTTAGATTATCTATGCTGCAGGCAAAGGATTCCATTTTTCTTCATCAACTAAGGAGGAATAATTGAAAACTGTCATTTTGCATTTTAAGAAAAATGGTTGATCTTCCATGAGATCATCTTGCCAATAGGTAGAATGGGTATGAAGCACAGGCCTGATGTGGGTCAGTGACTGACAGGCCTGAGGATCTGCATCACTACAGAACAGGCAAGGAGAGGAAAGGAGTTGGCTTCTAATGTTTGCTATGTTTATCATATTACCACTGGAAGGACAGGGCTCAACAAGTGTGTCCTAATTACTGCTCCATTTCCAGCTGATGTCAGGATATTTTCCCCGTGTCATTGTTAGCGCATTTTAGAAGTGGCATTTCACTGGTGCGTAGATTGGTAACTGTCATGGCTGCTTTCAGTTTTTCAGCTTATAAAAGGAACTCTGCATTCAACAAATAAAGCCCCTTTGTTGAACAGGTAGATTTAGCAGTGCTAAGGAACAAATGCTGCACTCCAATTCAGAATCAAAAGTGGCATTAGCTTGGCTTGGAGCTGTATCTTAAAGTAAATTTGTCCAAATTTGGTTGTTTCAAACTTGACTGCACCAGAGACTAAAAAAATTCCACTCACATATGGAGCAGGTAAAAATTCTACTCAGGGTGTGTATTGTGTCACTTTTCATTGACTGCTGAAAGTAGTTCTGCTGGGCTAATGGGAATGAGAGGAAGAATGTAAGTGTCTAATTCTTGCTGGTCTTGGGGAAACGTCAGAATATGTTATAATTCATACCGATCTCTGAGAAAGGAACATGCATCAAATCTGTACTGGTGTAGTGGGGAGAATGAGAGAAGGTTCTAGGTTCACTTGGTTTCCTTCACAGGATGGGCATTCAAAACACATTCAATTCAGGAATAGATGTATTCAAATTCTGCTGCCCAACAATAGGTGTGTGGACAAGTCCTTGCGGAGGCCGGGGGCAGGGGAGGGGGTGGGGGGTGGTGGGAGTGCATGGTTGGGGGGGTGGTTGGTTCCTGGAGACAGGAACAGTAAAATCTAGGTGGAATTGGATTTTCTTCCATCATTAACATGCACTACACATGGGGTAAAAGGACATTCCCAGCCCTTCAACCTCACTTTCTAATGTGCCTCACTGCAGGCTACCAAATGCAAGACGTCCCAAAAAGCTGACAGTGAGACTTGTTCCAGATCTTCCCCAGACTGCAGGGTCTGCAAAAAAATCAGGAACTCTTCAAAGACTGAGGCCTGGAACAAAGCAAGATTTTCTCCATATCGCTTCTGTTTGCAGGGCAATCTTTGGGTTTTGAATTCTAACTGATTTTGTCCAGAGGCAGCCAGAAAGCCCCTAGGCCAGGAGCCCTAACACAGACGTGGATCTACTGACACAGTCTTAGTTCCAAGTCTCCATTTTTCAGTGAAAAGCTCTGCCAGGGGACAGGTTTGCACCAGAAGGCCTGGGCCAGGAAAATAGACTGCTTTGATATTTATATCCATATATGTAATCTCTTCTTGCTGAAGCAGAAATTGTATCTTTAGATTAAAATGTAATTAAGGCTTATGAAATCTTTATTACCCATTTATCATGAATCCTATTTTCTTTTAATATCATGTGCTGGCCCAGGGTAAGTTTCCTTTTATTTTTATCCCAACAGTCATTGAAGACCTGAAATAATTTATGAAGAACCTTCCCTAAGGAGGCTGTATGGGTTAGTGCCCATAATAGGGTAGATTGCACTTGACTTATGGTAATACCATTTTGATGGGTCAAATTTAGCAAATTCAAAGGAAAATAATTAGGCCACCTTGAGGATGTGATACGAATAGATCGATTCATTCCTTCAATACCAGCGAGCTGAAAATGTCAGCATAACACCAGTGTCAAGAGTGTAGTGTAAGAATAGAGTAGGGTTCACAGGTTAGAGAAACCAAAATAAATATGTTTCCATTATAATTTGACTCACAATATAATGCCAATTTTATTTGACTCCAAAACACAATGTTAATAGTAACCTATAGCTCACGGGATTCACAGCTTTGCAAGCTGCAGTGCTGTTCCTGTTGCTGTTGCTAAGCAGAGCTCGTGTGGAAGCCAATGGAGCTTTGGAGTGGCAACCAGAGTGATGAGTGAAAAATCTGGTTTGGAAATTGAATTGATCCTGGCCTTGGATCAGAATCAAACAAACTCTTATGTTCTGGGACCTGAAACTGTTACTGAGCAAGAATCAGATTTGATTTTCTTAGATCAGAAAGTAATTAGAACATGGAATTTGTGAACATTTGGAGTAGTTTTGGCAAATAATTTTGGCATTTAAGGGGAAGCTGGATAAATGCACAAGGGTGAAAGGGAGAGAAGAACATGCTGATAGGGTTAGATGAAGGGGGGAAGTGAGGAGGATCATGTGGAACATAAACAGTGGCCTGTTTCTGTGCTGTCAATTCTATGTAATCTATATTCGGGCATGTGGTCAGAATCGATCTGATGGCTAAATTCGATGCACAATGTGGCCATCGTAAGGTTGTGTGACACAATGCCTCACCAATGTAATTATCCTTCCCATAATCCAGCACTTTCTATCAAGGATTGATGATATCCCATTCTTAATCCAACCATTGAACTATACCCAACGGCAGGAATCTCCCGTTCTGGATTCTAAGTTTGGTGGCCGGAACAGAAGTGGGAGTGATTTCCGCTGGAGGGCGGGAAGGCTGACCAGGTACGATTTTGCGCTGTTCAGTTCATTATATATGCATCAGCAAGGAGCTCGCTGATTCTCGAGACGCGGGCGGACAGGAAGTCGCTGTTCCCACCTCATGGGGTCGAAGGTCCAGGCACCATATTTAAAGGGCACCTAAACAGCCATTCAATCACTACAAGCCAGGAGCTCCAATTACTCATGTAGAATGTCCCAGAGCAGACAACGTGCAGCCCCACAATTCAGCGAAGCTTCCCTGGAGATCCTTCTCCAGGCTGTCCAGGAAAGGCCAGGGCGGCAGCACAAGGCACTCCCATTTGACCGTGGTGGCCTAGGCAGATGTCACAGCAGAGGTTAGTGCCTGTGGAGCTCACTAAAGAACTGACCAGCAGAGCAGGAAGCTGATAAACGATCTGTTGCGCTCTTCCAGGGGGAGTGGCACCATCTACTCACTGCAAAGTGACACTCATAAGGGCAAGGGTAGTGTAAGTGTGCAAGTGTACAGGGATGTTAGACAGGAGTTTGGGTTGCAGGGCTCAGCAGGAGATGGGACATGTGAGCTGAATGTGTGCTGGCCACTTCATGTTGTCAATGTTCTGTCAATTGCAGGACATCCTGCTTGTTAATCACTTGCTGAGGAGGACTCAGCAGCTGCCATACGCATGCATGCTCCTCTACTGCTCTTGCACCCATTTAGATGACAATCAATCCTTCAGTCTGTCTGCAGGATAAAAAGAATAAGAGGGAGCAGACCAAGACTAGAGGCAGCATTCCAAACATTCGAGTCCTCACACTTTTGAGGAACAACCGGGAAGGAGCAGGACCATGCCTGTGCTGAAGGCAAGATAGGACACTCCCAAGAAGCCAGTGAGGATGCCTCCAGTCTGCAGTTATCAGCTGCACCCACTGTGAGGCATTGTTTAAATTAAAGATCCTCCTGAGGCATCCACTAAATCGTTATTTTCTCCATTCCAGGTACCAGCAAGAAAAGGGGAAGACCCACAACAGAATGAAGCCACAGCTCCATCTCAATCCCACCTCTGAGGAGGATGCCTCAGAAGCCTCAGAGGATGCACTGTCATGGTGTTCACCTGAACCCTGCACCAGCTCAGAGACATTCAACTCTGTGGGTGCATGTTCTGGAGTAGGCTCGGGTTCATAATGTGTTGAGCACATCACATACATGGGGCCACAGTTGGAGGAGGAAGTGACAGCTGAGGTCTCTGACCCTCACAGGATTGTTGGAGACAGGGCGTGTGCTCAGTCCCATGTAGAAGATGAGCCTCTGGACTCAGCCAGAAGAGACATGTTGAAAATGAAGAGACAGACAGGAGAATGTCAGGCAGAGTTGCCATTGGCCATGCGCAGACTAAGCTGAAAGCTGGAGGAGTCCATCCACGTTCTGCCTGACATCATGTCTCTGGCATGTGAGTGCTTGGCTGCCTCCATGGAAAGGGTAGCAGCTGCCTCGGAAATCCCGGTCCAGCAGAAGACACAGTGAACGTTCGATGTGCTGTCAGACCTGTACTCCATCGTCTAGCCATGGGTGCAGTACAGCAGTGGCTAGGCAAGAGGGGTACAGGGCATTTTGACATCCCTCCAGGTGCCCCTTCTCCTCAACGAGTTAGGCAGGTGCCATTGGGCACTCACAGGGAGGAGGAGCACCTGTCAGACACCTCAGCTTCATCCCAAGACACTCCGAGGGTGGCATGCCACTCCACCTCCCCTCTGCCATCACCTCCAGAAAACCAGGCCAAACTGAGGAGAAGACCCTGAGCAGGCCAGGACCCTCTAGGCCTTGGGCCACCAGAGGACACCTGCCAAAGTCATTACAGACAACAGGGAATAGCAGTCAGCAGGCTGCTTCCATCTCAGCTGTGGATGTCGGGGCTGCATCTAGACATAGTAATAGAAAAAGATAAAGAAGCTTTGAAGGCACACAAATGGCACAGGTTTATGACCATTGTATGTACTTTTCGTACTTGTAAATATATTACACACATATAACTGTACAGTTTGGAAGTGTCCTGGATTCTCATCTTGCTACTGGTTGCTTCAATGGTCGCGGGCATTTAAGGGTGTGGAAGTTTGGCCCCCATTAGAGCCCGAGAATGAACTCCCATAGATTCGCTTCTCTCACATTGTCACCATATAATTACTCAATAATCCTACACATGCATGATTGAGCACTGGCAATCATTTGTGAGTGCGTGACCTGGGCACGCATCATGCAAACCATTACTTGCAGCTCACCATGTTCTGTACTCTGAAAATGTATTCAGCGAGGTCATTGAAGCCCCTATTGCTGTTGCTCTGATGTGAGATGTGGGTGGATACAAGGAGTACTCAAGGGGAGTTAAACCTGCTATGCGCATGGCAAGGAACACTACAGTTTCAGGGTTGAAAGAGTGAAGCTCTATGCTGTCTCATTAACAATAGAAAACCAGATGCTTCCTTACATGTTTGGAGAATGCTGTTGTGGGCACTTCCAGTCATTAATGGCCGCCCTTGGTGACTTGTAATTTTGAGCTAACATACAGGTGAAGGCTGCAAGTAAGGAGGCAGCGGGCATGTTGGCCTTGAACTGCAAGAGGGATTGAGTGATAGGATTAAAGATGTGTGTGCAGTTGACTAAAGCCTTTGTGAAATCTTACAGAGAGAATTGTTTGGCCTGATTGTCTCCTTATCAAGGGTTGCAGTAGACCTCGCATAAAGGGTTTGCAACCAATGGACCTCATTGAAGCACTGGGGTATTAGTCTATGAGTTGAGAGAGAGTAGAATGGGTCTGTGTGCTGGACCATGCTGAGGACTATGAGGCAGTGAATCATCAGCAGCTCTAACAGGGCTCTGCAGGGTCCATAGAACCATAGAACCATGGAAAAGTTACAGCACAGAAGGAGGCCATTCGGCCCATCTTGCCCATGCCAGCCCGAGGACACCCAGGTGCCCTTTCTAATCCCACCTTCCTGCACCCGGCCCATAACCTTGCAGCTTACAGCACTTAAGGTGCAGATCCAGGTACTTTTTAAAAGAGTTTAGAGTTTCTGCCTCTACCACCAAATTGGGCAGCAAATTCTAGACACCCACTACCCTCTGCGTAAAAAAGTTCTTCCTCATGTCCCCCCTGCACCTTCTGCCACTTATCTTGAATCTATGTCCCCTGGTTCTAGAATTCTCCACAAAGGGAAACAATTTTATCCTGTCCACTCTACCTATTCCCCTCATAATTTTGTACACCTCAATCAAGTCACCTCTCAGCCTTCTTTGTTCTAAGGAAAATAACCCCAACCTATCCAATCTCTCCTCGTAGCTACACTTTTCTAACCCTGGCAACATTCTTGTAAACCTCCTCTGCACTCTCTCCAGAGCTATTACGTCCTTCCTGTAATGTGGTGACCAGAACTGCACACAATACTCCAGTTGTGGCCTCACCAGTGTTTTATACAATTCCAACCTTATATCCTTACTTTTATATTCTATACCTCTGCCAATGAAGGAGAGCATTCCATATGCCTTCTTTACAACCTTGTCTACTTGAACCGCTGCTTTCAGGGACCTGTGTGCTTGTACGCCAAGATCTCTCACTTCATCTACCCCTCTTAGTATATTCCCATTTATTGTGTAATCCCTGTAACTGTTTGACCTCCCTAAATATATGACCTCACACTTCTCTATGTTAAAACCCATCTGCCACTTTACCGCCCACTCCACCAACCCAACTATATCATTTTGGAGATTATGGCTATCCTCTACACTATCCACTACTCGGGCCAATCTTTGTGTCATCTGCAAATTTACCAATCGTGTCCCCACGTTTACGTCCAAATCGCTTATATATAACAAGAAAGGCAAGAAAGTTGATTATCTTGAGTGGGGTATCCACAATGACAGATCACTGTCTCACATCAAATACTAAGGTCATCTAGGACTCAGACTTGTAAGGGTCTCTGCGATTGAGGGGTCCAGAGCAGTTGCTACTCAGCAACCCATAGTGCAGATGAGGCATTTGCAGTGAGTGGACTCCAAAATAGCCTCAAAACCGTTTGGCATGATAATGGTCTCAAGAGATATGAGTTTACTATGGGCGAGTAGAGATCTGGGGGGTAGGGACATGATCTTCCCTGATCAATCTGCATGGATGAGTGATCTCAAGGGTCAAACGGTGTTCTCATGTGGCTCCTCCCTGTGCACCCATATATCTGGTTCCGCCTGAAAGAGTGTTCTGCAAGGTCTGCCCCCTCCCCCACTGGGAGCAGGTGTGAGAATGGCACGAGTGCATCCCTGCTGAGGAAAGAATTGATATTGTTTCCAAGTTGCCATGCACACGGACTTGTGAGGGCATGGGAGAAATCTCAATTCTGCTTACAGGTGCCCAAGGTTGAGAAGGAACGGAGTGCTGTGCAGATTCTAATGCACACAGTTAGCACCAGTGCTCTGAAAAGCAGCACAGTTTGGCAAATTCAAAGGAAAAACCACAACAGGGCAGAAGTTAAGCAGTGTAATTTAATGCAGTTATCATAAATAGAGGTACATTAGGGTAAAGCATAATGTCTGTAAGCAAAAAGGAGCTGCGGTTTACCAACTAGCAGAGGACAGAAAATCAAATAACAAAGGAAATGTCTCAGCCGCTTATTCTGCCGGAATCTGTTAGCTATCAGATTGTCATGGGCCTGTCTGCCACATTGTACCCTTGCATTGGCCTCTGCATGTGGAACTGTGACTTCCTGGCCCTCATCAACACCATCTTCTTCACCGTCCTCATTGTCGGAGGAGACATCTTGGTCCTCCATGTTTCCCTCAGCCAAGGCATCTCCCCTTTGCAGCCCGAGGTTGTGCAGGGCAGAGCAGACAACAATGATCTGGGACACTCTCTGTGGTGAGAATTGGAGAGCCCTGCCTGAATGGCCCAAACATCTGAACCTTATCTTCAGGAGGCCTATTGTCTGCTCAATTGTGGACCTTGTGAAGGAATGTGTGGCATTGTACCTCTCCTTGGGGGCATTCTGTGGATGATGAACTGGTGTCATCAGTCAGGTCTTATAGGGGTATCCCTTATCCCCAGGGAACAAGCTCTACAATTACCAAAGTCCTTCAAAAACCTGTGGCACCTGGGAGTGGGTCAGAATGTAGACATCGTGAGAGGACCCTGGGACTGAGCACAAGCACACAGTACCTACCTTCTGTGATCACATATCAGCTGCATGCACAAAGCATGGAAAACGTTCCTATTAATAAATGTGACTGGCTGTTGCCAGGGATCTCTCAAGGCCACATGTGTGCAGTCAATAGCACCTTGCACTTGTAGGAATCCTGCGATTGCTGCAAAACGCAATGTTCTTGTAGCCTGGCTTTTGGGATCCAGGTGGAATTGGACTAATTGGTGCATTCACTTGAATAGGGCCTCTGTCACCTCCTGGATCCAAGTCGGTGTCACTGACTGGAAAATGCTGCACAGGTCCCTAGTGAAGCCCTGTAAAGAGCCACTGGCAAAGAAGTTTAAGGCAGTGGTGAATTTTACTACCACTGGCATGGGATTGTCTCCAAGTCCTTGCGGCCACAGATCCTTGTGGAGAAGCTGGCAGATGTGAGAAACCACATTCCAGGACATTCTAAAGTGCTTCCCGCATTGCCTTTTGCTCACCTGTGGATAACTGCATTGCCTGCCATATACGCGAGGTTGGGCCAATGCTTGGCATCACACTGGCCCCTGGTTGACAGCATCCTGACCTTTTTGAGGTCCTGCTGTCTCTTGCTGCTCAGGCCGTTGCTCCTCCTGGCCCTGGGCTAACCTGCACTGGGCCCTCCTCCTCACCTCGAGGAGACCCAGTAGCAAGGCAGGGTTGCTTGAGGCCTGCATCATCCAGGCCTTTGATCAGTGAATCTGTGAATAAATTGCAGTAATCAATCTAGTGAGCATATTCTATTCAAGTTTGCCTTCACCTCAGAGCCACCAAGCCAGTGCTAAGCCATATGCCTGGCTTCCATCTGGACATGGTATCTCCTTCCAGGTAAAAGACATCCTGGAGGAACAGAGATGAGTGTTCCTCCCATTCACACATGACTGCGCATGGAGACATTGCTGTTTGTCAGGAGTGATGACGGTCATGCGAAACCCTCCCTCAGACACTATTCAGCTCCTTTACTCCCGAGACCCTATAGAGGGACCATTGCATAAGCCCTTGTCAGCCATGGCCATTCACCCAGGAGGATGGAGTTTAGAGTCAGGAGTTTGCTGCCGCCCACCAACCGTGTCCTTTGGGGGCATTCGCCTCTCTCCCTCCCAACATCCCTGCCTCTGACTGCAGCAAATTGTGCAGAATGAACAGCAGCTCCACACCTTGCTAGGATATTTATGTTATGAGACCCATGAGTCAGGAACAAACCTGCTGCTGTGTGGGCTTCACCATAGAGAGAACACAACTGAGCATGGTTTTCATCCAGCTGCCACATAACTATTAGGGTGTCCCTTTAGTCGACCAATTGTGCTCACCTTGAACTCCACCCACCTGAAAAGACCCCCCTCCCTCTTCAAGGGATTGTAGTTACAGAGCGACGGTGTTGTATAGCAGAGGATACAACAATGGTCTGTCACATTCCAGACTCGCTCCACCACCTTCTACCCTCCCCCGACACCCACCAACTTCACCCTATCTCCCTTGACCCACCTATTATGAGCATTGCTCTCCCCTCTGTCACCTTTGAACCCCCCTCTCCGTTAGCCTTGTACCCATAACCACCATCCTCCACATACCTTTGATCCCCTCTGAGCCTACACCCATTACCATCTCCATGTCCACTCTGAGCCTGACCCGTCCCATTATCCAAGCCATCTGTCTCCTCTGTTTCTGTGACCTCCCCCATGAAACCTTCAGCTATCCTACTATCACCCTGGACCTGCCACCCTACTGCATCCTACTTCCCCTTCTCATTGTGACTGTTCCCTCCACTGCTCACTACCCTCAGTTCAACCCCCAGGACCCCACTGTAGTCAGCACCCACCCTGTCTTCTAGGACCATGTCACTACCACTGTCCCTGCCCAAAAATCCCCCTCTCCACCCAACCACTGGACCCCCATTCCCAACAAGCAAGGGGCTTCCCTCCATCCCACATCTTGGTACGTTTGTATTCCCTCACGCCTCCCTCCCTGCCCCAGACAGTCTGTTAAGCTTCCTTCGACAGACTCCTTCCCTGCCCTGAACAGTCTGTTTTCCTTCCCTGGATGGACTCCCTCCCTGCCCCGGACAATTTGTCTTCTTACCCCGGGCAGCCACACTCCCTTCCACCCTTAGCCTGATTCCCGTGTCTACCCTCCACTCCACCCTTCCACCCTTAGCCTGCCTCCGATATCAAGCCTTTGTGCAGCTTGGCTTAGCGGCACCTGATCTGAGTCAGGAGGCTGAGACTCATGAGCAATCCCCAAGAAGGCCAAAGCAGTGTCTACTCACTTAAAAGTCCAGGAAGAAGTCATGCTTGCCAGGTGCACTCCACTTATATACAGAGGGGGGGCTTAATTCTGGCAAGGGGCCTTTTTAATGAGCATGAATGACTTGCTAATGCAAGCAAAAGGGCTTCCCAACATTGCTCGTCAGGAAGCTCGACCCGCCTTTAACCCACCTTTAAAGTCCCGAGAGCCTAAGTCCTAAAGTTCATCCGGCCGTCAGGAAACTGGTTTTTAGCATCCCACCAAATTAAGTTTCCTTGCTCCCCAAGCTTCTCGCTGCTGGCGGAACTGGCAGATTCCACTCAATAAGTGTTGTAGGAGACAGATTTGGCTTACAGGCGAGAATGACAATAAGCACACTGTAAAAATAATCTATTTTTAGATTCCATAGAATAAAGATCTGTTTCACCACTGGTGGCAAGAATGCTGTATAAAATCTCCTGTTTAGACCAGTAGCAAGTGAGACTTGTTTCAATAAAGGAGCACAATGACATAGCATTTTTTTTAACCAGCTAACAACTTGTGTATTTATTTAAGCTTCACTTCAGCAGTTGGATTGCAGCTGCGTCCCATTTACAATCTGGTCACAGTTTAATTTTTTTTTTTAACTGCTTTTAGCTCGCTTCACAATGACAGAGTAATGACATTTCTGAGTGTTCTTTTTTCTCCTTTTCATTATTGTGGGGTCAGCATGCTGCCACCCCAACTTGAGAATTCCAGTGCTTTCTCTCAGTTCCACTTATTACTCTTCACACAGAAGTGATTATCAAGATACACTTGCTATTATTTGGACTAAGTCACTTTCACTTGTAGCAGTTGCATCTGACAACCCTGAAAGAATTTGTTTTTTTTCCCAGCAGTCTCCATGAAGCCTTAACTATATTTTTTATAAGTTCCAACAAAGCTCTAAGCCTAGAAATTACTCATATTGAGGGTGAAATTGGTTAACATCAGTCAGGTAAAGATAAATTGTACTCATTATAGCTCACTGTATGCTGCAATCTTGTATCAGTGACCTGCTTAAGGATTGTAGGCAATTGGGCGCAGGCTGGGGATGGGGAGTGGCACCAGCAAACTAATGGCTGGGGCAATCAGTGGCCAAAGGGTGGAAAATCAGGCCTCGGGCTGATCTTTGTGTGATAATTGGCTGCGTGGAGGTAGCATTGCTTGGGAAGGGGGCTTGTGGGGGGAGCTGGGAATGCAGTGCTGGCTGAAGGGGTGCAATTGGATCCTCAGCTGTTGTATAAGGTACTTGAGCAGAGTAAGTGTTAATGTGGGACTGGAGAACAGTACTGCCGACAGTATGATGTAGAGAGCCACATGATGGTAAACTGTGTGTAGTCGAATCTAGCAGAAGCCAGCATGGAGACAGTACCCATGCAGGACTGTACCTTGGAGATGTATATAGTTATGACTTGTTAATAAACAGTTTATGTTCAACCATACAAGCCTCCAAACCTCGTAGTTGGACATAAAACAACCTTACAACATGGTGGCAGTGAAGGATGGACCCCGAAATCCTGTAAAGTTGAAAAAGTAAAGAAACTGCACTCTGACCTGTGGGAAGTGCACCAAAATCAAAGACACAGCTGCAGATCACCTAAAAAAGGCTTTATTGCCAGACCTGGGTGAACGTTGAGTCAAGAGACCTCGGCAGATCACAAAAGGCTGAGCAAAATCCAGAAAAAGCGAAAAGGCTGAAAGACAGGAGAATGATCCACTGTGCAGATGAAAAGAAGAATCTGAATGAACACAGCATCAAGGGAGCTAGCCAGGTCACAAAAAGGGTGATCAAAATACAGCAAAGGCGGGAATTACCTTTTAAAATAGGCAGCAATCAGGATCAGCACGAGCATACCAGAGCATAGCTAGAAAAAAGCTGCAGCAATGGGTCTACAGCCGGTGCCGAGCTCAACTGAATGAAAAAAAAAATTCTTAAAACAGTAGCTGGAGCTAAAAAATTGCTGTCAATTACATTCTGTAAGCTTAAAAAAACCAAGTACCTAGCCCAAACAGCTTGCTTGAAGGTTTCCTTTATTTTAAAGAGTCGGACCCGTGATTGCTGTGGGAGCCTGCCAAGGTCTGATAATCATGGGAAGAACAAAGAGAAGAGAAAAAAAAGGCAACTGCAGTGTCATCTTGAAGAAATTAAAGAGGTACTCACCTGTTATGAAAAACAGCCAGGGGTAGTAAGTTTAAACTACCAAATCAATTTGTGCTGATTCAAGGGCCAAACCAGAACCAAAATTAGGTATCGTGGAGAAGAACATTTTTATATTACAGGAGTAGATCAGGATTAAGTCAGTAATCAGAAAAAAGTACAAGTTAATACATTTTTATATTCCTTTGGTGTATTTACAGATGAAGTAATCTGGATGCAAGGCATTGACGAATCCCCAACCAACTTTGATGAGATATTAAAAGCTTTTGACAAATATTTTTATCTTCAAACTGTGGCACAGAGCTTAAAAAGAGAGATAGATCACCCCAATAGAGTGATGCAAGAGAAAAAGACAATACCCAAGCATACCACACGATGGCAGCAGACAGGCAGAGAACCAGCTGCAGGTCTTAAAAATGTATCTTTTTGAAACTCCCGAGATAGTGCCTGAACTTCATTTGCAAGTAACAGTGCAGAACGAGTAACTGGATGTAAATGAAGGAAATCTATCTGATGTAATCCAAAAGAGATAAACCCTGCAAAAGGAAAATGAAGTAAGACAGGAAAATGTCTGCATCAAAGCTGATTTGGAAGATTTGAAACACAACATTCAAGCTGAATTTTTGTCTTTGAAAACACATGAAAGCTAAAATTTTCAATGAACTAAACTTTTCAAGATCTGAGCAATCAAATTTCTGACGTGTCACATAATTACAAAGAGGCTTTGAAAGAAACAGAAAGGTTGAATGTTGAGAAGAATGCAATAAGTGAAAATCTGATTCATGTGCAGACTCAGTATGTATCTCCAGAAAAGCACAAGGAGGAAATAACAACTCTGAATTCCATTGTTGGCAAATCGAAGCAGGAGGTGGAAAAACTTAACCAGAAGTACAGCCGGCATGACAGCAGGTAGAAAAAGTACTCAAAGTCACTGCTCTGAAAGACTCTTTGAAGAATCAATACATAGCCCTGGAAAAACAAAAGGAGTTAAAAAAGATATTGAATACTACTTCAGAAAAAGCTGCACTGGAACTATCAGTAGCAGCAAAGCAATGAACTGCAGTGCAGAGTGAGATGGCAAGAGCTGAACAATAAAATAAACAGTTGAAAGAACAGCTAATCATCTTTCAAGATCAAATACAAAATGAGTACATAACCCTTCATCAGCATAAAGAAATTAAGACTGTCTTGAACAGCAGAATGAAAGAACAGCAGAACAAAGTCAAGAGGACTCTGTTGAATTACAAGAAAACTCAAGATGAAGCAATTGAGATTTGCAAAGAAAAGGAAAATCTGTTGAAGGACCTTCACATGCTACAAGGATCACTCAAGTCAAAGTTTGTTCCTCTGGAAAATTACGAAGAGAAGCAAAATTAATTTAATGTCACTCTGAACAAACTGAAGATCCAGCTGAATGGAAAAGAGGAGGCATTGAAAGGGAAAGTAGTAGAGCTTTCCAAGCTGTGAGCTGAATATGAAAGCATGAGCAGTGTGATTACAGAACTGAAACAAGTTAAGACTTTGCCAGAGATAGACCTGGTGAACAGTGAAACCAAAATGAAGGACAAGGACAAAATTCTGCTGCAGACAGAGAAAGAAAAGACAGCAATAAGATCAGAAAATGTCAATCCAATGCTGAAGATCAAGGGACTAGAAGAAAAAGCACTGGATGCCTCAAACTTACTAAGGACCATTGAGTTGTTGAAAAATGACATGGCTGAAATGAAAATCAAGAACATAGAATATCAAGAAAAAGTAGAAAACTTGCAGCTCCAATTCAACAGTCAGAAAAAAGAGTTCTCCACCACTTCTGCAGCATATCCAAGTGACAGTAGAAGTTCTCACAAAGCAGCATGAAGAGTCTCAGAAACAATTAGCAGAAGCACAATTTAAAAATATGAGCTTGAAGGATAGTGCACAAGAATTAGGCTCTGCCAAGGGAAAAGTGTTCAGTGCAGAGAACCAATGCTCATGGATAAAAGATGAGTTTGTTAATGAAAAATTAGAACTTGATGAACTTCAAGTATCAGAAGTATCTATTAAGTATCATGAAAAATGCCTGGAACAGGAAAAAGAATTACTGATGAATCAGAACAGTTGGTCGAATGAAGAATTAACAACCAAAACTGATGACATGTTGGAACTGCATTGTGAAAAGAGCAATGAAATTCTTGAACTTCGATCCAAGCTGAAGAACATGAAAGATGAGATGCACAGTGGGGAAGAGCAAACCCAGACTTCAGAAGCAGAAAAGGAAAATTTTATGAAACATATTGAGGATCTAACAATTGAATTGAAAGAGTCTAAGAAGCAGTCAGTGACCATGGGAGAAAGATTCTGAAAGGAGCCGAATGCCCAAGCGAAGTTGTTAAGCTTGTATAAAGATTTCGCAGATACCTGTGAAACAAAGACAACTAAAATCACCAGAGTAGTTGCTGAGCTGAATGAAAAGATTCATAAGCTTGAAAACGAGTTGAAAACAAGAGAGTAAACAATTATTTGGCTGAAATTGTGAAACAAGTGGAAATGAATGTTCCATTTTTGAAACGTTAACTTCCAGGAAGAACATGATGGACCCCACGGACAAAGAAAACCCGAGTTCACTCTACGAATGAACGGAGTGAACATTCTCTTCGGAAGGAATGGGACAAACCCATGGTGTCCAAACAATGCAGACAGCTCATCGATAAAGAGAAACGCAACTCGAAGGAGTGCAAAAAACGAATCAAATGGAGACAACCAAGTGCTGCAAGTGCAGATTACTACAATTTCAATGCCAAACCAACAAAGTCAACACAAAATAACTGAGACTACCATTCCTCCAAATGTTACAGAATGAGACCTGGAAGAATTGTCAAGCCTCTAGACCATCTGAATTTATGAAGTTAGAAATTTGAGGCTGGGAGAAGGGGTAGCAAGTAAAAAATATTGTAATGTAAATATAGTTGGGTAAGGACTTGGGGGAGGTGTAGTATAAGGGTGCTTGGGAAGAGTAAGGGTTAATGTGGGACTGGAGAACAGTACCACTTATGATATGATGTAGAGAGCCACATGAGTGTTGACTGTGTGCAGTCAAGTCTAGCAGAAGCCAGTATGGAGACAGCACTCATGCAGGGCTGTACCTTGGAGACATATATAGTTAAAAGCTGTTCAACCATAAAAGCCTCCAGACCTCTTAGTGGGACACAAAACAACCTTATAGCACCAGCCTAGGAAATCAATAGCCATGAGTGATTGTTGGTCAGGGGGAATTAGTAGCAAGATCAGGCTGGTGGGGAGCCCATGTCATTTAATTTAGGGGTTGGGTCCAGCAATCCTAACTGCCCCAGCTCCACATTGAGGTATGCATTCCTGTTGGTCAACGCTATGTTGCATGGCGCCAAGTTCAGCAGATGGCAAGTGATGTGCTGGCAGATAAGTGAAAATCAACAATGAGTTCTGTAATAAGTGCAGGACCACAATTGACATCAATTACCCTTCATTTTTGATATTCCCAGTATGCATTTCTGCCATCAGGGTAACCTCTTTTCCCAATTTAGCAGGTGGCGCACTTCCTGGTTGTCACATTGGAGGCTTAGTTAGCTGATTAAATGTGGTAAAAAAAACTGGCTCCCTCTGAACGTGCTCATGGAAAATTGATTTTTCTTCATCAGATAACAATAACAAATTAACCCAGCTTTCCTTGGAAAAAATAATTGGAAAGATATTTGAGTGAATTAGCCCTTAAACATCCTGAACCTGAGTTCAGATAATAGCTTCAACCAAATATTCCTGAGGTCAAATTGTCAACAATCATTAATCAGGACAGTTGCTTAGCCTGTTTATATGTACCAACAGCTAAATACTTGAAGCCAGGTTGGGATAGCAATCCCAAGCAAGTAATGTAATCTAATTTCAATCATACAGTTTCACTCTTCCTGGTTCAAGTTGGGATTCAGTTCTACAAATGGTGGCAGTGCTTCATATGTCAACCTAGATAGTAACTATCAGCATGTGATTTGACTATACAAATGTCACAGCGATCTCAACATTTTCTGCATCCTATGTCCATAAAGAGTCATACAGCATAGAAGATGATTATTTGGCCCATTGTGTCTGTGCTGGCTCTTTAAAAGAGCTGTCAAATCAGCCCCAATCCCCTACTCTTTAACCATACACCTGCAAATGTCTCCTTTTCTGGTATTTATCCAACTCTCTTTCAAAAGTTGCTATTGAATCTGCTTCCAACAGTCTTCCAAGTTTGAGTGCTTTTCTGGAGGGAATCACTGGATAGTGATCAACATTGAGTGTTAGATGATCATTTCTTATTCAGTAAGAGCCTGCTTTCTCCCAGGCCAGCAGCGTGGTTGCCCAGTGTCCCAGTCCCCGTATAAGCACCCTTCCAGATGGCTGATTCAATCTGAAAATGTGGGGACTCCAATTTAAAAGATAATTTTAAAAGTTGAACCAAAGCATCTTTAATGTACATCAGTTACAGAAACTTGAGTAAATGTCAATATGTGTTTAAATAGTTTAGAGACATTCTCTTAATGATCATTATCTGGCAGTGTACTAATTAAGTTTAAAGTAGGCTTGTCCAACACGTGGCCCAGAGGCTGGATGCGGCCCATGAAGCCATTCTTTGTGGCCAGTTAAACGGGTAAGTGAAGTTGAAGATTCTGCAAGGGACTGCTCCTCCAATCTCAGGGCTTTTCTGTGAGGTGCAGGAACACAGGGAGAGAGGCTGCCAGGGTGCATGGGGAGAGAGAAGCTGCTACCGTTCATGGGGAGAGAGAGGCTGCTGGGGTCCAGGGGAGTGAGAGACTGCCGGGGTTCATGGGGAGAGAGAGGCGGCTGGGCCGGGGGAGGGGACAGAGACTGGATGTGGGACCTGGGGGAAAGAGGCTGGCTGTGGGGCACGAGTTTGGGGGCGTGGTGGGTGGGCTGGGGGTGGTGAAGAGATTCACTGCTGGGGGATGTGTGTGTGAGAGAAAGTGTCTGTGTGAGAGAGTATGTGAGTGAGAGAGACTGTGGGTATGAGAGTGTTTTTGTGTGTGTGAGAGAGTGTTTTTGTGTGTATGAGAGTGTTTTTGTGTGTGTGTGTGAGTGTTTTTGTGTGTGTGAAAGAGTGTTTTTGTGTGTGTGAGAGAGTGTTTTTGTGTGTGTGAGAGGGTGTTTTTGTGTGTGTGAGAGAGTGTTTTTGTGTGTAGGAGAGAGTGTTTTTGTGTGTAGGAGAGAGTGTTTTTGTGTGTAGGAGAGAGTGTTTTTGTGTGTGTGAGAGAGTGTTTTTGTGTGTGTGAGAGAGTGTTTTTGTGTGTGTGAGAGAGTGTTTTTGTGTGTCTGAGTGTTTTTGTGTGTGTGAGAGAGTGTTTTTGTGTGTGTGAAAGAGTGTTTTTGTGTGTATGAGAGAGTGTTTTTGTGTGTATGAGAGAGTGTTGTGTGTGTGTCAGGGTGTTTTTGTGTGTGAGAGTGTTTTTGTGTGTGTGAGAGAGTGTTTTTGTGTATGAGAGAGTGTTTTTGTGTATGAGAGAGTGTTTTTGTGTGTGTGAGAGAGTGTTTTTGTGTGTGTGAGAGAGTGTTTTTGTGTGTGTGAGAGTGTTTTTGTGTGTGAGAGTGTTTTTGTGTGTGTGAGAGAGTGTTTTTGTGTGTGTGAGAGAGTGTTTTTGTGTGTATGAGAGAGTGTTGTTGTGTGTGTGAGAGAGTGTTTTTGTGTGTGTGAGAGAGTGTTTTTGTGTGTATGAGAGAGTGTTGTTGTGTGTGTGAGAGAGTGTTTTTGTGTGTGTGGAGAGTGTTTTTGTGTGTGTGAGAGAGTGTTTTTGTGTGTGTGAGAGAGTATTTTTGTGTGTAGGAGAGAGTGTTTTTGTGTGTGTGAGAGAGTGTTTTTGTGTGTGTGAGAGTGTGTTTTTGTGTGTGTGAGAGAGTGTTTTTGTGTGTATGAGAGAGTGTTTTGTGTGTGTGAGGAGGTGTTTTTGTGTGTATGGGAGAGAGTTTTTGTGTGTGTGAGAGAGTGTTTTTGTGTGTGTGAGAGAGTGTTTTTGTGTGTGTGAGAGAGTGTTTTTGTGTGTATGGGAGAGTGTTTTTGTTTTTGTGAGAGAGTGTTTTTGTGTGTGTGAGAGAGTGTTTTTGTGTGTGTGTGAGTGTTTTTGTGTGTATGGGAGAGTGTTTTTGTGTGTATGAGAGAGTGTTTTTGTGTGTGTGAGAGAGTGTTTTTGTGTGTATGGGAGAGTGTTTTTGTGTGTGTGAGAGATGTTTTTGTGTGTGTGTGAGAGTGTTTTGTGTGTGTGAGAGGGTGTTTTTGTGTGTATGAGAGAGTGTTTTTGTGTGTGTGAGAGTGTTTTTGTGTGTGTGAGGGTGTTTTGTGTGTATGGAGAGTGTTTTTGTGTGTGTGAGAGAGTGTATATTTTTG